>NC_063333.1:133075663-133095297 GCF_021869965.1 Rhincodon typus
ACGTCAGCCTTCCTGCTCCTCTGATGCTGCTTGGCCTGCTGTGTTCATCCAGCTCTACACCTTGTTATCTCAATAAAGAACACTGATAGCTTTAATCAAACAACACCATACAAAATTCATACTTACTTATATTACACAAGGGTCTGTTTCCGCTCTTAGTTTTGCTATGCATGAAAATCGATCCCTAGTGTTCCATAATAACTCCACAATAAAAGCACACTTACTTGTTCAGCCAGGTCTAAATAATTTACAAACTACTTCTTGTTTACAGCAATTGGGGATTTATATTTTAATTCTTTTTATGACTAAAAATGCTCATAGTTTCCACATGCCTGCTTGAGGGATATTGCAGCTCGGGGATTTTTTGTTTTGCAAAATGCACATATTTAACACATTATTGCAAGTTGAAGTTGAAAAAAATGCCAAAACCATACAGCACTAATTTATCGGGAGTGCTGTCAAGGAAAATAAAAGTTGGTTAGAATATGTACTGCGGCAGAAAAAGCATTGATTTTGTGATAAACCAGGCTGAACTAGTTTGAATCTAGCACCTGTTATGTATAGCAGACATGTAAAAGTGAAATGATTAATGTGGCAGAGCACTGTATAAAATTTAGACTACATCTTGAATACTGATGAGTGTTTTTATTCCAAAGCATAGGATTTTAAATAGTTCACAGCCTGTTGCAAAGAAGTGTCACAATTGATTTTGTCTCTCAGTAATTCAGCATTGAAGCCTTAAGCAAACAGGATGTACAGTGCCTATGCACTGAGGTCAAAATATTTTACATAACGCTGTCTCTATTCTCCCCATCACTGAGCGTTGAAAGCTGAATCATTGTGCAAGTTGGTTTACTAAAGTGGAACATTGACTAAGATGTGTTGAATAGACCATCTGGTGTTTGTTACCAGGCAAATGTTGCCCAGGTACCAAGTTTTTTATAACAGAATGTTCACACTCTACGCATTGTCCATTGAATGCCAATGGAAAACATCACCCCTCCTACTAAAAATTACACATTAGTCATGAGAGCAAATATTTGATTGCCAAAGTACATTAATGTACTTTACAAACACCACTCTACAAAAGATGGGATTCGTTCAGATAACTGTAGCTCTGTTGGTTCTGTTAAAAATGGCAAATGCTAAAAACCTAAATGTCAGAAATAGAAATAACACCAAATATATTGACCAAAATGTTCGTCATCTGACCTAATACTCCCTTTTGTGACTCAGTGTCAAATGTTGTTCAGTAATTACTTTCGCATGGCACCATTGAACACTTTTTACTATATTTGAAGCCATTATGTTAAATTATGTTGATGCTATTTTTGTTGACCACCCAGCCACTTATGCCTGTCCTAGCATTGAATTAGATTAAAATTAAACCGAACATAAAATCCATCAACTCGTTTTGGTCCCAGAACCTTTAATGGCCACTTATCAAAAAGCTATCAACCTCAGTCTTTTCAATGAACCCCCAGCCTCCCCAACTATTCAATTTTTGTGCAAAAAGTTCCACATTTTCACTTCTCTTTGTATAAAGATATGCTTCCTGGCATCGCTACTATCCCAATTCCCAAACTAGAACAATTTAGCTATAATTTCCAAGGTTATGTTACCTTGACACAGAAAGCTTCACCAGAATCAAGAACAGAAATATCTATACACAAGGCAGCTTAGACACTGTCTGTACTAAGGGTAATGCAATGTCTCAGATGTAGAGTTATCTGACATAAGAAGGGGATAATTTGCCCTAAAGAACTTTTCATTGAATTCATTTATTTTTCTGCCAATAGGTAATGTCAAGAGAGGGACTTGACTTCAAAACATGGTTTGGGGGTCCATCCATGATCTGGGGGTAATAATGGGTGTGATCTTTATAAGCCAGGTGGAACCTGATACTGAACTAAGGGCAGGTTAGTATCTATGATGTAGCAAGTCTATCTATTGGGGAAGGATTTGATGGGAGAAATCTAATCCAAAAGGGCTAGAAGGAAACATTCCTGTTCCAGCAGACACATAAAATCATCCTTCAAAGTGTTTCCCAAATTTGTCCTTGTCTCTCTTAAGCAATTGAGTGACCTCTGTAGCGACATCCTTGATACTGTAGGATGAAACCCATAAGATTCAGAGTTTAGAGATAGTAGGAACTGCAGATGCTGGAGAATCCGAGACAACAAGGTGCAGGGCTGGATGAACACAGCAGGCCAAGCAGCATCATAGGAGCAGAGAGGCTGACGTTTCGGGCCTAGACCCTTCATCAGAGAAGGGGGAGGGGAAGGGGGTTCTGAAATAAATAGGGAGAGAGTGGGAGGCGGATACTAAAAAGCAGGTTTGATGTACGGATTAAAAACAAAGTTGCTGGAAAAGCTCAGCAGGTCTGAGGAACCAGTTCTGAGGAAGGGTCACCAGACCCGAAACGTTAACTCTGTTTTTTCCTCCACAGATGCTGCCAGACCTGCTGAGCTTTTCCAGCAACTTTGTTTTTGTTCCTGATTTACAGCATCCGCAGCTCTTTAGGTTTTTACTTGATGTAAGGATGTCAGCTTAGATCTGCTAGCATGTGATGAGGCAGGTTCCATGAATAATCTCAGAGTCAAAGATCGATTAGAAAACAGTAACCATAACACGATGGACTTTAGCATTCAATTTGAGAGTGAGAAAGCTGGGTCATAAAGCACTGTGCTAAAGTTAAGAATTCTAATTATGGACAAACAAGGGCAAAGTTGTCTAGAGTGGATTGTGAAAGAGGTTTTGCAAAAAAAGGATGGTTGATGGATGGCGACAGATGGCTAAGAAAATAATTCAGGATTCACAGCAAAAATGTATCCTATCAAGGAAGTTTGATTCTGGAAAGGGGGAAAACGAACCATAATTAACCAAGTAAGTCAAGGATTTTATCAAATTGTAAGCAAATAAGTGTGCATTGTGGCAAAGATTATTGATAAACCAGAGGATTAGGAATGATTTAAAAATCAACAAATGATTGCCAAAAAAAGAGAAAAATAAACTAAGTGCAAACTAGCAAGCAACATAAAAATGTATATTAAGAGCTTCCTTAACCACACAAAAAAAGGAAAAGAACAACCAAAACGAAGCTGGGCTGCTTAGAGAATGAGTTTGGGGAAATAATAATGGGGAATCAGGAAATGTCAGAAGAATTAAATAAGATTTTGTATCAGTTGTCATGGTAGAAGACACTTATAGCATTCCAACAACATTCCAAAAAGATTGAGGAAATAAAAGCAGTAATTACTGCTGGTGAACAAGTGCTTGGGATACCGATGGGGCTAAAATCTGGTAGGTCCCTGGGCCTGGTGGGTTTCATCCCAAGATATTAAGGATGTAGGTACAGATGTAGAGGATGCACTGGTAGTATTCAATGTTCCCAATAAATTAGACAGTTGCACACCCATTCCAATGATCTGCTAATGCCAATCAGCATGTCATACCGTTCCCAGCAATTACTTCTGTTTCTGGAAGTTGCTGCCACACTCCAACCTTTAGAGGCCCACCTAACAGCAGGATAAATTAGAATAAAGGTAGCAATCTTCCAAGAACTCTTAGAGTCTGGTAAAGTCCTGGAGAATTGGAGAATTGCCCATTAACGGCCTTTTTCAAAAAGAGAGGGAGAGAGAAAAAAATATAAGTAACTATAGGCCAGTTAACTTAACATCTGATAATGCAAAAATGTTTGACAATTATAAAGCAGAACATTTAGAAATTCATAACTTAATAATGCAAAATCAACATAGCTTTATGAAGGTGAGATCATACCTGACAAATTAAGTAGAATTCTTTGAGGAGGCAACAAGCAGGATAGATAAAGAAGATGTAATATAATTGGATTTGTACAGTCTTTCAATGAGGTACTGCATATGAGGTACTTCAGCACATTTTCAGCTTGGCAAACTTTAACTTGTGGAGTGTCACAGCCATCAGTGCTGGGGCCACAATTATGTTACAATATATATTAATGGCTCGGATGAGTAAGCTTAATGTACTATTGCCAGTTCGTAAACGACACAAAAATAAGTGGGAAGTTAAGTGATGTGGATCACACAAAGAATCTACAGACGGATATAAACTGGTTAAATGGGATTGAGTGGGAAAAGATTTTGCAGATGGAATATAATGAGGTTATGCACTTTGGCAGAAACATGTGCTGAATATTACTAAAATTAAGAAAAATTGCAGACAGCTGCAGCACAGAGGAATTTGGGAGTTCTTGTGAATAATTATCCAAAACCTCGTCAACAGGTAATAGGGAATGCAAATAGAATGTTGCCATTTATTTCAAAGGGAATAGAGTATAAAAAATATGGACATCTTGCTAAAACTATACAAGGCACTAATTATACCATACCTAGAATAATGTGAACAGTTTTGGTCCCATTATCTAAGAAAAATTACAGTAGCAGTGGAGACATTCCATAGAATTTTTACTGGGTTGACTCTACCTTGTGGTAGAGTCTAGGACCAGAGGTCATAATCTCAGAGTACACTGCCCACCCATTTGAGACAGAAATGAAGAGGAATTTTAACTCTTTCAGTGTAGTGAATCTGTGGGATTCTTTGAGATATAAGGTTGAGTTGTTACTTACATTCAAGGCTGCGATAGACAGATTATTGATCAGTAAAGGTTATGGGGAAAAGGCAGCTATGGGGGATAGTTGAGTTGAGGATTATCAGACCAGCCACAATCTCATTGAAAGGAAAAAGAAGTTTGAGTGGACCAAATGGCCTACTTCTGCTCCTACATCTTAAGGTCTCCAGAAAATATTTCAAATTTTAATTTCCCCCAATGGAGCAGCTGAGCATCCCCCTTCATATCAATCACCGTTAAACATGGAAGTTGTGTGGCTGGTTGGGAGCAGATTTGACATTCTTGCCATCTTAACATTTCAACTGATCTACTCACTGAGGAGTGGGACCGTATTTATTCCCAAATGTCACAGAGGAAGAGCTAATGGGGAAAGCTGCTTCAGCAAGACATTCACGCAAATGGAATAAGAATGTCCTGAGAGATTAGTTTGGACATTTGTGAGTGGCTACTGCCAATGGTTACTGCAACAGGGATGCAAAAGCTACTAATGTCAAAGAAGATTAATGCACACTCATCTTCATCAGCACTTATAGTGCGTAATGTGTGAAAATGACAGCCCAAATCATTTCTTAACTCCCCACAAAGGTCAGAAAGCATTTATTTATTCAATCAAAATCTTTTATAGGCTTGCATGTCAGACCAATCTATAAGTTTGATATGTCATCTATAAATCTGAAGTGATGCCTCTCTTTGTAAGTCAAACCATGCCCCACTCGGCACCTGATAAATATTAAGAGAAGACTCTCAAGTAATTTATTTCATATCTAATTATAATCCTTCAGAGCAGAGTGAAGGGTGGTTTAGAAATGGAGGTTTCAAAGTGCCATCCTTCATGGCCAACCTAGAACTGCTCACGTCCAGTGCTGGCTCCAAATGGACGGCATTTTCTGCTTCTATGACTGTTCAAAGCAATTATGTCACCAGTATCATGTTTAGAAATGAACAAAGTGCGGTGATGCAGAAAAAGGAATGTGTGATGTACCTTGAGGCACTCTCACTTCTATTCTCTTATGGTCCAATAACCTGGCACTTTAAGCTGAAACAATTCAGTCCTAGTTTTGTTGTAATTTTTCACTCGCTGTTATCCCATTTAAATGTTGTGGGCCGAGAGTTTTAATCATTCTCAGTACAGATGACATTTTCACGGCTAAGGGTAAAGAGCCCTGGCAAAGGCATATTGAGCCAAAGGACCTACCCTGTCTTGTTTGGCTGGCTCCCGTTATTCCTTCTGCCTCATTTTTGAGAAAAATCTTGAATCAAGCTATCAGGGTATTTTGGATTATTCTGACAAAGATTCCAAAGATTTTGTGCTGCAAAAATATATTTCTATCTGCATTGGCATTTTAAGATTATGCCAATGACTTGAACACTGATATGATTTTTCAAGGCTAGTTTGCTGTCAGTGAATGGTACTGTATAAAATGATAAATGATATCCACTGTATTATCACTCGTAATTGATTTAGCAACATTAGATATTAGCATAGGTACAAAACTAGATCCATTGGGCCAGACATGTAGCTCCTGTATTTGACACGAGACTCTCAAAGTTTGGACTCAGTCACAGTAGGAGGCTTCCAGGAGGACAGCAGAAATACTTTACAGATGATTTCAAGACATCCTGGAAGAGGTCAAACAAACCTGATGTCTCAAATGAGTCTGGTCATTGTATAAGTAAAGGTTCTGGAAGAACTTGTGATGATACTAAGGCTTTAAGAGGTATAGTTTGTTCTGTATTTTTTATGAAGTGAGGTTGAGGCAAAGGCGCCATGTGGTTTGTTCCAAGCCGGTAAAGTAAACAGCTTGCGAAGCCTTGGGACTCTTTTTAAAGTTGGAACAATAGAAACAGCCTGAATGAATGGAGTCAGGCTCCCACAGAACCAGGATTTTAGTGTAGCTTCAGTAGAGGCTAGTGTTTTTGAAAGTTGCCTGTGGACGCTGTCTCTCTGTCCCTGCTCAGTTAAAAAGCTTGGGTTCTCTCTGTCTCTGCCAGAATTGCTTTTGAGACAATCTAATTTACTGAAATTGCCTTTGCCAAGGGTGTGTTTATGAGATGTTACGAAAATGGAACAGTTGCTGTTTAGTAGCTAAATAATCTATTATTCTGTTAACTTTTCCTATAGAGTTAGTGTTATCCGAATTCTTCTTTCTTTCGTTTGTATTTTAATTGGGGGTAAGAATAAAGTGCATCTTGCTTGAAGCCGAGTAGTGTGACTAATTGATTTACGTCTGGAACACAGCACCTTACGCTTGCTTTTAAATAAAATAAAAGTTAGGGTCTAGGCTATCCTGTCAATATATTTGAAGGAAGTTTGTTTTGGTCCATGATAAACCGATGTTGAAGCTGCATTAAGCTTCATGTTATCTGATACTGTCTTTGGGTGGACAAGAAGGAAGTTGGGAGAAGCCCTGGTTGGAGGCACTGTATTTTTTGTTACAATGCCTCACTAGGGACTGTAGAACCCAATTTTGTTAAGTTAAAGCTTAAAAGAGTAGAAGGGAATGTTGAAGCATCTTATGTACTGTGGTAGTGTTCCTGCCTCTGAGCCAGAAGGTCCTTTTCCAAGTGCCACCTGCTCCAGAGCTGAGTCATAACGTCTCTGAACAGGTTGATTCGAAAATATCTTGAAGGGAAGATTGCCGGATAACGTTATTTTGTTTTGATAATCTTCTATTCTAGCTTTGTAAATTTTCCTTGAACATTTACACGTTCTTTGTTGGTCTTACAGTGGTCCACCAGGAGCTGTTTAATTTGATGAATATTTTCTTGAAAAGAATAGCCAAGAGGACTGGCAGCAGTGATCTACCCCAAACCCAAGCCACTGGTCGTTGGTACTGCAATAAACAACATTGGCTTATGACCAGACAAAATGCCCTTTAATCTTCAGACTCACTGAGCAACAATTCCTATGATTCCCGATTTAGTCACCTTCCAGCCAAATCATTCAAATCTAGCACTCATCTTCCATTCACCTCACCTTCAGTTAACCAAACCTAACACTGCACTGCCTGCATGATTATTTTCTGTTTGCTCTTCACCCTGAAACATGTGTCATTCAAACACTTTCTCTTGACGTAGCCTGAAGGAGAACTGAGAATTTGGTTGAATAATTCATCTACAGAAGCCATTTATTTTATATCCTACGGAAATGGGGAAACACACAAATAAAGTTATGCCTTCTCACTTATCCAACCCATTCCTGTTGCAAGGTAACAGTCGCTCGGTTCACTGATCATTAAGGTAACTCACCACACACTCCTGTGTAAAACTGCCAGGAAATCTTCAAGAAATAGAAACGTAGAAAATCAGAGCAGGAGTAGGCCATTCAGCCCTTTGTGCCTGCTTCGACATTCAAAATGTTCATAATTGACAATCCAACTTAGTACTCCATTCCCTCTTTCACTCCATACTATTTGAACCTTTTAGCCCTAAGAAGTATATCTAATTCCTTCTTGAGTTGAGACTACATTTATAGTTGTGGCAACGGGACAGCATTTTCCTTGGTTGTTGCGTTGTCAAAGTCTCAGCATCACTCTTCAGTCCTGCTAGAACAAAGCTGGAGTTAAGCCATACATGAGCCATGATTCATTGAATGCTGGAACAGGCTTGAAGGGCTGAATGGCTTAATCTTATTTTTATGTTCCTATTCTTCTCTTTGTAGGGGTGAGGAGATGGATGTCAGCCAGCGTATTGCACATCTCACCCCACACTACCTTATTGTAGGCTCCTTTCTCTTTCAGTGGGACAAAGGGAGGTATTGAATGAAATTAATATAGTTGGCACAGCGCAGGTGGGGCCAGGGGCCAGGGGTTGTCGGTGGAAGCTGGTAAAGTGCCCTGAAAGATTAGGCAGCATTGAGGGTATGCAAGGTTCGCAGTGTGGGTTGTAGTGTAGGTGAGTGCGGGTGAGGTAGTTGTGAGAGTTGGAGAGAAAGGGCCGTGGTGGCAGGTGGGTGCATTCAGAGAAATAGAGTGAATGCGAAGGAGCAGAGAGAAGATGCGGTACTTATCCTTGCAGAGCAGCTGTCAGTCATTGATATTCTTATGGCATAAGAAAGACATTGCACTGGGCTCTGAATTCAGACCGGGCTGGTGTTATAGTCTCCTCTTGAGGTCATGAGGAACGAGGGCAGCCCTCCTCTCCAACAACCTGCCCACCAGAGCCTCCAGGAGCCTCATCAAGTTTGGATGCCAACATGCCTGTGTCAGCCTTTTCAGACCAATTCTTCCCACACTACAACTGTGAAGGGCAATTCTTAGCTGTCAGCAATTGACCTGGTGCACATCTTATCTTAAAGCTGGCACTGAGGTGAAAATCTTGGAATACCCTGGCAGTGGTGAACTGCTGGCGAGTTCCTGATAGCACAAGATCAGTGTCATGGTGCATACGTAATATACTTTTGTACAGATATAAGGGAGCAGCAGGAAATTGCATGAGATAACTTGATCCTCAGGGAGGTTTCTTGGCAGAAGGCCGACATGAAACTCCCCAAAATTGACACGACCAATTCATTCTGATGAAGGGTCTAGGCCCGAAACATCAGCCTTTTTGCTCCTATGATGCTGCTTGGCCTGCTGTGTTCATCCAGCTCTGCACCTTGTTGTCTCGGATTCTCCAGCATCTGCAGTTCCTACTATCTCTCATTCTACAGCTGTTCTTTTCTATACATAAATAATGTAGTGTTGGAATGCAGGGTAACATTTCAAAATATGCAATTGATAACAAAGCTCGAGAAATGGCAATAGTAAGGATAATATGTATTTACTGCGGCTGAACGTAGATAGGCCAACAGAAATGGCAGACAAAGAGGAAATGGAATTTAGTACAGAGAAGTATGAGGTGATGCATTTTGGCAAAAAAGATGGAAGAAACATTACAGATTTATTATGCAGTTTTACAGAGTTTTTCGTTCGTTCATTCAGGGATGTGGGCTTTGTTGGTTTTGCCAGTGATTATTGCCCATCCCAAGTTTCACATGAGAAGGTGGTAGTGAGCTGCATTCTTGACCTTCTGTTATCTATTTGGTTTAGGTATCTCCACAGTGCTGTTGGGGATAGAGTTCCAGAATGCAAGAACATGTGCATTAATCTTTGAAAGTTGCACAATTTATTGACTGTATGGTTTCCAAAACATACATATGAAACCGTAAGTATAAAGCTTCATAAACAGAGACAGTGAGGCCAGATTTGAATCTATTTAAACCACTGCTTATAAAAAGCTAGACATCAGCTGGAGTACTGTCTCCAGTTATTGTCCCCATAGCTTAAGATCCATGTGAAAGTCCTTGAGATAGTGCAGAAGAGATTACCAGAATTGTTCTCAAGGTGGGGAGTTTTAGTTACATGCTTAAGTAATGGCTGTTCCACTCGGAGGAAGAAAATGTTGAAGGGGAGATTTAATAGAGATGAACAAGATTATGAAAGGCTTAATTAAGTGATTACTCTTCTCAGCTGGTTGCATCAGATCTAAGGAATCTAAGATTTTGGACAGGAGATGTAGTGAGAATGGAAGGAAGAACTTTTCCAGGCAGCAAGAGGTAATGAGTTGGAACTTGCTGCCCATAAATGTTCTGGGTGCAGAAACAGTGCATCAATTCAAAAGGAAATTGGACAGGCACTAAAAAGAAATAAATTTGCACAGCTACAGGTAAAAAGCAGTGGGAATGGTACAAACTGGATTGCTTTGCAGAGAACCAGCATGGATTTAATGAGCTAATTACTTCCTTTTGTATCATAAATGACTCTATGATCATCATAAGACCATTATCAATTGTAGATCAAACATGTGTCTCTTTACTTTGAAAATCTTCGAGAGTCCAGAAAATGTTTTTTTTCTCAACTGCTCGCATCTGGTATGAATAAATATGATAGTGTCTGTCAGTGTTGTCCTGACAGTGCTATGAATTTTAAAAGATTGTTTTTTTTTAAAAAGTTATCTTTGTAAAAGCAACAGACTAGATTTAAAGAGAGAGAGAGAGAGACAGAGAGCAAGAGAGAGAATGAGACAGCAAAAGATCTAAATCCAGAGCTCGGCATTATTGCTTTGTAAGTGAAAGTGAATTAAGATTAGCGCGTGGATTAGTTCTCAAGTGTGAAGTGCCTCATGTATCTTCTTTTTTTTCTGTATTTTTGGTTCTGGACTGAAATGGGAAAAGGACAGTTTTAAGAACCAAGGAATGTGAAAAAAATCGGTGCACTTTTTAAAAGTAAGTATTCTGGCACTCTTTGTTTGCATTGTTGTTTGTTGAAGCAGTGGGGAAGGTGACTATAGATGAGCTAGAGGCAGGGATAGTGTACAAATGGAGATTCAGTCACTACATGTGAGTGATTGGTCCATGGAATGGTGATCAGTTGTCATTGACTAAGGCCTTTTGTCTGCTAATAATAATGTGTTTGGCTCCCAGGGAGCTGAACAGCATGAATGTTTCAAAAGCCATCGAACTTCCAAAAAGGAAAGAGCTGTTATTTTCTCTAAGTCCCTTCATCGGTTGCTGTAGGCAGTAACTTTCAACCAATAAGTCAGAGACTTTAGATGTTATGAACCAGTTACCCTGTGCCTCCTGTAAAAATGTAGAAGTACCTGAAGATGGAAGATTGTGGAGCAGGAGGTCCTAATATGCCAAAAGGATCATCTCAGTGAATCATGTGGGCAGAGACAACTGAACTGCTTTCGTAGTCTTCCCTCTGCCCATAACATATATGTTTTCTCATATTCTGCCTGTGTTTGGCTATATGTGTATACAAATTTTAAAAGGAGGTTAGAGTTTAAATTAGTGAGTTATATCCTCATGTTTTTAAACAACTTCCTGTACCTGGTCCAATGAGAATCAAAATATTTTATGAAGTTTGAGATACTTCATTATAGTTAGACGCTGAAGATTACAGATGTACTGAAGATTCAGTAGAATAATAGCCAAAATTTGCAGAATTATGGCAAGAAACATAAACATCAGTATTGCATTACTGGAGTAGAGGCTGTTGAGCAGATATTTAATGTAACTGCTGGAAGATTTGAAAGGGCAAATGGTGAATGGCCATTTCCATTTCTTGACAAAATGGTAACAAGCTATAAATTAGGGATTGGTATTAAATACATGAAAAGAAAGTTACAAGAAACATTTTTACACTAATTAATAAAACATGGAATCTGTAAGCCTAATTATAGAGTCATAGAATTCTACATTATAAAAGGAGGCCATTTGGTGCTCTGTGGTCTGTACCGGCTCTTGAAAGAGCTACCCAGCCAGTCCCACTCTCCAGCCGTGTTTCCTTAGCACTCCAACTTCATCACTTTCAAATATATATCTAGCTCTCTTTGAAACCTCCTATGGAATCAGCTGCTACTACTTTCCTAGGCAGCACATTCCAAATCCTAACTACTCTCTGAGTAAAGAAGTTTCTCCTCATTTCACACCTCGCTGTCTTGCTGACAGTCTTGATATTGTGATCCTTAGTTACTGATATGCCAATTAGTGGAAACTGAATATCCTTCTTAACCTCACAATTTTGAATACCTCAATAAGGTCACATCTTAATCTCTCTACCCCCAGGAGGATAAGCCCAAATTCTCTAATCTTTCCTTATATCTAAAATACTTCATTCCTGATATCATTTTAGTAAATCTCCTTTGCAGTCTTTCCAGGCTTTTAACATCTTTCCTTAAGTAAAGTGCTTGAAACTGAATACAACACTCCAAATGTCGTTTGACCAATGATTTGCAGAGGTATAGCATCACTTCCTTGCTTTTATACTCTATGCCTCTATGTTAAAATCAAAGGATCCTATTAGCTTTCTTAACAAGTGTTTCAACTTGCTTAGCCACATTCAGAGAACCCCCAAGGTCCATCTGCTGCTGTACTCTCCTTAAAGTTATACAACTGAGCCTGTATTGTCTCTCCATGTTTCTTACACTAAAATGCATTATCTCACATTTCTCTGCATTGAAATTCATTGGCCAGGTGTCTGTTCATTTGGACAACTTGTCAATGTCCCTCTGAAGTTATTCAGTGTCATCCTTACAATTCACTATCCTCCCTAGCTTAGTATAATCTACTAGGGACTTACATACAGAAGATTTCAAAACTGTAGAAACTGTCAGCATCCTTACCTATTGAAACCAATTCAATCACAATGCTGAAGAGAAAACTGGAAAAAAAAATCACTTGATAAAAAAGTGAAAAAAAATTTAAAAATAACATGACACCTTTCATATCTACCAAATATTCCAAAATGTATTACAGCCAATGAGATATTTTTGAAATGTAGTGACTGTTGTCATGTTGGGACCACAACAGTGAACTTTCAACCAGAAACAGTCCATAGACAGAAGCATGATAACAATCAGGTTATTTGTTCTTGAAATGTTAATTGAAAGATAAATATTGGTCATGATGCTCCTGCCCATCTTCAGAATTGCCTCAGAGTTTTTGTTTTAAACCTCTGCCTGATAAGACCAACATGACCTTGGTTTGACATCTGACCAGATAAATAGCATCTTCAGCTGGGCAGCTCTTCCTCAGTATTGCATCAACCGGGATTCTGATTCAAAAGAAAGAGTGCTACCAATTGTACCACAGCCGATGGAAATTTAGGTAAAGAGTAGGGAATTTAGATAGTTCCACGCTGGAACTATCTGTTGTGTATTCAAATTGCCTCCTCATTTGCTTAAGCTCTAAAATTCTGACTGTGTGGGCTGACTGGCATCATGTAATGGTGTTGAGGTACCAAGCTGTGCTGCTGGGCTTAATGCTTTGGATTCATACGTTGTGACAGATGGCACATCATACATTCTCTTAACTGGAACAACAGCATTTTTTTCTACTGAGAGCTTTCTTTTATGATGCTTTTCAACTAAAGCTTAGGGGGTCAGGAAGTTGTGGCTTTACCTCCTTGTAGTTGCTGTCATGAGTGATAGGCTAATTTTATGGCATGAGGGCTGTACTTCAATGCTTTTGTCAGAAGTTAATGGAGGAATGGACATTGCTTTGGGGCTCTTTCACTTTTCTCCAATACAGTGTGTATACACACTTCAATAGTTTGTCCACAGGCATCATCTTATTTTATAATAGGTCAGAATAAACCTTAAGTACAATAAAACATATGTTCTCTGAGGTCTGCTGGTGTTTGCCATTAACCTTTGCTGTAGTTTCATTCTGTTACTGTGCAGAGCTCATCTTGTCTTTGCACAGCATTGCATAACTCTAACTTTTTATTTCATATTTCTGAAATGTCTGCTTTATGTTTTGTTCAGAAAATGAGACAATGAGGACCATTTTAAGTACTTAAAGTTGGCATATTCTAGACTTTTTCTCATACATGCCAATGTTTTATATGTCTTTCCTTCCTTTATTTATATTTGTGCTAATAAACCTTGTAATCTATCAACTTATAGGTGAAATTCTTTCCTACCATGTTGAATTATGGTTGTGTATTTAGGCACTGTTTTTGCACTTTAAACTTTTGTAAGCAATCTGAGTAAGTAATTACATAAGCCTTTGCTTGAGACCTAATATTTAGAACCATCCTTGACCTTTAAATGGAAACTATTTAACTAGAAAATTTCCATTGAATTATCAAATAATATTGTACATATTTATGCATGATGATTTACTGTCTTTGAACAGTTAAGATACCAAATGTATACTTATGCTTTCAACTGCTGCTGAAGGCAATTTAACTGAAAATTAAGTTCTACAAATTGATCTTGAATATTGCAAAAAAAACATGCTCTTGAAGCTTTTCATCTGGCACCTAACAGGACAGATGCAAGAATAGCAAATTTAAAGTTAACAACAACCTGTATTGCATGAAAAAAAGGCTGCTGTGGTTTTTGAAGCATTGCCACAGGGAATATGTTGGGGAACAGTTGGGTTATTTAAATTCAAATAGGCAAGGTGTTGCTATGAGGAATGACTGTTCTGTCTGATTGGTCAAGGTGTTCCTATGGGGAATGCCCCAATGAACATTGTTTAATTGAAAAAGGCAAAGGCCTGTTTTGCACCAACAATCAATTTAAGATGTTGGTTGAAATTATAACGTGGTTCACTTTATGCTTACTGGAAGCTGCATTCAGGGCCCTGTCCAGTGCAACCAGAAAAACTATGTCCTGAAATTGCAGTCAAGCATAACCTTGAGGAAACATTCGTTCCTTGGTGCATTCTCCTGGCAATGCCTTGACCAATCAGAATCCATTTGGCAACCAATCAGCACTCTTTTCTCATGCAGTATAAATTGTTGATCCCTTTGAAATTTGGTACTGTTGCATCTGCACTGACATGTGCAGGATGAAAGCTTCAATGCTATATGTCAACATCTATGTTACCAAGGGACACAAATTGACATTGATTTGAGATTTTATTGCAGAAATAACTAAAGGAAACATACATTTGCTCCACATTTTCCTTCCATTTACTCAAATTATTGGGTTCAGAAACAAGAATTGGATTTCTGGGCAATTGGTTCTAATCAATCTGATTAAACTATCCAACCAAGATCTTTGAAGAAGACAATATAAAACGTAGTAAAGACAGGCTAATGTCAAATTGTTAGGAATTGTCAGTGCATTGTGCAGGACAAACTTGAGAGGAGCAGCCTCTTTCATCTGAATCTTACTTTTTTGGCTCAGGGTAAATAGTGGCAAGTTTTTTTTGAAGGGTTTTCTTGATGAGACCTAGAAAATTCTCTTGCCGCATCTTGCCAACATTGCTTCTTTGATTACTGCACTTCAGATTCTTAACTCTTCTTACCATGCATCATTCCCAGAACAACTAGCCTCTGAGTGGATACCCAGAATTCCCTTGTGCCATGCTACATTTAGAAGCCCATTGTGTACCTGGACAAGCACTATTAGACCTGAGCTGTCCTGCACAGGTCCCAACATTTGCCCAGGACATCGCAGACAAGGGGTAATCGATGCCCTGCTGTGCAGGTTGAGGGGTAGAAGCTATGACATCAAAGCAGCCTGGTGCAAGGTTACCACCCGATTCTGTGCCTCATCAGCCCTCTGGTGAAATGCCCAGAAATTTAGGAGCAAGGTGGACCTTCTCCAATCTGCCAGCATAAATGCCACCATCTTCTCTTCAATACCTCACCTTAGTGCTTCTGCTCTACCCACACTTCAAAAAGGCTTGTGCTCTACCACTTTCATTACTGCCTGCAACATCTTCCCTCACTCACACCCCGAAACCATTAGCCCAGCATGCCTACGGCACTGTCTACCCATTCGATCAGAACACCTCTCTAATTGCGCCAATAGATGACAGATGTGCCAGCTACTTTTATCTCCCTCATTACTGCCTCACTCTCTTCACAGAAGAATACAGCCCACAAGAGAGCAGAAAGAGCCAAGATGGGTGGTCAGCTACCTGATATTCAGCTTCTCACCCATTATGCAAAGAGAATCATGACTCTAAACGGTCCGAGCAACTCACTGACATCAAAATTCTAATTACTCTGTTTTCAGGATTAGTTTAGCTTCAGTTCTTTTGCTATTGGAAGGCATAAGAGATTTTACACGTTGAATTGTGCCTGGCAGGAGGTGCATCCCTGTGAGAGGCAGTGAATGATTACAGGAGTTCAGATTGTATTTGTATGCCTATAGCAGCCAAATAAAGACAAATATATGGCAGTGTTGCAATGTAAGTGTGTGATGCAAAGGGATGAGATTTAAAGCTGCAGCTGGTACTGAAGGTGAATGTAACCAGGCTGTAGATTCCTGGAGGAAAGGTTTTAGGGCCTTTACAATTGAAGGATCATCACTCCAATGTCTTGAAAAATTAATATCTCCTTCCAGAAGAAAGGGAGCAGGAAATTCTTCTATTACAGCTCATAATAAAGGCCTTTGGATTGTATTTTGGAAATACATTAATACTAAGCAGATAGACATAAACCTAATCAACAAGCTGAATGTCTAATGCTTTTGTCAACTCTCTTAGTCCAAGAGTAAACTAATCTCTCAAATTTATATCAGTCTCAGGCATGAATGTTAACTATCAATTTGTAATTTATTAGTAAGCTGTTATTGCTAAATTCATGGAGCACACTGGAACTTCCTTTTTCAATTATTTTGGCAATCAATCCCTTCTACTGATTATTTACATTCTCAATGTTTAGATTTAGGTAAAGATGGAAAATGCTGAGAATGTTTAGCAAATCAGGCAACATCTCTGCGAATAGCAACAGAATTAATGCTTCACACTGATGATCTGTCATCAATATCTATTCCCCATTTTCTGTTCTCCACAGATATTCACTTATTGAGTATTCACATGTTTTTCTTTTCCTGTTCTTATTTCAAATCTTCAGAAATATATTTATTTTGCTTTTGTTTAAGTTTAAATGTGGCTTCAAGTCAAACACTTGAGAATGTAAATAGTGAATCAGTACACACAGTTAAATTACAAAAGTTGATTCAAAATTTAATTGCATATTAATTTTTGACATTGTCTGATTATTTTTTGATGATTGACACCCATAAAAAGCTAACATTAAGTCTGCACCTCGTTTGGACTGCACCAACTTTAGACAGCATTTACTCCCAAGATTGGTAGACTCCAAACAATTCCTTAAAGTATGTTAAAGTTAGGAGTTTTTATGGCATCTGTAATGAAAATTCCCATGAGTGAATAAATCCTGTGTTTACAAAGAAAGAAAAATGTGTGTATACTGCTTTTCGTGGCTTCAGGACATTCAAAAAGTGCATGATAACCACTGTAATACTTTTCATGTATATTGACAGTTCAGCTGCAGGAACATGGGTGATCTTGTGTTGCAATGGACAGTATGTCTGCCTCTGAGCCAGAAACTCTACGTTCAAGTTGTACTTCAGTGGTTTCATGATGTGGCCAAACAGGTTGATTGTCAACCTTATAAATCTAATATGTATTTGTTAGATAGTGTTAAACAAGAAAAGCTCCTGGTTAGCCAGAACCATATATAATGGCTACAAAGTGACAACCTCCACGTGCAGCTTCTTGCTATGGGATGTGCCCTGTGAGAAGGCTCCTCCTTGTTTTGAGCAACTACCAGAAAAATGAAGTAAAAGTGTAATCAATATTAATGTGGAGTATTGAATGACAGGCAGTGATTTATAAAACTGTATCATGATAGACTGACAAGAATTCAGTCCATTATATAGATTTTTGTGAATAACAGGGCAATGTTGCCTCTCCTTGCAGAATAATATACACAACAGTGGGCTTAGATGAATCTCTTTGCTGCAGGTTAATGCAACCGATATAGGATATTATTGCACAATCTACCGTTGCGTCTCTAGAGGCTGATGCACAATTTGTCCTGTGTGTGAGACTGAATGATTTTAACATTGACTTAGTGTTAGGGGATTTGTGGATGAATATGTAACTTCTGGTAAACTTGACTCAGCCAAAAAAGGCAGCCAAAGTTACTGAAAGTTGTAAGACAGGTAAGTTTGGAACACTTTAGGCAGAAAATAAGGCTGTGTCATTAGAATTAAGCCAATGGTGGTAAAACGTCTGAGCAATATATCACTTGAATGCATGAAAAAAGTATATTGCAACATTCAAAAGAATAAAGAGTATATTAAGAGTAAGAAAGAGTATTAATAAAGAGTATATTTCTGAAGAAGGGTCTAGGCCCGAAACGTCAGCTTTCCTGCTCCTCTGATGCTGCTTGGCCTGCTGTGTTCATCCAGCTCTACACCTTGTTATCTAAGAGTATATTAATGTCTTTGATGTGCAAATAGTTAAACTGCCTCCATTCACAATCTTTCAGTGCATATTTGTGACTAGTCATGCAAATTCAGACTTGATGTGATGTCCTGCATGAGACAGCATCGACCTGGACTAGATCATTTTTTAATTTCTTTTTTGCTGGTCTAACGCTATTCTTAAGCACATTATTTAATCCAAGGTTTACCAAAATGTAGCATAGGATTCCAAGTGAAGTTACAAGCTGAAATTTTGGAGTTGCAAACGCAGGGGTGAAATTGGCCACCAAGTAACTCTGTCCCCTTACCCCGTTTTCATAGACTATCTCTCCCCTGCTCCCACAAAAACAGAGATCTTCTCCACCACCACCTTCCCCCAAACATCTCTCCCAACTCTCACAGAACAATCACTATTTTCAAGCCTTGAAATGGGTTCACAGTGGGAAAAGGTTACGAAACACTACCAAAGTCGATCAGAGTACCTCTCTAATCCTTTCTCCAACATTCACTTATCAAGCTTCCCCTTAAGTATCAAAGCTGTTTTCCTCAAA
Organism: Rhincodon typus; assembly: GCF_021869965.1. Taxonomy (NCBI): domain Eukaryota; kingdom Metazoa; phylum Chordata; class Chondrichthyes; order Orectolobiformes; family Rhincodontidae; genus Rhincodon; species Rhincodon typus. The sequence goes on from NC_063333.1 coordinate 133,094,507, forward strand.
TGTTCCTGCCAGTGTATTACAACATAGAGACAGACAGCTGAATCACAAAAGTCTTTCTACTTCTTTATTTGCAACACAGTAAGATTAAACTGAACACTCCCAACAGTCATTCCCATGGCTCTTAACCAGACTTTTGAATAACCAATCACAGACTTTGTGAATAATTAATTAATTACCAAACATAGGTTTAGTATCTTAAACAAAAGATTTAAATATTTATTAAATACACAATAACTTTATCAGAGAAAAATTAAACAACAAGGCAATCTAATTAATGCCTATGCTTTAAGCCTGAAACATTTGTTCTCAGACCCATTCATACAAAAAAGGGCAGAAAAACAAAGGACCAGTTAAGGGATGAAAAAAAATATTGGGCAGATTATTTAAATTGCTTTCATGATCCATTGTTTCACAGGCATAGGTGTAGACAACTTGGTGACTTTTCAGAAACTGCCATTCAGGGTCACCTTCTCAGTTCACCCAGGCAAAGGTAGCAATACTTACATGTCAGCTTCCAATACTCGGGGCTTTTGGTAGCTGGTGCGGCAGATTATGCAGGGAGCTTTCAAAAGTCCATGCTGTTGTCAGCAGCCAAATTCATCTCCACAAAAACACAGTTTAAAAAAATATTCAATTCTTGTTATGAGATAGTAGGAACTGCCGATGCTGGAGAATCTGAGATAACAAGGTGTAAAGCTGGATGAACACAGCAGGCCAAGCAGCATCAGAGGAGCAGGAAAGCCAACACTTCAGGTCTGAGGAAGGGTCCAGACCCGAAGCATCGGCTTTCC
>NC_063333.1:133095697-133197314 GCF_021869965.1 Rhincodon typus
GGAAAGCCGATGCTTCGGGTCTGGACCCTTCCTCAGACCTGAAGTGTTGGCTTTCCTGCTCCTCTGATGCTGCTTGGCCTGCTGTGTTCATCCAGCTTTACACCTTGTTATCTTCAATTCTTGTTATGACCTGATAAGCTGATTGCCTCCTCCTAAGACTTCAATTACCATTCAATTGACAACTGCTTGAACATATGGTCTCTTCCAGACTTGCTGGAACCAATTCCCAGGTACTGACGTCATCAGTAGCTAACTTCTGCTACCTGTTTAAAATATTGCTCTTCTGAGTTGCTGCATCTGTTGGAACTCTTTTAATCAAGTATCAGTCTGCAATTAGCCTCCAGGCCTAGTCTCATGAACAAACAAATGCTTGCTTTGTCTATTCTTTTCCTTTTACCTTTCGCTGTCCCAAAGTCCACAAGTTATTCTCAGCTCACAACTTCCAGTTCACAGTATCCAACTCAAAATTGATAAAAGAATTAATTGCAAATAATGAAAAATGAGCAATGGTTCTAAAAAGTTCCCTAACTGTTCTAGATTTTAATCACTCACTTTGAAATAATATTTCATCTAAATTTCCTATTGGATTGATTGCTGGCTGTAATTTATTGATGACATCTAAATATTTGATGCCTACCAACTGAAATCAACTGGACTACAACTGGCTTTAACATTAGGAAATGCAGTAAGTGGAGCTTATGAGTGGCAGGGTATTCCTATGGAAGTGAACACTCTTGCCAGTCAGACTGAGCCTGGGGAACACCGCTTGAGTGAAGGCAATTGTGGAGCCTCACTCAGAACATATCCTGAACAGAGGGACTCAGGTCAGCTGACAGCAAAACCCTAAAACAGAACCAAACCTTGGTCAAACGATTAAAATATTCTTCAGGATGTGGGCTAGCAAGCCATTGTAGTTACTGCTGGTATGTGGACTCGAGACAGCTAAAGTATCCCACTAGAACTAAATTGAGTAAGAGAACTTATTGGTCAGTAGCCAGGAGAGTGCACACACTGGAAAGTCCACCTATACCTGGTTTGGAACAGTTAAATTGCTTAGCAAAATCCAAATCAGAACGAATCAAAATAAACATTTGGTGAAATGGTTACCTGGTTCTCGTGAAGGTCTTTACCAGCACAGACATTTCTATGATCACAGAACCAGTCTTTAACAAAATTCACTCTGGACTCCAACCCTTAAGTTTGCACAAGATCTCAGCTAGACTTAGAACTTACACTGGGAAACCATTTCAAATTAAAGGTACAACTTTGGTTCCAGTCTCTTACGAGAAGCAGCTGGTTCAGTTAACACTGATTGACGTAAAAGGCTCAGGCCCAAGCTTGATGGGGCAAAATCGGTTGAGAAAGATTCATCGAGATTGGCTCAATACTTTTCAATTAGAGAATGCCTGCCTAAGTGAAGTCGTAATAAAATACCCGGAAGGTTTTCAGGAATGCCTCGGGACTATCAATGGAGCCAAGGCCATCTTGCATACTGACCAGGAAGCAATTCCATGATTCTGCAAGGTCCACCCGGTGCCATTTGCCTTATGGGCAAAAGTAGAGGTAGAAATCAGAAGGCTAGAAAGTGAAGGATTCATCAAACCAGACCAGTTTGTGGAATAGGCATCACGGGTGATAACAATTGCGAAGACCGATGGGTCAGTTCATCTTTGTGGGTATTTTAAACAAATGGCAAATCACTTTTTGCAGCTGGATAAATACCCAATCCCTCACATAGAGGATTTATATGCAAAGCCGGCAGGGGGTCTGACCTGCATGAAGCTGCACATGAACCATGCGTACTTGCAGTTGCGGTTAGATGAGGATTCCCAGAGGTATGCAAAAATTAATACCTATACGGGTTTGTATCAATATATGAGACTTCCACTTGGGTTATCATCAGCCTATATAATTTTTCAGCGGACGATGAAGAACACTTTACAAGGTCTACCCCAGGTCACCATTTACCAAGTTGATATGCTAATAACTGCGAAGATCAATAAGGAACACTTAGAGAAGTTGAACATAGTCCTTAGATGTTTCTCCCAGGCAGGCATTTGCCTTAGAAGGGAAAATATGTATTCCAGGCACCCCAAGTGACCTACTTGGGCTACAGAGTCAACAAGATTGCGTTACATCCATTGGCAGATAAAGAGAGGCTGATCAAAGCTGACCCAGCTCCCACATCTGTACGAGAGCTTAGGCCTTTCCTTGGCCAGGACCAGAAACAGCATCAGGAGCGCCAATGCTGGACACATGACTTCACGCAGCAAGGGAGGCAGTTTACCTCAGGGGACAAAGTTTGGTGTAGGCACCACAGGAATGGCCCTGCATGGATAAAAGGCATGGTCACCGCAAGGTCAGTTCCAGTGATGTATAGAGTTCAGGTCGGCGCGATGACCCTGAACAAGCACGTGGACCATATGAAAGTTGCAAACCCACAAACAGGGCAGGAGCAAAACATGACTGGCTGCTCAGCAGCCTTTCCAACTGTTCTGGAACCTGTTGGTTCTCCATCTGTCAAGCATTGAAGATACCTCAGAATCTGAGGTGGACATGGCAGAAGTTGCTGCTTTGATACCTTTGCTGCCCGAAGAGGAAAATGACCTTCTTTGCAGATGCTTTGGGCATAAATGGCAAGCTACTGCGCATTACAAGCTGCCTATATCAGAGGCAGAGTTGGAGGTACCTGACTCAGTACTAAAATGCCCCATGAGGAGCTACAAGAAAAGAATTGAGTCCTTGGACTCAGAGGGGGAGTGACAAAGTGATTGTATTGAGATCAGCCAGGTACACCTCATAGAATATGAGTTCGCTGATTGGGACTGTTAATTTAGTCCAAACAAGGATCTCTAAATGACAGAGAAGAACTGGTGTGTTAGACATCATGTTCACTCTGAGCGCTGGCTGTGAGAGAGCTTCATCAGGATCAAGGACCCTCCGTGTGTAAATAAAGGGTGACTTGGTGACAGGATACTGGCCTCTGTTGAGTTATTTCAGAATGCATGATGGGAAAAATTATATGAACTACAAGATTTAGTACCAGAATTGAGCCAATTAGAACATAGGATTGGACATTTTGGAGAAAACAGTTCTTAAGATACAGAACAGCTTAAAATTAAAATCATAAATTGCCACCTGAACAAATAAATATACCATTATATTTATAGGACCTACTGGTAATGATGTTTAAAATTGCCAGAAATTTAAAAGGTGGAACACATTTTTGAAGAAATTCAAAAAGATTTGGCCCTTAATTTAACCTGAAGACCAATAAAATTATTGAAAGAGTGAGATTTTCTAGAATAGTTCAACATCCAGGGAAATGAATAAAAATATCAATCATTATCTCTAGAGATCAGTAGAAAAACACGACTATGGAAATTTGAAATCATTCATTCCATCAAGTGGAAATTGGTAGAAGATTTCATTGCTCTTTCTGGGGCCATGGCAGAACCCAAAACTAGGAGACTATTGAGATTAGCTGTACTGGAACAAAAAAATGTTTTGCAGTAACAATTGGAAGGAAAGCTGTGACGGTACAGGTGTTGTGGAAATGTTTTCTATTCCTGTCATCACTGAAAAATCTTCAGTTAACTGAAATCAGCAAAACATGTGATCAGAAGCAAGTACGGACATAGATGAGCAGTGTAACCTCTCAAGCTCATTGAGGAAGCATCCACTGAAGTCATTCAGACAGCAAACCTGCCTGTAGTACAAATTAGCATAGCAGGTTTGAACTCGATGTTAGAACTTGAGATGACTCGAGTTCAAAAAGAACATTTCAATTCTTTGTCTTCCCAAACAGAATTATCATCACAACTGACAGAGATTGAGAATAAACGTTTGTTCGCATAATCTGAAGACGAATTGTATATGACTCCCTGAAAGCCAGGCCAATGTTCACACTCTCAGAACATGGAAGAAGAAAATCTGTTTCAGAAATATAGCAAATTACAGTGAAAGACGTATTTGTTTCCACCAAACTGTCATCGACAATAATGGTCATTTAGGAGATTTAAAGGTTCCCAGATGTTATTATAGGGAATAAGCTGACACATTCAAATGATTAAAGGTTCTCCAGAGAAGCTAATAGAACAACTATCTGGATTAGCAGGGACAATGACCTCGAGCGTAGAGAGAATTTACAAGCCACACAAGGTCAAGATCAAAATCAAGGTCGACAGTCCTTCAGCCTGTGTCTTATCAGTATACAAAGTCTGAAGAAAATGTATTCTAGAAGAACTGTGAAATTTTCAAACCTCCTGATTTGTGAAGACAGAGGTTTCACAAGAAAATGAGGTAGTGCTAAATATATGTATATATATTATATGAAGAAATGTTCACAATATGAAAAGAAAACAGTCTTGGAGAGATGTTGTTTAAGATAATGGTTCTGAAAGCATTAACAGACGACAAAATCTCCACACAATCTAATGAGGTCATAAGGGATAACCAGGAGAATAGTTTTGGACTTGAAGGGAAAAAGTGTGTTTTATCTGTCTCCAGATAGTCTTAGTAACAATTAATTAGTGAATGTCAATTGTACTTAATTGCTTTCATGCAAGAAATTGCATTTTGTTTAGACAATCTCCTCTCCTTGTTAAGACTGGTTTGTGGTTGCTCCATTACCATTGTAAGTAAACTGTCTTCAGAATTTGTCAAGCAGAGAGGAATGGCGGCAACATCCTTTTATCTAGAAATACTACATATTCCTAGTTTCTGTAATCTGTGTATCAGTCCTTCTGGACTACTTACAAACTATTCTCTGTTCAGACATTTATTAACAAAACGATCTTTGGCTCCCTTATTATTCATATGAAAATAACTCACTTAATTATCTTGAAATTCATTTCCCAATTACATGCCAATTCTGCAAGCATAATTAACAACTTCAGTATATTTTTGGGGCACTATTCCTTTGTATGAAGTACCTCTCTAATTTGGTGATATCTTCAAATTTTGAAATTTTGAGTCTCAAATATTGATGTAATTTGTGAATGAGTGATTCCAGCATCTATCCCCATGGAAGGGCACTGTCCAACTTTTGCCTGACTCAGCAGCTTCTTTTAAACTGTTTTGCGGCCAGCTTACTATCAATTTTGCTATCCTGTCTCCTCATGGACTGACTTAATCATAACCCTGTGTTACATTTATCAAAGACCTTTGAAAATCAAAATGTTGTATCACGACCTCTTCATAGTTGTTTTGTCAACCTCTCCTATATTGTCTGTGTCTAATCGTTCTCTTTAGTTTCAATTCCTTTCTTAGATCTTTATACATCCATTGTGTTTCAATATGGCTAGTTCATTCTGGATTCAGTGAAAAGTATTTGTCATGAACTCTATTGTTCACTATTTATAATATTTACTATAACATTTTTATCTTTTTTTTATTCCAGTTTTCCTACCATTCTCTTCTTGAAATTAGCATACTGTTATTTTCCTATTCTAATTATTTCTCTCTCATTTGAAGCCCATTGCTATGATCATGGATGGGATGCTAGGTGATTCAGAAACAAAGCCATTTCTGTAGAAATAAAGCTGAGGTTAATTTAATGCCAGTCCATCATTACAATTGGCAGAAAGCAGCTACCTGCCTGCAGACAATGCACAGATTCACAGACGTCATATGGTGCAGAAAGATGCCTTTTAGCACAGAAACCCAGATTGGCTCTTCAAATAAGCATAATTTCCTGCCTTATCCTCATAACATTGCAGCTTATATTTATCCAAGTAATTGTCCAATGCCCTCTTGAATGCTTCAGTTGAGTTGGCTTGCACCCACACTTCCAGGCAGTGCATTCCATATTCTAACTACTCGTTCAGTGAAAAGTTTTGTTTTGCTCACATCACTCTTACTTCTTTTGTAAATCACTTTAAATATATGTTCTCTTATTCTTATTCCTGGCACAAGTCTTCCTATTACTCTCTCCAGCCACTCATGATTTGGAAAAACTTAATCAGATCTCCTCTTAGCCTTCTTCTCTCCAAGGAGAACAGTTTCAACTTCTTCAATTTATCCTCATCACGGAAATTTGTCATCCCTAAAACCATTCCTGTAAATCACTTCTGCACTCACAACGTCCCCATAATGTGGTGCCAAGAACTGTATGTAGTACTCCAGCTGAGCTCTAACATGTGACTTATGCAAGTTCAACAGCACCTCCTTGATCTTGTGCTCTCTGCCCCTTATTAATAAAACTGAGCACACTATATACTTCCTAATCTCTCCAGCTGTCATGTCAACTTCAATAATCTGTGCATACATACACCCAAAACCCTCTGCTCCTACACGCCCTTTACAATTGTACACGTGTTACAATGTCTTTCAATACCGCCATAATATAGCACCTCATATTTCTTTACATTGAAACACATTTGTCACCAACCTGCTCACTCCAACACTTGCCTGTGTCGTTTTGGAGTTCTATACTGTCCTCCTTACAGTTTCCGTCCCTTCTCAGTGCTGTGCTGTCTGCAACCTTTAAAATTGATCTCTGCATACCAAGATCTATACAAGGGTCTCGATTCCCAACACATTGGGCCTCCTCTGCAAATTTTCATCCCACCTGAAAAATATCAATTGACCGTTACTTTCTGTTTCCTATCGCTCAGTCCTTTTTTGTTAAATCCAAATTGCTGCTGATCCTTTTGTTCCATGACCAATACGTTTCCTTATGTTTGTTATATAGTATTGCATTGTCTCCTGAAAGTACAGATACACCGTATCAACAGCATTAACCTCACCAAGTCTTTCTATTACCTCTTCAAAAACCTCCAGCAAGTTAGTTAAGCATACAGTCAAATAGCTGTACAGCATGAAAACAGAGCCTTCAGTCCAACTGGCCCATGCCAACCAAATATCCTATATAAATCTAATCGCATTTGCCAGCGCTTGGGCCATATCCCTCTGAACCCTTTCTATTCATATACCCATCCAGGTGTCTTTTAAATGTTCTAATTGTACTAGCCTCCACCACTTCCTCTGGCAGGCCATTCTATACACACATCATCCTCTGTGTGAAAAAGTTGCCTGTTAGGTCCCTTTTAAATGCTACCCCACTCACCTTAAACCTATGTCTCTGGTTTTCCTGTGGAAAAGACCTTGGCTATTCACCTTATCCATGCCCCTCATTATTTTATAAACCTCTATAAGGTGATCCCTCAGCCTCCAATGCACCAGGGAAAAGAACCCCAGTCTATTCAGCCTCTCACTTTGTCTCAAACCCTTCAACCCTGGCAACATCCTTGTAAATCTTTTCTGAATCCTTTCAAGTTTCACAACATTCTTCTTAAACCAGAGAGACCAGAAAATACATGTAGTATTTCAAAAGTGGCCTAACCAATGTACTGTAGATCTGCAACGTGACCTCCCAACTCCCATACTTAATGCACTGACAAATAAAGACAAGCATACCCAATGCCTTTTTCAATGTCCTGTCGACCTGGGTCTCCACCTCCAAGGAATTATGAACCTGCACTCCAAGGTCTCTTTGTTAAGCAGCACCTCCCACGACCTTACATTTAAGTGTATAAGTCCTGCCCTGATTTGCCTTTCCCAAATGCATCACCTCACATTTATCTAAATTAAACTCCATCTGCCACTCCTCAGTCCATTGGCTCATCTGATCAAGGTCCCATCGTACTCTGAGGTAACCTTCGCTGTCCACTACACCTCCAATTTTGTGTCATCTGCAGACTTACTAACCATACCTCCTATGTTCATATCCAAATCATTTATGTAAATGACAAAAAACAATGGACCCAGCACCAATCCTGGTGGCACGCTGCTGGTCAAGAGCAACCAGTCTGAAAGGCAATCCTCCACCACCACCCTCTGTCTCCTACCTTCAAGCCAATTTTGTATTCAAATGGCTGGTTCTCCCTGTATTCCATGTGATCTAACATTAGTAACCAGTCTACCAGGAGGGACCTTATCAAATGCCTTACTGAAATCCAGATAGATCACGTCCACCGCTCTGTCCTCATCAATCTTCTTACTTACTTCTTCAAAAATCTCAATCAAGTTAGTGAAATATGATTTCTCATACATAAAGCCATGTTGACTATCCCTAAACAGTCCTTGCCTTTCCAAATACATGATCATCCCTTTAGAAATCCGTGATGACTCTTCCTAATCAATCCACCTTTTCCCACATGACTACTAATTCCATCCTGATAATTGTCTCCAGAAGCTTCCCCACCTTTGAGGTTAAACTGAAAAGTGATTTGTTGATGAGGAAAACAAACAGGGAAATATGAGGAATGTTGTACCAAAGGGATTCGGGGAAGAGTCTGGCTTGGAAGTAAAGACTTAAACTTACCTTTGTGGAGACCAGAGATGTTTCTCTCACCCCATGAAGGACAAAGAAAAAGTTACTTGTTACATTACAATCTTTCACTGTTCAGTTTCAGCCAAACAAGAAGTCCAGAGCAATTTCTCTTATGAAGTCAGAGTTAAAATTCTATTCAGTATCCAGTAAAACCATCTGAGTACAAACTGCATATTTCGTGCAGGTCTCTACTGGCTAGCTGATCCACTCATCAAGAAAACTGACAAAACCACAATCAACAAGTTCCTCTAAGTCTAGGACAGGCTAGTAACCTGTGTCATCTGAACAGTCCACATGCTTGTTTGCAACAGTGAGGACAGGGTCCACAATCCTTACTTACACCTCCCCGACTCACTATAGAATCTGTGAACTTTCTGCTTTTAAGTGCTACTTGATAAAATCGTTACACTTTTGCATAATTGAACCCATAATAAGATTGTATCATTGACCTTCTTGATACAATTGGAGAGGTAATGACTGCCAACCCCTTGAAAGGAGCCTGTGGGATATTGCTGCAATTGCTATCATTGTTACAGGTGATGGAATAGCTGTGAGTTAGGGTTGTTCCAGGTCAACATTCAATATGTAACCAATGCCGATAAAACTTTACTGCCAGGGAAAAGACAGCGTGGAGCTGGAGGAACACAGCAGGTCAGGCAGCATCAGAGGAGCAGGAAAGCTGGTGTCTCGGGATGGGACCTTTCTGAAGAAGGGTCCTAACCTGAAACATCAGCTTTCCTGCTCTTCTGATGCTGCCTGGCCTGCTGTGTTCCTCCAGCTCCACACTGTGTTATCTCTGACTCCAGCATTGGCAGTTCTTATTATCTCTCACTGCTAGGGAAGAACTCTTACAGACACTGACACCTGTCAATTGTTTTGTAGATATTTAACAATCTAAGGACGACAAATTCTCTTCCCTCTATTCTCAATTCTATTTTTTGTTACTCAAAACATCTTTGAACAAGTTAAATTGATATTTGTCAACACAAAACAGAGTGTACGAACAACCTTTTTATAAATGCACCTCAATACGAAATGAGAATTTTATCATTAAAAGCATGGTAATCTTGACCAGAGCTACTCTGAAGGAACATGAGGGCTAAGGGGTGAGCAACTAGCGATCTTTAAGTTTATATCGAGGTCTGATAGGGTGCACATGGAGTCAATATTATCCCTTGTGACAGAGCCCAAAATAAAGGTTCCTAGCTATATATATGAAAGGAAGGCTCACATGTAGTGCTTTTCATGACTCAATTTGAAAATTAGTCATTGTTTTAATATAGGTGATAGTGCTGGCAATTTGCACATAGCAAGTATCTACAAACAATAATGCAACAAAGGCCAGATAATCTGGATTTTACTGCGCTGATTGAATGATAATTGCCCTGCTCTTCTTTGAAATACCATCTTGACATCCCTTACCTGTCCAATTGAGAGGACAAAAGGAGGTGCGGCGTTGGGGTGAGGGGGTGCTGTGGGGAGGAGTGCTGAATTCTCATGTGGGTTCGAAGAAAACCTGATCTGTCAACTTTCACACCTTGCAAAATGCACACCCAAACAAGTGTGGCACAAGGAAGATTTTTGTCTTTTCAATATCTCAACACTTTGGCATTTTATCCTCATTATTCAAAGAAATTGCGAACAAACGTGGAACCCATTGACAAGTTTAAAAGTGAAGAATGTCACATTGCAGGCTTCAAACTTTATGTAAAAAAAAATCAATAAACCAAGAAAACACAGCTGGATAAAAGAAACAAAAGTTTGTCATATCTCATTGATTTTCTTGACCTTGAGATAAACTATCTTGTCTCCAAGTGGAAAGATTTCTCCGACCTGGAGAAATGTCCAACAGGAAAATCAATTAGCTTCTAATTGGTCTCAACACATGTCTATTGAGGTGCCCTCCCACAGGGAGTGACCTTAAGGGGAAAGGCTAAGTGAAACAGCTAATTATCAGGTACCACACATGAGACCAGATTATCTGTAAGCAATATCTCAGGACAGTAGCTAAATCAAAAAAATTCATGCAGTCAAAAAACTGATACCACTCTCTTTTGCATAATTTATTCATACAGTCCCTTTCAACACACTGTATATAATCAATGTTATCTTTTTAAATGTGTGTGTAGTATTTGGTTTGTTATTCACAAAGTTTACCAGAAGACACAGGGATTCTGGTGGGTGGAACTCCCATCTTCTGGGAGGACAGGGGAAGACAAGTAGTTAATTATAGTTGTCCAAATCAACTGTTTTGACAATCAGAAATAATGGCAGTACCTTAGTGAAACCGTGGGCTTTATCCTATCACTGAAAGCAACAGCATGAAGATGGGAGAATTACACTGGGCGTGAAGATTTAACATTTCTTTCACAGGCTTCTAAAATTCCAAATTGAAGTTTCACTTCTTGTTTGTGCTAATGTTAGTGCACATCCACATTCACGTCTTGCACTGTTTTGAAGTCACTTAATTGAAACCAGCAGTGACAGGAATAGAGATAAACATAGGAACCACTGCAACCAGAATAGAACTGAAGGAACAAACCTTAAGACTTTTTTCTGGTACTGATGAATTTAAAGATCAAGATTAGCTTGCAGACGGCCTGCATATTGAAATTTCCACCTTTGATCAAACTTTTTTTTTGTTCATTCATGGGATGTGGGCATTACTGGCTGGGTCAGAAGTTATTGCTTATTGCTAGTTTCCCTTTGGATGGTGGTGGTGAGCTGCCTTCTTGAACCGTTACTGTCTGTTTGATGTAGCTACACTCACAATTCTGTTTGGGAGGGACACTTTAACCCAGAAATGTCACTACAGTCCTCAACATGTGTTGCCTTTGATACTTTCTGGGGAGACTATCACACAATCCATTACAGATGTGTGCATAAAGCTAGTTACATCAGCAGCCAGAATAATTGTGCGTTTGGATTCACTTTGGCTGGATTGCCGTAGGTAAAGGGTGCTATTGATATCGCACACAAATGGCAAACATTTTAACCCAGCAACAGTGAAGGAATAGCAAGAGCTGTTTTGTCCTGGATGTTGTTGAGTTTCTTGGGTCTCATTGCAGCTGCACTCATCCAGGCATGGAGAATATTCCATCACACTCCTGATTTGTGCCCTATTGATGCTGGACAGGCTTTGGGGAGTCAGGAGGTAAGTTACTTGCTGCAAGATTCAAAACCTCTGACCGGCTCTTGTAGCTAGCCACAGTACACAGATGACTACTCTAGTTCAGCTTCTGGGAAATTGCAACCTGCAGCATGTTGATAGTGGGAGATTCAGTGATGGTAATGCCAATAAATGTTAAGAGGTGATGGTTAAATTTTCCCTTGTTGGAGTTTGGCCATTGCCAGGCATTTGTGTGAATATTCATTGACTGTTGTCAGTCCCAAAGCCTGGATGTTGTCTAGAGCTTGCTGCATTTGGGCATGGACTGTTTCAGTATCTGATAAGTTGCAAATGGTTCAGAACATTGTGCACTGACCAGCAAACATCCCCACTTCTGACCTTATGATGGAGGGAAGGTCATTGATGAAGCAGCTGAAGATGGTTGGTCCGAGGACACTACCCTGAGGAACTCCTGCTCAGATGTCCTGGAGCTGAGATAACTAACATCCAGCAACCACAACCATGCTCCTTGTGCCACATATGACTCCAATCTATAAAGAGTTTTCTTCCAGATTCTCATTCACTTCAGTTTTGCTTGGATTTCTTGATGCCACACTCAGCTAATTGCTGACTTGATGTCAAGGACTGTCACTCTCACCTCAATCTCTTCAATTCAGCTCTTTTGTCCATGTTGGAACCAAGGTTATAATGAAGTCAGGAGCTGAGTGGTCTTGGTGGAACCCAAACTCTGTGTCACTACGTAAGTGCCACTTAATAACACTTCCATCACTTTGCTGATGCTCAAGAGTAGACTGTTGGGAGGTAATTGGCCAAGTTGGATTTGTCCTACATTTTTTTGTACAGGATATAAGTAGGCAATTTTCCACATGGTTCGCTAGTTGCCAATGTTGTAGCTGTACTGGAATAAATTGTTTAGGGGCTTGGCAACATCTGGAGCATGCATCTTCAGTGTTATTACAGGAATGTTGTCAAGGTCCATAACCTGTGCCATATCCAATGCCTCCAACCGTTTCTTGATATCACATGAAGTGAATCAAATTAGCTGAAGACTGGCATCTGTGATGCTGGGGACCTTAGTAGGAGGCCAAGATGGATCATTCACTCGCCGAGATGGATCATTCACTCGCCGAGATGGATCATTCACTCGCCGAGATGGATCATTCATTCAGTACTTCTTGCTGAAGATTATTGCAAATTCTTTAGCCTTTTGCACGAATGTGCTAGACTCTCCTATTATTGAGAAAAGGATGGTTATGAAGCCTCCTTCTCAATGGAGTTGTTTAAACACCCATGATCATTCAAAATTAGATGTGACAGGACTGTAAAGATAGATCTGATCCATTGTCGTAGAATCACTTAGCTTTGCCAATCACTTGCTGCTTAGCACACAAGTGAAAAAGTCACCATTGTTCCATTAGGCCACAGTACTCCTCTCTCATTAGAGAGAAAAGACTGGCATTGGACTGAGGGTCAGACAAGGGGAGAGGTTGTGAAGGGGAGCCCTTCATTGTAACCTCAGCTGGTGCAGGAATTGAACCTACCCTGTTGGCATCACTCTGCATTACAAACCAGCAACCAGCTAACTGACCCCTTGCACATAAGCAGTTCTATTTTATAGCTTCACCAAGTTGAAACCTCATTTTTAGTTCCTGGCTCCTGGCATGATTTGCTACACTCTTCATTGCAAATCAAAAGCAGCTCCACAAACACTAAGCAGCTTGTTTTCTGTCCTAAATTGCAATCCTCCAATCAGTGAACACCAGCCCAATATAAGGTGCAGGGGTCATTAAATGATGCAAAATTGAGCAAGTGAATTTCACTTTAATTTTGATGGACAGGTTCTGAAAGAAAGGTCATTGATCTAAAGATTTAACTCTGCTTTCCTCTCCACAGATGCCCCCAGACCTGCTGAGTAATTCCAGCATTTTCTGTTTTTAATACACTTTAAATATATTGTTTTGTATTTTTCTTGTCACTTTTGTGCTATGAATTGGTTATTCCTGGCAAAATGAAATTTAAAAAATCATTATCTTTGCATCACTTCCAAACACTTTGTGAAATCAAAAGGGCTCTCAGTTTTGCTGTATTTAAACCAGGTTTTGATTTTCTGCCACATAAACTGAACACTCAGGGAACTGGTAAAAAGATGGCAGTGTGATTTATTGACTTTAAAATATATCCACTGATTGTTTTAAAATGAGGAAAGTTTTTGTTGACTACAACTTGTTGCACCCCCAGGTAGCCCTAACCTCTGCTGTCATTAGCAATTTGAATCCTGGTTTATTAATGAGAAACATATTTCTGGCAATGAGGCTGAGCAGTTGAGTAGTTCTGCTTTATCTAATTTGATTGTAAAACAGAATTGGAAGATTGCTGATGCCCAATACTAGCAAAGATCATTAAGAGCTTGTCAAAAGGCACAATGGCTCAGTGGTTGGCACTGCTACCTCATGCCATCATGGACCTGTTTTCAATCCCAGCCTTGGATAACTGTGTGCAGTTTTGACACTCTCTTTGTGCCTGTGTGTGTTTTTGCTTGCTGTTCCCAGAGTTCAACGTTGTGCAGACTAGGTAGATTGGTCATGCTAAATTGCTCTATAGTGGCTAGGGATGTGGAGGTGATTTGGTGTTCTGTCCAATGTTTAAGTCAACATCCCAAAACAAGAGATTATTAGCACATTGTAGTTTGTGACACTTTGCTGTTTTAAAATTAACTTCCATTTTCCAAATTGCAACAGTGATTGTACTTCAAGATCTGTTCAATTGGCTGCAAAGTGCACTGAGACATTAGGTGGTTGTGAAAAGTGAAATATAAATGCAAGTCTTATTTTTCATTTCAGGTGCAGTCTAATCAAAGCTTTATTGCAGCATGACATCAATTCAGGACCCATGAGTTTTTTTTCTTTAACAAAAAACAAGATTCCATTAGCTTTTTAAAATTACTTCTTGTCCCTATCAAGAGCTTCTTCATGCAAGAGGAGCGAAGATCCAAAATTCACCTTGTAAAAATTTGCCTGATATATTGTTTACAACATTGTATGTAAAGGGTTATTGCTTCTGTGGTGAACTTAGACCTGTTGTGAGATACAGAGTTTAAAAAATATAATTCTGTGGTGCATATTGCATTGACAAATACATGTGTAAATAAATTGTGAATGCAAAAGTAGATTTTGAACAACTTTTTTGTCCATTCATGTTCCACAAATGACATGGAAAAGTTAGTGATTTCAAAACAGATTCAATATTTATTTTCTACAAAAATATGGAGATTCATTCATCTGTTCAAAAATAGTTACTGAGCAAATATTGACATTTAAATGATACTGAAAATTATGACGTGTTAAGCATCTGATAAACCTGTGTAATGGATTTTGACATGTAACTGTGTGATTAAATTTAACCCAATAAAATAGCTGGATTTGGATGAGATAGAATGTTACTCTTTGATAAATCTCAAACTGGAATGCAACTCTTTTCAGTTTGTTAAATTCCAGTTTCAATGGTGGTGATAAGGGAAGACCTGGGCAGCCACTTTGGTCTGAGGAGGCAGGGCATTTAATATTTTAATGAAGCCTCTGTTTTCTTTTCACTTATGACTTAAAACAAAGCTTGGGAAACTCAACAGTTAAAGGGAGTTGCAAACTGTCATATGGAAGAGGTAAGTGTTTCTCTAACACTGTTTCTAGAATGAAAGGAGCAGAAATATTTCTACCAGTGCCAAAGCTGACCAGATTCTCTTTCTATGATTACTACAATTGGATGCCCCACAATTTGCTTCACCCATGATGACCACCTCCTACTCCATGATAACTGATACCTAATCTCTGCCCTTTGTCTTCATCTGATCCCTCGAAATCAGCTCCAGTTCCTCAAAGCACAGAGTACCTATCTCCCTTGCTATCACTACCCTGAGGAGTGGAAAACCTACTCAGTCCTGGGTTGCGATCCCTTCTGAAGCATTTGCTATCCTTCAGACAGCCCGACCTGTTAATTAGCTGCTTTCTGGCTTGGGGGCTTGTGAAATTAAAGTTGCAATAAGTTTATAACCAAAAAGAAAGCTTCATATTTTTCAGCAGCATCCAGAATTCCATGTCTCCAAACCTGAGCTCCCAATAACCTGGCCACATCTCAGTAAATATCAAGTCAGTGCATTCTTTATCAATTGACATTCAATATGTTGTTTCATTTAATTCATTCATATGATATGGACATTTCCGGGTCAGCATTTAATGTCTAAAGGGCAGTTAAGAGTCAGCCACATTACTCTGGTCTGCAATCACATGTAGGACAAACTAGGTAAGGATGACTGATTTCCTGCCCGAAAGGATATTAGTGAACCAGGGTTTTAAAAACAAGACTATATTGTCACCATTCGGCCAGCTTTTCATACATGACTTTGGTTAAATTCAAACTTCACCATCTGCCATTGTAGGATGTGTTAGTTTGGGCTTTCTGGATTACTAGTCCAGTGACATTAACACTACATCCTTAAGTGATGATGACAAATCTGCAAACCGACATATAGCAGATTTGAGCTGTATTATTGTTGGTTTGTTTCCTGCTTCAGTGGAGGAGTGTTTACTAACCTTTTGGGTGACTTGTAAATGTGACTTAATTTATTTTTAACACTACTACTGAATTTTGAATTTAAGAGACACAATCTTGAGAATATATTACAAATAACTGATAAAGCAATCTGGATTTGCAAAGGGGCAAATTCTTTGGGCCAACTTTGGAGATGAAAATGCGTCAACAATCATATTTTGAAATGCTTATTATGTTAAAGGTGCTATGCAATTACAAAGTTCTTCACAACAACATCAACAGTCAGAATTTGAGAGCCACATTACAGAAGACAACCAAAAGCTTGGACAGAGGTAGATTTTAAGGAACATCTTAATGGAGGAAAGAGAGAGATAAAGAGGCAGAGAGGTTCACGGAAGAAAGTATAGAACTTCAGGGCTTTGAGGCTGAAAGCACTGCCACCAGTAATGAAGTGATTAAAATCAAGAATGCACAACAGTCGTAGAGTGATATGTCCTTCTGGTGCTGAAAGACACATTTGGCTTAGTACCGTTGTTGAACAATCCACTTTGTCTTATGACCTCACTCTATCCTAGTAGTCTAGCAAGTTAATTTCCTTAAATTCCACAGCCAATTGCCTTTAGACACCATTGATGCTTTCCATCTCTACCATCTTCAAAGGCAGTAATTTCCATGTCATTAATATTCACATTGTAAAATAGTTCTTACCCACTTCTCTGCTATGTCTCTTGACTGTAGCCTTAAATCTGTGTCCCATGTCCTTGTACCATCAGCTAATGATAAAAGCTTTACATTGGCCACATTACATAAGTCTGTCATAATCTCGTACCCCTCAAGTCTCCTGTCTACTACCTTTGCTCTAAGAAGAATAACGCAATGCTGACATTTTTAATTTAATGTTGATCTTGCTCATTGTGTACCTTCTCTACAGCCATTACATTGTATGCTTTTCTCTGTTTTATTACCCTAATGCACTAGTATGGTATGATCTGCTTGTACTGCACTCCAAACAAAACTTTTCACTGTATCTTGGTACACGTGACAATAATAAATCAAATCAAATCAAATCAAATCAACTCTACCACTTAAAGACATCATCATTTCATAATTCCAAATTTTATTTTTTTTTCTTCTTAACATTCAATGTTATTCAATAATACTTGGTGACTGTGTATGTGTGAATGAAGTAAGTGGGTAATGAATGGGACAAGTTAAGTCTGTAAGGGAATATGGTGGTATCTGGGAGAGTGGCACCAGGATAAGCAGACACCTAGCTGTTGTGGTAGGTTGCATGGAAGGTCCATAGGTTTGACTGGTGTGTAAGATGACTTTTGAATAGGCTAGCAGGTTGATAGAGTGTCGAGTGAGTAGGTCAAGAGGGCTACATTTCAGTGGGTTTTTAGGACAGCAGTTGGCAAAGTAGCAGATAAGTAGTGTGTAAGGTAGATGGCAGTTTCAGTGTGAGTAGGGTGATAGATGGTTAGGTTGGCAGATTGAAGTGGGTGGAACACAGATTGGTAAGGAGGATAGTGTGTCAGCAGGACTTTAATGTAGTCGACTCGAAGAAGAGGCAGATAGGTAGACTGACAGGTGGGAAGGGACTTAGACTGGGTCAGACTGAAGTCTATTTATGAGTTTGAATCAGGTCAGGGTATTCAGGTCAGAGAGCTGGGATAGGTGGGTGGGAAAATTAATGGATCAGGTTTATGACAATTTGGGTCCTAAGGGATGTTTGTTCGCTGGGAGGTAAGAGTTGTGTTGTGGGGGCAGATGGCAGGTTTGTTGAGGTCAGGTTAGATCAGAGGATCCTGTCACTGGAGTCATGTTCAGCTGGATTTGATAGAGTAATTTGTGGGT
The DNA here is from genome assembly GCF_021869965.1 of Rhincodon typus. NCBI lineage: Eukaryota > Metazoa > Chordata > Chondrichthyes > Orectolobiformes > Rhincodontidae > Rhincodon > Rhincodon typus. Next base: position 133,113,565 of record NC_063333.1, read on the forward strand.
CCTGGCGTTTCTCCTGTTTCTACACCCGTTATAGTTCATATCCTCCCTCCAAAATTTTGGGTGCCCACAATTGGGATAATAGTCAATGTCTTACATAAACTTAGAAGAAGTTTTTGTTATGCTTTATGTGCTCTATTGCTCTACTTATGAAACTCATTGAGAGCTCAGATTTTGAAATGATACATTACAACTATGGTTTTGTCAGACAAACACATATGCAGTTTGATTGTTCATAATATGGAAACATCTCCCCTTTTTTGGGCATTGTACGAGGCAATATCCTGGCAGGAACAGCATCCAAAAGACTTGAACCTCATAATAAGCACCGCAAAGAATAATTTCATGTACAAAGGAGAATACCTCGAACTAAGTGACATTCTATTGTTATATAATTCCTGCTTTGACTTCCAAGTTTAAAAATAGCAACAATCCTCTAATAAACAGGGCATAAATATTTCTCTTTCCCAGGGTCTACTTCTTGGTTTTCAGAGGTACCTTTTCCCATTCTCACTAGCTCATTTATTAAGTGACGTAGTTATATGTGTTGAAATTTTAATCAGCCCTTGAGTGGAGAAATTTGTGTGAAGGTGGTAAGATTCTTGATGTCAAGAAAAAGGCTGATTTTCCCCTTAAGGTTGCAATGGTGAGTTGAGACCCTCACTGGTAAGCAGTGTATGACTTTCATGCATTTATACCCCATTATTAGTTAACCTTGCCTCATTTCTGAGCAGTTTGTATTTTTCCCAGGCACTGATGAGAAACTGGATGGCACCAATGTCTGGCTGAGCAAACTAAGCAGTAACTTGGTAGATGAAGCTTTCTGGTTGTTTCTCTGGGCCTTCATGTCAACCCATTCACTAATATCACATGTTGTGTTCCACAGACAGCTACTGCCTCCATACTTCATCCATATCCACAATAACCATCATCCCTCTGCTAAATTCAAATCCACAATACACTGGAATGTATTAATTTCCTAGACAACACGGTACTTAATGTGGCAAAGACAAGAGTCGATTACCATTTCAAAAAAACTGACTCTACATGCAAAAAGCAATCACCCTAAATATATCTTTCACAAAACAAGGAGGTCACAGTTGATACATTTCCATTGCATATGCACAAATGCAGAAGAATTTAACCAAATAGTTATTACGCTTTGTACTGCATCTCAGATCTCAATCTCAGATTCAAACTTAACAATCTTCACAGTGGCACAATAGCATCCACTAAATTTTCCCCAGATAGTACTTCCTGAATCAATGCAGCGTAAGCCAGAGATTCCACATTCATTTATTATTTTATTTATTATTGGTTTTAAATTTTCTAGGTTCCTAGTTAGCTGCACGTTCCCTTTGTTGACAAGTTTAAAAGTGTCCCTTCCGCTTTGCAGCTTCATTCCTTCTTTCTTACAACCCCTTGCAGCCTCTGTATTTTTCCCATCTGATTGCAATCATCTCCTACTAGACTCCCCCTTAGCTGCATCTGGAGCCTTGCTTGCCCCAGTGTCTCTTTATCATTTCTCCTGGATCTGGAAAAAGACAGTCCTCTCCTAGCCCAAATCTGCACCTTTGTACTCCTTCCCTCAAAATTCTTCTTCCATCCCTCCAATCTCTCCCAAGACTCTCTTGTCACTGGAGGTTCATTTCCTAACTGCTCACTGCTTCACAATCAGAGACTATTTATTTACAGGCCACTCCCAAACTCAGTTACTGCTGATAGATACTAACAGCAAGAAGCATGGGAGACAAAATCCTGTGATAGGAAGACCAGCTCCTCATATATGGAGGTGTCTATTCTCTGATTGGTCAACCCATGTGAGCATCATTACCTAGTGCCAATCTCCTGCTTTCTCCCACACCCTTAAACACTTTTTCTATCTAAGTCAGCATTCGTCTCCTCTCGAATGTCACATTTGAACCTGCTAACATTGCCAGGTGGCGCACTCCAAGCCCTAACTCTTAGCTGTGTAAAAATGTTTTTACCATATCGCCCTTGCTTCTTTTGCATATCACTTTAAATCTATGCCCACTCATCCTTGATCATTTCATGCGCGGGAACAGCTTTCCTTACCTATTCTATCCAGCCCGACTTATGCTTTTAAAAACCTCAATTAAGTCTCCTCTCAGCCTTCTCTCTCCAAGGGAAACAGTCCTCATAAGTGAAGTTCCTTATTCCTGGGGCCATTTTTGTAATTCGTTTCTGCAACCTCTCCATCCTTCCTATAATATGATGTCTACGATATTCCAGCTAGGTCTAACAAGTGTCTTCTTCATTGTTGCATGTCATTGAGGTTCTTCTGCCAGACTGACTGTTCCCACAGCCGGTGTCTGCAAGTGTCAGCCATTTAGAATTTAAGGACCTCCATCACTTTGATTGGCAATGGCCGTGAATAATTCATTTCAGCATGACAGTCCAGATTCCCTGTTAACACGCCACAAAGGACAAGTAATATTTTCTTATTAAATCAGCAACTGTTGTGAATGATGTAAATCCTGACAAGCGTCATTCTTTCTGCCAGATAATTGTGACAATGCTAAAACTATCAGTTTGCTGTTGTTTAATTACAAGCAAACTGAAAAATAGCAGGCACCTTGAAGTATATTATTATTTATGCTACTTTAGGAAGCCACCACTTAATGGATTTCTAATATAGCTGCCCCTTTAGAGAGTGGTGCAGTAAATCATAGAATCCCTACAGTGTGGAAGCAGGCCATTCGGCCCATCAAGTTCACACCAACCCTCTGAAGAGCACCCCACTCAGACACAGGCCCCCACTGTATCCCTGTAACCCTATACTTACCATGGCTAACCCACCTAGCCTGCACATCCCTGGACACTGCAGACAATTTAGCATGGCCAATCCACCTAACGTGCACATCTTTGGACTGTGGGAGGAAACCCACACAGACACAGAGAGAACATATAAGCACCGCACGAATAGTCACCCAGAGTGGGAATTGAACCTGGGTCCCCGAGGTAGCAGTGCTAACCACTGAGCCACAGTGAGGCCCATGTAGGCAAATGACTCATTTACATGGATTCATAATGTGCTGATGTCGCAAAGGATATATAATGTGAAAAATGTGTGGATTATCACACTGCAGGCTGCTGTTATAAATTGACATTGAGCTGCTCCACAGCGCTGAGGATGTGAGGTAGCTTTTCATCCTGAACTCAAGTTTTAAAACCCCCCCTTTTGGGATATCATTAAACAGAGATGCAGACAGTGTGATGGAAAGAGAAAATTGGGAGGCCACAGTAGAGAAATGGGTTAGCAGCATCTGCCCAAGAGACGATGACGTAACAATGATGCTCGATCACATGAATAAAGAGAGAGCAGGAGACAGTTCTCTTGCAGGAGACATTCTGAGCTTGAGTAGAACTCTTTCTATGTATGTATAATGTCTGTAACTAAACAGTTCTTGCTATAAGGAATACCAGACAACAGAACAGCCTTTTAAAAGACAATCAGCCCACAGTCTCCGTAACCAGAAGGCAAAACATGGTGGAAACACATGAGTACTGAAGAACTCATGAGGGGCACATTTTGAAGAAAAGGCTACCAAAGGCAGTAAAGTACAGAAATCTGTCAGGCTGAGAAAGAAGTGTTCAATTTACCAGTGAGCAGCTGGCATGACCCCAGTTCAGAGTCCTGAAACGGCAACAAAGCAGGTGAACTTCAAGCAGGCAAAGTCTATAGCTTCACAGGCTTATGGAAGCATCACTACCATTTCCAGAGTCATTCACTCCAGTAGAAGGCTTACAGCAAGTGTGCATGCAGGATGACCAAAGGAAACATTATGGAAGTATCAAACAGACTCAGGGTTGGTCCTAAAGAACAAGCAACATCACATTCAGTACTGTGCTCTGTGCAATTGGTATCATCACAAGTCATGTGTTAACTAGTCAAAGAGTGGATAAAACTTTATCTTTTTATGACAAAGACTTGAAAGCCTTTGATACATATTTCACTATCAGTAAGAATCTGATCATAGAAATAGTTAAAGTTAACCAATGGAGCAGAGTCCAGGGGGATCCATTAATTCCTTCATACAGATAAGGTGGAGATTGTACATCTGATGATCTAAGGGATTATTTAACACAGGATTGCATTGTCATTGCAGTGTTAGATAAGGCAGTGTCAGATTTTATTTTGAAATCGGACAAGGACTGCAAAGATGGTACGGTTACAATTCAAAATTCACAATCTAGAAACAAGATCAAAGAATTTTTTGTGGAGAGTCTGAAATACCATTGAAGAAGCCCAATGACGCCATGCAATTTGAAGGCCTGAAAACAGAAAGTACACTGACACAAAATTGATAAATTTGGATTGTTTCAGATGTGGCAGGATGAGGTACATAAGCATGAATGATGACTAACAAGGGGAGCTGCACACATCAATTATGTCAAATGTGGCCATTATTTTAAAAAAAAGTCTCTTATTCTAAATTGTGATAATGCAAGTAAATGATGGCAAGATTTTAAGCACAACCAAATCTAGGGAAAATGAGAATCATAGGCAATGAAACTAGACATCTGAGAAGAGATCAGTGACTCATACAGTAAAAACGCATCAGTAGATCTCTGTAGCAGGGTATTCTACAAAATTTAAACTAGACACTAGGTCTGGTGCTAGTGTACTATCTGACAAGGTACAATTTTTTTTAAAAAAATCAACTTAAAAACTTCTTCAAGCAATCTGCAAGGCCCAGAACAGACAAACTTGAAAGTCAAAGACTAAATCATGGCAAGATTAAATAGAAAGGCAGTTAAATAATAGAAGCATTTTATATTTTGCAGAATCAAGAATCTGCACTTCTTAACAGGAAACATGCACAAAATTGAATCTGATTAATAAAGGAGATGGAGTTGCTAAAGAAGAAAGCAATAAAGAACTTAAAAAGAATTTCCAAAAAACTATATTCACAACTGGACAAACTGAAAAATGAGTACCGTGTTGTATTACAGCCACATACAACACTAATTTTGTTATTTTTATTGTTAGACAAGTACATTCATTAATATGAAGGCAGAAACCGAAAGAATGCATTCACAGCAGGTAACTTCACTGATCACAGTACCCATTAAATAGTGCTAAGGTATGATCACTGTTCCTGAACCAAGTGAAAAGGATTTTAGTATTGTGCAGACTGGACACAACTCTACAAGGGCAGTGCAATAGTAAATCCATCCAATGTTATCAGTTGTAGATAGTTTAGCTAAATTGGCAAATAATGCTGTTCACAAAATTAGATGCAAGGTATGGATTCTGGTAAGTACCTTTGGATTAGAAATCAAAATTACTAAATATTTTTGTAACACACTTTGATTGAAGGATGGAATGATCTGTCATATGGATGCTATTCTAATTCATGGTGCAGCAGAGAAGGAACATGATCATAGAATTAGGCAGGTTCTGAAAACAAAGCAAGCTGCAGGCCTCCTCTAAATGACTTGTGCACATCACATTCATATTTCAGATGGACCAAGACAAAGACATGATCTTCAACCAACAAAGTTGATCAGAGAATGCTGCAGCACAAGAACATTAACAGAGTTCTAAATATTTCAACAGATGAATATTAATTGGTTGAATCATTTATTGTCATGTGTATTCAATACAAAATACAGTGAAAAGTATGCGCCATCACTGTGCCTAAGTGCCATTCACATTAACTTAAAATAAAATAAAAGAATAAAGAAGGATAACTTAAAGAAAGTCCAACTTTTCCTTCTCTGCTGCTACAGTCCCACCCAGGCTTCACCAGCCCATGCCATGCTGCCACCAGAGTCCCACCCAGGCTTCACCAGCCCATGCCATGCCGCTGCCAGAGGCCCACTCCATGCAGAAGCGAGAGGCCCACTCCAGGTTTCACAGGCCAGCCCACTCTGTGACCACCCTGCCTCTGAAGACGTCGACGCTGCTCCAGAACCCATTGAAGCCACCTACATAACAAAGAGTTCTCTTTATCAGGTACGTTTGGACTAAAACTAAATAAAGAAGTAGGGGAAAAAGAAAAAGAAAAAGTGGATGAAGAGGTCAAGCCTGGACACAGGGACCCAGACTCTGCCTCCTCCACTAACACACTTGGTTAACCAAGTAGGGAACTTCATTTCTAATCTATTAGCAAATAATAGACTATTGAAAGCACTGTTGAGCCATGGTTAACGTTAGGCACTATAATGTTGATCAAGAAATTCTTTTGAAAAGTTGATAGAATTGTTAACTACTCCTGAAGTATTTATACATTACAACATACATTAACCAACATCAAGAGCCATTAACGAGTCATTTGCAGATGTGGGTGCAGAGTAGCTACAAATCCAGAAAGATGGGAAAAGTGCACTGCTGTATTATGCTTCAAAGACTTTAACAGAAAGTAAGAAAAGGTGTGTCACAAAGTGTTTTGGCAGCAATGTGGACATGCAACAGATTCTCTAGTTATCTCAGGGGTCTAAAGATTAAGATTGAATCTGATCACAAGCCACGAGTTTCTCTTCTCAGTACAAAGGAAATTGCAAAGATGTCAACTTATTTTCAGCATTTCAAACTTCCTTTGATGAGATATGACTCAAACATAGAGAATATACAAGGGAAATGTCAAACAACAACAGATACTTCATGCAGAAAACAATCTGAAGAGCTTTGGAGCTTATGACAGAGGTAGAAGCATATAGATAATTGGTAATAAAACATTTACCAGCATCAGGGAATAGAAAAATTGGAAGAGATTAGACAAGCTCAAAACAAGATGAAGGATGTTTACTGATTAGAGGTTATTGTCAGCATGAAGGCCCAATATACATCCCAGCAATCCTGAATTGTGACAATACTGTGAACACCAAAAAAGGACTCACAATTATACATGGTTTGTTAGTCTTTGATGAAAGATTGGTGATGCCTAAAGCATTCAAAATGGGTTTTCTTCAAAGACTACAAAGTAATCTCAAAAAATCAAAACATCAAGCAAGACCTCACCTGTCAGTTTGGTGGCCAGAAATTGCACATTCTGTTGAGGAAATGATACACAATTGTCAAATTTACACTACAAACATTTAGGAAGAGAAAGAATTTTTACAACCATCAGCTTCTATCAATACATTGGGAAAGGTTAGGAATTAGCATGTCTGAGTTTGAAGGGAAATGTTTCTCATTCTTATTGACTGTCACTCAAAGTGGATTGAGATAAGTAGGTTGCACAATATTACAGAGGACCCAGTGATAGAAGGGATTAAATGCATCCATGGAAATCATAGCATTTCAGACTTGATTGCATCTGGTAATCAGTTCACAAGCAAGCAATGGAGAATAAAGGTCCACTTCTCTAACAAATTCATCTCATTATGCATAAGCAGATGGTGAAAGGAGAAAGAGGACTCAAAACTATAAAAGAACTTTTAAAGAGAATTTATGCTATTAGTTTGGCTCGTTCGCGTGATAGATAATCAACAACATAAAATGGGTTATTGCCAGCAGGATTGTTGATGGAGAAAAGCCTGCAAACACAGTTTCCAATGCAATCTGAAACATTAAGACCTACTATTGCTCTGAAAGATATTAAGTCCAAAGAGAAAAATGAAATAGGAACATCAATCACTATCATCAAACGTGGGAGTTACCGTTCCTTCACCTAGCTGAAGGAACATGGATCCAAAACCGGCAACAAGAATATTATTGAGAAAATAAACCAGTTGAGATCATGTTTGGTTAAAGCACCACAGGATTTCACAAGAAGAAATCGAAGGCCCTTAGTATAGTTAAAAGGGAAACTAGTATAAACATGGACAGCCTACTCAGATTCAGAAGGAGACCCATGGAAAGCTGAAAAAGTACCCAAGAAATTAACAATCAAGCTGAGAAAGAGGAGAAGGAAACAAATCTGAATAAGATTAGGGAGAGCTATAAAACTGCCTCAGAGATTAACCCTGCAGCTTTTGAAATTTTGGGAAAAAATTCTGAATCTATGATTCACCTGAATTTCTTATTGGACTTATCATTGAATAGCTTATATTTATGGTTAATAGTTTCTCACACTCCACCAAGTTCAAATACATTCATTTTGACAGTCTTTGAAGTACCAGAAGATTTCTAGTTTGCAGTCTCCCTCCCCAATAACAGAATAGCGAATCAGCCACATTCAAGGGAAACACTGAAAACAGTTACTTTTCTAGGAGATTCAGTGGAGCCCACCAGAGCTACAGTTGACTGTTTATTGGATTGCATGGCTAGATATTTAACATTTGTTCATTTATGGGATGTGAGTGTCACTGGATGAACCAACATTTATTGCTCATCCCTAATTGCCCTGCTGAAGGTGGAAGTGAGCTGCCTTCTTAATCTGCTACAATCTATGTAGTGTAGGTACAACTACAGTGCTGTTAGAAAGTTTGTTCCAGGATTTTGTCACAGCAATGGTGAAGTAATGGTGATACATTTTGAAGTCAAGATGGTGTATGGCTTGGAGGGGAACTTGTAGTTGACAGCATTTACATATGCCTGTTGCCCTTCCTCTAGGTGATAGAAGTTGTGGGTTTGGGAGATGCTCCCTAAGAAGATTTGGTAGGCTGGTTCTGTGGATCTTTTGTATAGCACACACTGTCAGTGATGGAGGGAGTGATTGTTGAAGGTAATGGATGGAGTGCCAATCAAGATGGCTGGTTTGATTTGGATGGTGCCAAATATCTTGGGCCTTGTTCAAGTGGCATCCATCCAGGCAAGCGGGGAATATTCTACCACACTCCTGACTTGTACCTTGTAGATTGTGAGTAGGAGTTGGGAATCAGGCGTTGAATTATTCATGAACAAATTATTCGGATTTGACCTGGTGTTGCAGTCAGATATTCCATCACGCATTTTAGCCATAGAAATTAAATCTAATAACCTGACAACCCTCTATACAAAACTGTTTCTCCTGCTGGTCATCCTAAATCTTAACTTTAATCTTATGTCTATCAATGTTTCCACAATTTAGTCCCGTCAATCATTGGAAACAGTCTGCTTCCGCTATTCTGCCCTATTTCCTCATAATTCTAGCATTTAACTTAAATCACACATGAATTCATTTTATGCTTAAACAAACAGAGCAAATCTTGCCAGTTTTGTTTACTTTTTTTTAACTAGCTGTGTTTCTTCTTACTGGCTGCAGAGGTTCAGTCCGTGAGTATATTCAAAACAGATCAATAGAGTTCTAGAAATTAAAGAGATCAAGGAATATGTGGAATAATGGTAGATAATGTGGAAGAATGGTGTTGAGGCACAAGATGAATAAAGATCGAGTTGTTTGCTGTGCGTGAGAGGCTGAATGGCCTACTTCTGATTCTCTTTCTTATGTTCTAATTTACTTAAATGAAACATGATTTCCTGGCAAACACTCTCAAATATCTCAACATCCTTCCTGTAGCAAGGAGAACAAATTTGTACATTGCTCGAACTGTGATCTTACTACAGCGTGTCTTATGCCCAGCAACCTAAAGCCTGGTATTTTCATTAATTTTTATTTAAAGCCTTATGCATCCCAGGTGCTGTTATAATGCCTCCACTCATCCACATCACTCAAAGTTACCTGAATCAAAGTATAATTTTGTTATAAGAGAGTTAATGGACTGTACTTTAAAATATAATCTATCTCATAAAACAGGGAACCCCACCTGAGAGGAAATACAAGGCAGGTCTTCCATCCCTCACTGGAGGTGAAAATCGTTTGCAAAATGTTAAACTTATCTTTAAGAGAAATTTGTTTTTCTTTGTCTTCCCAACGACTCACGATTTTCATGTGACCTTTTCAATGGGTCAGGAAAACCTTGAGCTCAAAATACCCAATGCACCTCTTCCAAGATCAAAATGCTGACCATAAGGAAATTGTATTTCCCCTACACATTATTTGTATGTGCTGGTGTTGCTTTTGAATGATTTTCAAATGCATCTCCTTGGAGAGTCTGTGACCATGAAGAGAACGTTGCTGAGGAGATGGCAATGTTTATGGTGCACAAATATAAACATTTTCAGTTGTTACAGTTAGATGCCAGATTGTAACATACATGTGTTTTTAAAGCAAGAGAAGTTGAAAATTACATTGACCACTATTTATATGCGTTGGCACACAGTAAAGTTTTTTTTATCCACTGGAGAAAGTGCGATAAAGCAATCAAAGTTGTAGGAAAAGATGTTGGAGAAACCTTCCTTGCATACCCATTCCATCCTTTCCCACCCATTCAAAATCACTCCATATGTATTTCTGCCCTTTGCCTATTTCTGTACTACTTTCTACAAGGAGATGAAACAGAAAGGTATAAATGCTGTCATGCTTGTGTTCCAAAGGAGGGAAGGACAACATTTATAGGGTATCAGTGTGTGGCATGGATATGAGAGGACAATAGGTTGAGTGCTGGCTGTTCAAATAGGAGTGTCTGTTGCGAGAGGAATGAGTACAGCCTCGATATATATGAACCTGTGAAGTATTGTGCAGGAGAATGCTAGTTAAGTCAGTGTGTGGGTCTTGCTAACTGGAGTTGTGACTACTGCTCACTTTTCCTGTTCCTCTGAAGTTCTAGATCTTTTTGACACAAAGTCTCATTCCTGCCATTGACATCTTTGGTCACTTCTACCCATCCCTGCTTGGAGGTAGAGGTTTTTCTCCTTTGCCTTTCTTTGGCATATCCCACTCTACTGCAGTCCCTGAGATCCTGCAGCAAGACCTGCAGATATGGACTGAGAGACTGAGGGAACAGCCATCCTGGGTTTTCTCTCCATTCTTGTAGTTGCTGCAACCTCAAAAATGCAAGTACCAGGAAGATTTTCTCTTTGATTGGATGATCTCTCTTTGAAAGAATTTTCATGTCACCCCATTTGCCCTCTATAGTGATTGTAACAAAGTCAGCATGTGGATGTTATAGAATATGAGTTCCCTAATTGGGCCTGTTAATCTGGCCCAATCAGGGAGCCCTGGCTGACAGATCTAAACAGGAGTATTGGAGGTTCTGTTCACTCTGAGAGCTGGCTCATGGAGTTGGATCACTGTCAAGATTCTCCACATGTAAATAAAGGGTGACCTGGTGACAGGATACCAGTGTCTGTGGGATTATTTCACCCTCCCAATCTGGTTGGGAAACTCAAATGCTGATTGTTAATTAATTTGATCTGAGAAAGATTCACCTGAAAGCACACATATCAAGGAGTCAGGTCTAACTAAATAAAACAGTTCTCCATTGCTCTAGTCACTAACGTAGTAAATTTCCATCCATTGCAACAACATAATGGTCTGTTGTCAGTAAGAATAGATGGTATTGTTACCTGGAATGTCAGAACTTCCAATCGCTTTCTAGAGAATAGGGCCCCTTCAAGATCAGCAAGACCACCTATGTATGGAACCGCAGGAGATGGGGGAGATAATAAATGAGCATTTTGCATCAGCGTTTGCTATGGAGAAGGACATGGAAGATACAGAATGTGGGAAAATAAATAGTGATATCTTCCAAAACATCCACATTACAGAGGAGGAGGTTCTGAATGTCTTAAAATGCATAAAGATAAATAAATCCCCAGCATCTGATCAGGTGTACCCTAGAACTCTGTGGGGAGCAAGGGAAGAGATTGCTGGGCCCCTTGCTGAGATATTTGTATCATCGATAGCCACAGGTGAGGTGTCAAAAGGCTGGAGGGTGGCTAACATGGTGCCACTATTTAAGAAAAGTGGTAAGGAAAAGCCAGGGAAATATAGACCGGTGAGCCTGACATTAACGGTAGGCAAGTTGTTGGAGGGAATCCTGAGGGATAGGATTTACATGTATTTGGAAAGGCAAAGACTGATTAGAGATAGTCAACATGGCTTTGTGCATGGGGAATCATGTCTAACTTGACTGAGATTTTGAAGAAGTGATGAAGAGGATTGATGAGGGTAGACTGGTAGGCATGTTCTATATGGACTTTAGTAAAGCGCTCGACAAGGTTCCTCATGGTAGACTGGTTACTAAGGTTAGATCATGTGGAATACAGAGAGAACTAGCCATTTGGATACAGAATTGGTTCAAAGGTAGAAGACAGAGGGTGGTGGTGGAGGGTTGTTTTTCAGACTGGAGCCCTGTGACCAGTGGTGTGACACAAAGATCGGTGCTGGGTCCACTGCTTTTTGTCATTGATACAAATGGTTTGGATGAGAACATAGGAGTTATGGTTAGTAAGGTTGCAGATGACACTAAAATTGGAGGCATAGTGGACAGTGAAGAAGGTGACCTCAGAGCACAATGGGATCTTGATCAGATGGGCCAATGGACCAAGGAGTGGCAGATGGAGTTTCATTTTGATAAATGTGAGGTGCTGCATTTTGGAAAGGCAAATTAGCACAGGACTTGTACACTTAACGGTAATGTCCTGGGGAGTGTTGCTGAACAAAGAGAGCTTGGAGTGCAGGTTCAAAGTTCCTTGAAAGTGAAGTCACAGGTATCTCGGATAGTGAAGAAAGCATTTGGTATGCTTGTTTTTATTGGTCAGTGCATTGAGTATAGGAGTTGGGAGGTCATGTTGCGGCTGTACAGGACATTGGTTCAGCCACCTTTCGAGTATGGCGTGTGATTCTGGTCTCCGTCCAATAGGAAGGATGCTGTGAAGCTAGAAAGGATTCAGAAAAGATTTACAAGAATGTTGCTAAGGCTGCAGGGTTTGAGCTACAGGGGGAGGCTGAATAGGCTGGGATTATTTTCCCTGGAGCTTTGGAGGCTGAGGGGTGACCTTACAGAGGTTTATATAATCGTGAGGGACATGGATAGGGTAAATAGAGAAAGGGTTTTCCCTCGGGTGACAGAGTCCAAAACTAGAGGGCATAGTTTTAAGGTGAGAGGGGAAAGATATAAAAGGGATCTAAGGGGCAACATTTTCACGCAGAGTGTGGTGCATATATGGAATGAGCCGCCAGAGGAAGTAATGGAGGCTGGTACAATTATAACATTTAAAAGACATTTAGATGGGTATACGAATGGAAGGGTTTAGAGTGACATGGGTTAAATGCTGGCAAATGGGATTAGATTTATATAGGATATCTGGTTGGTATGGACAAGTTGGACTGAAGTGTCTGTTTCTGTGCTGTATATCTCTTTGATGCTGTTACTCTAATGTCACTGCATGACTGAAATTCCATGGCCCCCTTACAACCAACTGTATTAGAAGGCTTGCCAATGTACACCAGCGGTTTGAAAACTGAAAATACATGGATTTGTTTATTTCGCTGTAGATAATTGGATTTCTCCAAAATTGTCTAGGTATGCTCATGATCTGAATCATTGTGAGAAATGTACATTGCTTGAAATTCCTATGGATAACTCTGTTGATACCAGTGCAGCCGAATGGAACCATCATATACTCTCACGCAAATTGTCCCTGATCTTGACAAAAAACACCATGCCAAAAATATTGTGGGAAGATGTAGGTGAAGAGGCAATGTCACTGTGCTTGTCCAGAGGTCTAAGCTAATGGAATAGGAATAAAAACTTAAAATGCTAGAAAAAAATGCAGCAGGTTTGGCAGTACCTGTGTAGAAAGAGAAACAGTTTCAATGTTTCATCATTGTGACCTTTCCTCAGAACTAAGAAAAGTTAAAGATGTATAGGTTTTTTACAAAGGGCAGGTCAAGAGCAAAAGGAAGATTTCTGACAGGGTATAAGACAGGAGAGATTGAGTGAAAGAGGATTAAGTCTTCCAGGGCCAAGGGAATTGATTCACATGACGAAGGAGCAGCGCTCCAAAAGCTTGTGATTTCAAATACACCTGTTGGACTATAACCTGGTGTTGTGTGATTTCTGACCTTGACCACTTCAGTCTAACATTGGCACCTCCACATCTAGGGAACTGAGACAGGGTAAGAAAAGAAACAAAAGAATGTACCTGCAGTAGGTGTGATGCTAACTGAAATTCAAAACAAAAGAAAGGAAAAGAAAATGGGGAGCAGAGTTTATGCCCTGCAATGGTTGAACCCAATGTTGAAGGCTATAAGGTGCCTTATTGAAATGAGATGCTATCCCTGAAGTTCACGTTAAATCTCACTGGATAAGTGCAACAGACCACGGGCAGAAATGCTTATAGATAGATAGGAGGTGTTCTGCGAAGAAATCAATCAATCTATGTTGGGCCTCCTTAATATAGAAGAGAGCACTTTGTGAACAGTGAGTACAGTAGACCAGATTGAAAGATGGCTAGGTAACTGAAATGTATGTCTGGGGCCTTGGGTGGTCAGAAAGAGCAGGCAAAAGGGCAGGTGTTACATTTTCTGTGATAACATGGAAAGTGCCATGGAAAGGGGATGTGATGTTGGGGATTACTGAGGAATGGGTCATTGTATCATGGAGGGAACTGTCTCTTCGGATTGTTGAAGAGGAACGGAAGATCCGCTTTCTGGTGTGATCATGCAGAATGTTGTGCAAATGACAGAAAATGATCTATTGATAATAGAAACCGTTGGGGTGAAAGATGAGAATGAGGGTAACAGGATTAGAGAAGGAATAGGAAGGGAGAGAGTGGAAGAAGGTGAAATGTGGTGGATATATTTGCAGTCCCTGTCAACCATGGTGAGCAGTGGAATCCTTGATTGAGGAAAGAAATAAATAATTTCAGGAGCATTTTTCAGAAAGGCAAATTCATCAGAGCAAACACGACTGAGCCAAAGCATTTGGAAGAATTGAATGGAGTGTTTACAGGTTGTAAGCTTTAAGGAAATGTAGTCTGGGTAGCTGTGTGAGTTAGTGAACTTATAATGTATATTACTTGATGCCAGAGATGGAGGCAGAGATGTCAAGGAAGGAAAGAGTAGGAGATGGACAACATGAACCTGAGAGAAAGATAGAAATTGGAAGTAAAGTTAGAATATTTGCTTCGATCTAAAAATGTGTACAGAAAGCAAATTTAGAAGTGGGGAAGAAAGCTGGAATGAGTGAGGTAACAAATACAGAAATAAATGATTTAAAAATAATAAATTTGGATTTTTGTGAGGGTTAGTTACCTCAGCTGGCTAATTGGCTAGAGTGATGCAACTGGTGCGGATTTGGTCCTGTTTTAGCTGTGCCAGCTCATGGAGGGCCTGCCTCCTTGCTTTACTTGATGTAGATAGGGTTCCTCAAGCCAGGAACCCATTTTTCTCTCTTGAGCAAAGAGATGGTCTCTTGTGAACTATCATTAATCAAGAGCTCATAATTTTAAAGAAACCACCAGAGTGAATTGAAATTTGAGAGACTGAAATTCCACATATGTAAGCGTTAATTTTCAGAACCAGAGAGGATATTTGGCAATATTTAAGTGACTTTTAAAAAACAATGTCATAAAAAGTTCGTGGCGAATAAGTGCTAGTCTTCTCTGGCATTTTTGGTGGGAACTATTGCAATAAAGCTATTATTTTGTGATATTGTGAGTTATTTTACTTCTGAGAGTCTATCAATGAAGTAAAAGTATTTCAAAGCTTGTGGAAGAGCAAGGCCACTTGGAATGCACTTCGGTGATTTCTGCATTTAATTGCATATGTGGACAACGCTTTATAATTTACTCAACAATGACTGTCAGTGTTAGTAACCTTGCCGTTACTACCGCAAAATGTGGGTCAATAAAGTTTACACAGCAAGCAATCACTGTTTGTTATTTTCTGTTTACTCAAGCAGAAAATTTGAATTAAAAACTGCTGTAAAATACAGTGTATTTCACTGCTCCTCTCTTGCTTATTGTTTCTCTGTTCCATAAATTTATTTGGCAGTTGAGTCTAAATCATGATCTGCTGAAGTGTTTAATTGCCACCATCCAAAGCTAAGGGAGTTCATGTGAAGATATGCGATAAAAGCCTAAGAGCCAAATTAAAGAGAAGACTGCATTGATTCAGTTCTTGAGTGCACTATAAATAATCTAGAAATTTGAAGAAGTAAAAGCCCAGTTTGGGGCTTTGGGAGAAAAATTCAATCCAGAGGAGATTGTTGCTACAGTGATACCAGGCTTTGGTGAGATCGCATCTGGAGTGCTGTGGGCGGTACTGGTCACTGTATTTACAAAAAGATGCTAACGAGTCGAAAACAGTTCAGGGAAAGTTTACGAGATTAATACTTGGAATGAGCAGATTGCCTTATGAGGCTAGGCCTGCATCCTCTGGAGTGTAGAAGAGTCAGTGGTGACTTAATTGAAATATGCAAGATCCTGGGGGGACTTGACTAGATGGATGTTGAAGGAATGTTCCCTGTTGTGTGAGAATCTAGAATTAGGGGTCGCAGTTTAAAAATAAGGTGTCGCCCATTTAAAACAGACATGGGGGAACATTTTTCTTCTCTCTTAGACGGTTGGAATCTTTGGAATTCCCTTCCTAAAAAGCAGTGGATACAGAATCCTTAGATAGTTTTAAGGCAGGAGCAGTTAGATTCTTGATTACGAAGAGGATGAAAGATTGTTAAGAATAAGAGATTAAAATCAGATCAATCACAATCTTATTGAATCATGGTGCAGGCTTGAAGGGACAAGTGGTCTACTCTTGTTCCTTACTTGTATGATTTGTTGAGACCAAAATATATCTGTTGTCGAGAACCTCAAATACATTGAGGTTGAGGTTTTTTAGAATTTTGTGAAGAACTGCTGGATAAAAAAGGAATCTTCTTCCATCAATGAGGGCAATCTAGGACAAGGGAACATAAACATAAAATCAAGGACAGGAATTCAGAAAAAAATAGAACCAACATTTCCAGTCCAGTACCACTTTATCAGAGTGGGTCAATTCTGATGAAGGGCGACTGGACTCAAAACATTAACTTTGTTTCTCTCCCTACAAATGCTGGCAGACCCTGTTGAGTTTTGCTAGCACTTTGTGATTTTGTTTCAGATTTGCAGCTCCCACAGTTCTTTGCTCCATTCAGACAGAAAATTGGAAATATGGTTTCAGAGAGGAGGTGTGGGAAGTTTGGAACTATCTACCACAAAGAAAGGCCTAGATGCCTGCACAATTAATAAGTGTAAATTTGAGTTTGTTAGACATTTGCTAGCGAATAGCATTTTGGGATATGGATCTAGGCAGATGGATATGCTAAGAATGTTGATCAACCAGAATCTCATTGAATGGAGGAACAAGAGACAACGAGTCCATGCTGTGTTCCCGTTCCTAATTTCCTATCTGTTCTGAGACCAAACTCATCTAGATTTCTGTAGGCCAAGTATTAGACTGCAATATGTTCTGTGCGCCCATTACCTTGCTGACCTTCTCTCATTTCCTGCTCCCTTTTATTTCCTTCAATACTATGCTTTCCTCCACTCTCAGTAGTTTCCGCAACTCTCTGCCTTATATGCTGTTACTTTGCTTCCAACTCTGACCCTCTGAGGCTGATTTTGATTGGACTCTGTCAGTATTAAGAATGTGATAATGGCATCAACATGAGCTCCATAAGCCATACAGCCAATTAACACTAAATCCTCCAAACATTGCTATTTTTAAATGGTCTAACATCAGGAGACTGAATCACCATCTGTTTTAGGTGATGGATCTTGTTAATACTTTACTAACACTGGAATCCTGTGCTGGTCATAACCCTGATTTCCATTCTAGGACTCAATAAGTTTGCTCATGCATGATCCAAACAGTTTAATTTGCAATTCTGGTGAAAGGGATGCAATAGCTTTTTTGACTAAGTGTGAGTTGCATTGAATTTTCTGCAATGTTTCTTGCCACGAGGCCTAGAAAGATTTCTCAACCTATCTTCACAAACACACTGCATTAATTACCTATGTGGCCCCTATGGCTTCTCTCACATCTGATTTCCTCCCATGTTACCACCTGCCCTTCCTGGTACAAGGTGCCACTCAACAGATGCCTGCCAAGACATTGGCACACTGTCCAGCCTAGGCAACTTTGGACTGTCACAGTGCATCTGGACTAGCACTAGACTTGTGAAACGGTGCTGCTCATTGAAGGACACATACACAAGATGTTGGAGATGGGGAAGACGGTACCACAATTCCTCAACAGGGACTTGGAGGTCCTGGTCAATGAGATGGTATAAAGCATGATCCAGAAGGACCAGCAGAGGAGCCAGCAACACAGATCCTGCCAACTTGGTCTCAGGTTGCCACCGGGGTCAATGCCATCATCAATGTGCAGAGTAATAGCCAGCAATGCAGAAACAAGCTCAATGACCTTCTCCACTCTGACAGGGTTGATGCCATACACTTCTCTCTGCCACCAGACACCAACTCTATCTGCACCCAACTCGCACCAAGGCTTATGCTGCACCACTTTCTCCATTGCCTACAGGATCTTCCTTCATCTATTTTTCCTCATTAGCCTCCCACATCATTAAATCTGCCTGCTATCTCTGCTGTCTCCTCAGTCATCTAGAATATCTCCAAACCTTTCCTCAACCTGTACCTGCACTAACAGCCATTATAATCTCATTCATTTCTCCCCTTTTTCTCCATTGCTGGCAAATACAGTGCATAACAAGATAAATAGAGCCCAGATGTGAAAGAGCCTGACATCTGTGTCCGCACCCACAACAAGGAGAGAACTCTCACTCTCACAGGAGAAGACCAAGTCCAGTCCCGCAAAGGTGAAGAAATATCCATGTCACACCAGAAGAATGAACCACCCTCACCCTCCTGCTACCCGTTCCCTGCGACCCTTTCCACACCCCCTCCTGAACCTCGAAAGTCCAAACCAAGGAGGGTCAACTTACCTTTGGCAAGAAGACTCTCGGCATGTCAGGTCCATGTAGACGCAAAAGCCCCAGGATCGCCCATCAAACCTCTATGGTAAATGGGCCCCACTGCAAGCCAGGTGCCCCTGAGCCCATCTGCAGAACCAGAGTACACTAACACATTGCAAGGGAGAGAGAATGAAGAAAATGCATTGAAGGAACTTTGGTGGCACATCTGAGGATAGTTATGTATAAATAACCCCTGAATTGGCACGGAGCCAATAGACTGACTTTGGTCACTCCCTGAATAGCAGAGGCATGGACCCCTGACCAGTAAATCTCTGACCAGACACCTGACTGCCCTTGACTGGGATAAGAAGCTGCCCTTGGCTTACTGTTCCAGGACCTCATTGAGTCATATAGCACAGAAACAGGCTCTTCAGTCCAACTAGTCCATGTTGACCATGTTTCTAAACTAAACTAGTCCCACTTGCTTGTGGTTGGGCCATTTACCTCCAAACCTTTCCTTTTAATGTACTTATCCAAATGTCTTTTAAATATTCTAACAGTACCTGCGTCCACCACTTCCTCAGGCAGTTCATTCCACATACACAAACCACTCTCTGTGTCAAAAAGTTGCCTCTCATGTCCTTTTTAAAATTTTCTCCTCTCATCTTAGTTTTGAACTCCCCCACCCTAAGGAAAATACCCTTGCTATTCATCATGTCTTCACTCCTCATGAGTTTATAAGCCTCAATAAGGTCACCACCTCAACTTCCTATGCTCTAGCGAAAAAGATCCATCCTATCCAGCTATTTTTATAACTCAAACCGTCGATTCCTGGTAACGTCCTGGTAAATCTTTTCTGAACTCTCTCCAATTTGATAAAAGATGTGTGCATCCATGGACTTCACTGACCGCTATCCACCCCTCCTTTAGAGTTGGATACATGGATGTCCATCAACTGCATGTTCAGTGTGTTTGCTGTGAAAGCTGCCAGTACATAGAGCAGTTGTGAGGTGGATGTAGAACATTGGCACACAGCAAGTGGTGTTCTCTCTAGGTTGAGGACTGCTTAGCTGCAACGCAAGCTGCCTGTTTGTGTGTGACTGTAGTAATTGGCATGATTTCAGTGAGCATGCAGGTAGGGGCTACATTAGTGAGTTCTAAGTGAACAGCACTGAGATGCATAGTCCAGTCTGCACGCAGGGCACCTGTCCCTGTGTGCAAAGTGTCCTCACTGTAGCCTTTCAGTGCAAGTTGCTGTTGCATCAGAATGAATTGCAAATGTAAAGTAGAAGTGACAAAATGGTTGTGATGGATTGACAGATGGCAAATGCAAACATCCATGGAGGAGTGCATTTAGCTGGTGCCAATGATCATGCCAGAGGTACTGTTGACCAGTGTCTGATATGCATCGTTTGGAACAAGCAGTGAGCTGAATCCATTAGGTACCTCTTCTGGTTTTCTTGTTGGATTTGCTGACACGGAGCTTGTTTGGCAATTTTGGTAAGATTGGAGTCTGAATATTAATGAGGCGAGTTGTGGCATTGATGAGGTGTTCAACAATCAATAATGACCATTAATGGCATCGCATCATTACCTACTGAGAAACCACTATGCTACTTATGTAAAGCATTAAAGATGGAGTGAGATGATCTCGACATTGAAATGGCCTTGCTGCATTTGACTCCCAATTCTGCCACATACCTCACATAGTTTACGTCACTCTGACCCCTTAACATTCCACCGTATATGTCTTTACAGGCAACTGAGATCACAAATGTTAGTCTTAGTCATCAGCAAGGATTAAATCTGGCACCTTTTTTGTCTGCTAAAGAACAAGACTGTTCAGTATTTAATCTGAGATCATCCTGAAGGGGCTAATTCAAGTGCTACAATAGGAAGTACATATTTGATTGAAAGTTGCACTGAGAGGTCAAACAATAAGGGTGTATTGTCTTCAAAAGCATCGTCCAAAAATGGTGCAGCAAGGAGGTTATTTCATTAGGCTTATGCCATGCAAATGTACTGCAGATTTTAAGCAGCATTTGACAGGAAGAGTTAAAGTGAGTAGATGAAAGGATGATAATTCTACTTTGTCCTGGTGGTTTTCGATGTTCCTTTGTTGCTTAATGGAAAATCAACATTCATTACCCATTAAGGCACTACAATGACCTTCGTACTCCTTATTCTCCTGCAAATTCTAACAATCAGCTGTCGGCCTTGATTCTTGTTAAATTTCAGAAGCCAGAATTAAATTTAGACATTTCCCAATGATGGTTACGGGTTCTTTTTAGTGTTATATTATTTCACAGTGCCAGAGCACACAGGAGTTGTCAAGAAACACATTTCCACAGTCGTAAATAATTGCTTCTCCAACAGGGAAGCATCAGATAATCACCACTGCACCAACTTTATAATTATAATGTTATAGTTTAACTACAATCACTGCTGACTTTAACCTTTCAGACCCCAACAATTAAAGGAAAAGCTGGAAGAATTCCTGTAGTTTTGCAATGACACAGGAATGTAAATAATTTGAGCCGTAGCCTGGCATGATGCTTGACCGTGTGCAGGATGATTTTAATCTCCATCCTTGAAACTCGAGATTTTCCACAGAATCACAGATCCTCCACCAAACTCCATAGCTCCACCCCTGAAGTAATCTGTGAAAATTACAGGCTGTTGTGCACAATCTTTACTGTGAAAATCCAACTGCTTGTGAAAGTGCATTGATCTTAAAAAGTGGACAACAATCCAAGAAATGTGAAATGTACATTGCATCAGTCAAAAACGGGTCAGGTCCCAACCAGAAATGTCAACTTTCCTGATCCTCTGATGCTGCCTGGCCAGCTGTGTTCCCCCAGCTCCATACTGTGTTATCTCTGACTCCAGCATCTCTGAGTATTCATCCATATTGTGCAGTAGACACAGGCTAAGGATTTTCAGCACTGCAAGTTAACTATGTTTTGCCCTACAAATATTTCGTCAAATTGATCTGTAGCTGGAGTTTCAAGACAGTAGACAAATGGGACATGGTGATTCACAATTCAACATGGATATCATTAGAATTGATTCTAGTTTTTTCTCCTTGTCACCAAAATGATACCAAGTGGTATCATTCACCAAACAAATAGTGCTTCCAAACTTTTTGGTCTTAACAACATTGTTAGGGGTTTCCAGCTTAATGATCATTTTAAGCAGAATCTAAAGAGATATTCATTTAATGGCATCTTAGCATTTCAAATAATAATTAGGGGCATTCAACGCAGAGGAGGTGGATCAAATAGCCTTTCTTCCTTTCCTTAACATATCTGTGTTTGTACGTAATTTAGGTAGGCATTAATAGTTTGCACTTTGTGTTTTGTGACAGTGTAGTATCTTAAAATCGATATTCACTGCTTTGATTTTAACCTAATTCATTCCGTTTGGATGTGAAAGGTTTGGATTTACAAGTTAGCATTTTTATAGCATGTTTGTGAGTGGCATGTGTGATAAGGTCGGGAGCCTGATTCAAGTCATGGCTTATATATCTGGGGTTTACATGCAATACGTTTCTTCATGCTATTTTCATTAAGCTAACTTACACTGGTTGAACTGAAATAAAAATCTGGAACATTAATATCTGGAACCTTAATGTTTGAGATTGAGCTTTGATTGTCGAAGGGATTAACAAGTTTAAAGCAAATGAGTTAACACAAACTCATTTATAACTCACAAACCAATAATGGAAAAAGGGTTGTTGGAATCGAAAAAGTAATTTTGGAAATGGCAAAGTCTAACAAAATTACTCTGTAGTTGCTATCAGGGCATTCCGCAGAGTACCCTTTCTGCAAAGATGTGAGATTCAGATAGCTGTTGACACTGGGCAGTTACTTATAGAAGGCTTTAGAAGGTCAACGGTTCCATATTGCACATCAGCAGAAGAGTGACTTAAATGTTTACATTGAAGTATGTCATAGAACCATAGAATCTCTCCGGAGGAAACCAAAGCACCCAGAGGAAACTCACACAGACAAGGGGTGAATGTACAAACTCCTCACACACATTCGCCCTAGGGTGGAATCGAAGCTGGTTCCCCAGTGCTGAGGTAGCTGAACTGACAACTGAGCCACCGTGCTGCCCTCATTCCATGTATCAGGTAAAGAACAATATACTTACTATGTTCTCTAGTTCCCACCAAATACAGCTCAGGTTTAAA
Organism: Rhincodon typus; assembly: GCF_021869965.1. Lineage (NCBI taxonomy): Eukaryota > Metazoa > Chordata > Chondrichthyes > Orectolobiformes > Rhincodontidae > Rhincodon > Rhincodon typus. The sequence goes on from NC_063333.1 coordinate 133,136,408, forward strand.
AAGATGATTCCAGATGGTTTATTTTATTTATTTCTGTGGTTTTAGGGACACAGTTATTTGTTGACAGTCCCTGCTTGCTCTTGAGCATATCTTTATGAACCATAGGATCACAGGAAACAGGAGCAGGAGTAGGCCATTCTGCCCTTTCAGACAGCTCTGCCATTCAATTTGATTGTGGCTGATCGTGCAGATCAATGCCCAGTTCCTGCTTTCTCCTCATGTTCCTTGATGCCTTTAGCACTAAGAACAATATCTAACACCTTCTTGAAAACATTCAATGTTTTGGCCCCGACCACTTTCTATGGCAGGGAATTCCACAGGCTCGTTTCTTTCCAGGTGAAGAAATTTCTCCTCAACTCCAACAGCTTGATAACTGAATAGTTTGCTCGTCCATTTCTCAGGGCACTTAACAGTCAGCTGCATTGCATTGGGTCTGAAGCCACTTACAGACCAAACTGTATAAGAATTGCAGATATCCTTCCCTAAAGGATTCTAGTGAATCAAATGTGTTTTTAGGACAGTCAGCTGGTTACATGGTTACCGTTGCAGCTATTATAATTTCAGATTTATTACACAACACCAGGTTATAGTCCAACAGGTTGACTTGAACTCACAAGCTTTCGGAGCACTGCTCCTTCAATGGGGGGAGTGACTTCTGACTTTGTCCCCACCCCCAGTCCAATGCCAGCACCTCCACATCAGATTTATTACATTAGCTGAATTCAAATTTCCAGTCGTTGTGGTGAGATCTGAACTCATGGACTGAATTTTCTGCTGGGAGCAGCAGCATTTTTTTGTCCCCAGTGTAAAAGTTTGGGCAAGTTCGCCAACAGACCATTAGTTAACTTGAAGTCATCTTCCACCCTCCTCAGGGAGGAAGTATCCGCCTTCAAGAGCTGTGTGCCAACCAGATGGCGAGCAACTGTTATGTTCCAGGAGGGCACAGGGATTAGTGGTCACTGCTGGGCCTGCAGCAAGTCTCAGAGTAAAGCAAGCCACCATGGAACCAAACATGAAGCTATATACAGGATCTTGTCATGGGCAAGCCCCATCTAAGAGGTAAGGAAGGGGGTGTGGGTTAGCAGTGCAGGCTTGGCATGATATGGGAACACAGTGGGGAAACATAGAGTGAATGCAGTCAGGCCACCAATTGCACCAAGGGGCGGCAAAAAGGCGGTATGCTCTCAACCAGCTGGTCACCCCAGATTTCACTAGGCAGTCTGGACAGTTGGTATGAGACTTCCTTTGGCATGGGATATATCCTAGGGATAGTGAACAAAAAGCCCTTTTACGGGAATTAATTGGCTACTTAAGGGTTTCAATCAGCCCACAAGTGGGTAAGCTTCTTGATGTTCCACCCACCGCTGGTAAAAATGGGAGCAGGTGCATAGGCTGTCGGCATAGCATCAATTTTACTGTTCGCTACCACCTGGCATCCTGCCTCTGGGGATAAGAGGCTATAAAATTACAGCCTAAATCTCTAGATCAGGATTCTGAATTACCAACCTCATCATCTAACTGCTGTGCTGTTGTTTGCAAAATTGGAAACTATATTGGTTACCCAATAAATTAAATAGAAATACACAGTCTAATCAATTTTAGACTATCTGTCCTAGAAGAGTAGCAAAATGGAACACTGAAAAATTTAGCACCAACCCCCAGTTATACCTCTTCCTTTCATTTAATTCCAAGCTTCTACTTTGGAAGATCATAACAATTAATCAAAACTGTTCCATTTGTAAAATATTTCATGTTATCAGAAAAGGAAAATAAACAGCAAAATATAAATAACTTTAACAAACCCGACCTAGTCAGAAAGGATTGGAGCATTGTCAAGAAATGGTGCTTTTACCTGTCCTTTTATGACTCTAAACATGTTATAACATAATTAACTACTCTATACATTGCCTCAGTTGGAAGCTTGCAATGCCAATAAAACTAAGCTACCATTTTCTGATAAAAAGAAATGAAGGCTTGTCTTTTACTTATTATTATCTCTAGATACAAATTCGCTGGTTTAGAAATTATGGAGACAATGTTATTTCCTCCTCGCCATTCTGATTTCAATATCTCATCTGATTTGAATTGTTGTTGACTGGACAAGACCCCCTCAAAATATTTTAAGAAGGTAGCTTAGACCCTAACTTTTTTTTTGTTGTAAAGATAAATGTGAAGTGCCATGTTTCAGATGCAATACGACTAGTCAAAGTCTTAGACATCAAGCAAAACACAATTTATTTTAACACTGTAGTTAAAATACAAACAAAAGAAAGAGGACTTTAGAATAAATTAACTATTGGAAAACTTAACCAAATACCAGATGCATTATCTTTTACTAATTAAATGTTCCGATATGGTAAAATCCCAGAAACACACCCCTTAGCAAGGAGGAAAATTCAGAACAGATTCTTACATGCAGTTCTCCAATCCAGGAGGAAGAAACATCAAGGGAGAATTCAGAAAGTGTAGCAGCCAAGAGACATTCACTGAAGCTTCCAACTCTTTTGATATCCTAAACAACTTCTGAGTCACTGAAAAAATCAAATTCCAGAAATCTGGATCTATGAGAACTGGCCACACTGAGTCAGGCTGCTTCCATTGTCCTGACTTTAACAAAAACCTAAAAGCCTCACAAGTTGCTTATTGGGTCGTCTTTAAGTAGCCAGTTTGGTACCTCTGACTTACAACCTCTGTTCAGAAAAAAAACCATGGCAAAATAACCTTTCAAAGTGACGACATTGTCATAGAATGGCTCCAACCCTTGCTGACTAGTTATTATTATAATATTACTGTTACCAGGATTGTGTCCAGAAATGTGAATGAAAGAGACCTGTGCATGTATTACCTGGAAAAAAAAGTGTTAAACTCAGCCTCTGTTGGGTGCACATAAAAGACACCTGCCATTACTTTGAGGAACAGGATGTTGTCATAGCCAATACTCAATCAACACGAGAATAATTGAATCATAGAATTTATATCACGGGAGAAGTCTTGTTGGCTCATTATGTCTGTACCACTGGACAGTTGTCCAACCAAGTCCTAATTTCCAGCTTTTGGTTTGTAGCCTTGTGGATTACCAATTCTCAAGTGCACACATATGTTAATTGTGAGCATTTCTTCCATGAGCTCCCTTATAAGCAGCGTGTCCCAGATCCTCACCACCTTCTGAATGAAAAGATTCTCCCTTGAATACCTTGGAGCTTCCTGTCATCTTTAAATCTAAACCCTTAGCTATAGACCCCTCAGGCAAGGGGAGTAAATATTTCATGACTACTCTATTTATTGTCAGGGTCTGGGATAGGATGTCAACTGTTACCAGAGCTCACTGTAGAAGTGGATATGTGAACTAAAATTATAACCATCTTTTGGATAAAAATATTAAACTATAGCCACTCAGATGGACAAAAAAAATCTTCTAATACTACTTTGAAGTAAACAAGGGAAGAAAAATCTATCACAATCTATCACATTGCTATTTATGGAGCATTGCTGCTTGCACTTACAGCAGTGATTACACTCAGAAGTACCTAATTGGCTGTGAGATAATTTGAGGCATACTTAGGTCATGAAAATTATTATGTAAATACATCTTTTTTTAATGGTTAAGAAATAAGATGAGTTGAACTCTTCGAGTTTGATATACATTTCATTTTTCATAGTGTACATACAGTTTTTCTTTTCATTAAAAAAGACTTCAGAGAGTAAAGGCAGGGAATTAGGATTAAAAGTATAGAGAATCCAGTTAACAATCAAACAAAATAGTTGAGATAGATGGAATGCATCTTGCTTTCCCTAATGTCACTATGTACTCCAGGTGAAAAAAAGAAGTGAAAATGTATAGTAGGTCCTTTCGAATTGAGATCAGTGTTTGGTCAGACATTCCTGGAATTTAACTGCAGACAGAATAACAATTCCTGGATAAAAGCCAGATGGCATCTAATCGCTGATTAATCTGCTGACCTTCCATCACATCCGTGTCCTTGTGAGTGTTTTCAGATGCCAGGGAAGGTGAAGATATTGATCTGAATGTTGATATTGAAATACTGTTTCACACTTTGACTGTCAAAGGGACTAGAAGTATGCTTTCACTCCAATTTATCATGGTTAGTATTTAGAACACATCCACAGCCAAAGCGAAAAGCTTTGTAGCAGAAATAGGACGTTTCAGCTGGGCATTGTAAGCATCAAACCAAATGCTTTTATGTTGAAACATTAAATATATTCAAAACACGTTCATTATGGCATTAAGAAACAGGAAGAATCCAGAGTTAACCACATTCAGAATCACTCAGACATTAACATATGTAAGCTTAAAGGGGTTATTTTGAGTTTTGTGTTTTGGCATATGAAAATGAACATATGTGAATTGAGAGACTACTTTGTATCTCACCTGATTCAAAGTCAATCTGTTATAAAGATCAGGAGGTACATAAACTTCCTGTATTTCCCTATTACCTACCTACAATAAAATTTCAGTTCCAATGTGTTCTTTATGAAGTCATTTTAACTGATGTTTTAACAGAGGTATTAACCTGTTCATTTTAACTGACCATTATTTCCAAAGAAGCAGGTGAGCACTTACAGATGAATCTATAGAAATTCAGATTGACAAAGCTCATCCTTTGTTGAACAGACAATAACATTTCACTTAGAGATGTCTTTTAATCAATCTGTTTAGCCACATTTTGACACATCTCTGAGAACAGGTGGGACTTGACCACAGATCTTCTGGTTAGAAGTAATGACACTACCACAAGAGACCCTTATAGAACCGATTCAGAGAAGTTACTGCAAAACTCTAGAACAAGTTGGAGTTGGATTTGGGATTCCTGGTCAGAGGTAGGGCACTATCATTGCACCACAGGCCCCTATGCATGCCACTTAAATTATGTTGTGATGATGTGTCTACATGTGTAGTATTATAATCTAACTCTTTTCTCCGCAACTTCTGATTGTCCATTGAGTGGATTTGAGTGATTATTTTTTACATTTTATATCAGATCTCCAGCATTTGCGCTTTCTCCTTTTGTTATTTTCTTGTGCTGTCATCCTTTTTGTGCTAGTTCGCTGAAATGTTAGCCCATTTAGTTTTAAATTATACAGTGCCACCCTCAGAGAGGAACTCACAGGAATACACTACCCCAATAACAGGGGAACAAAGGAAAAATGAATAAGGCTGCGTGAAATGTTGAAAGAGTACCTTCTGACTTATAATAACCAAAAGTTAAATGTGTTGCCCTGAGTGTCTTCTTGCTTTGTAAAAGAGATGATCAGATTAAGGGGGTCAATATCGCAGTTATAATAATGATAATCTCTCAGGACATAAGTTCAGCCTAATCATGAATATGGTGCTGATATCTAATGAAAAGTAAATAAAATTCTGCCAAATGACTTTATTACACTGACTGCTTGAATGCTTTGACAATTTTTATGATTTCTGATAGTGATTTTCAAAATGCTATTTCCTAAACACGACACTGATATCAACTTAACATAATATGCTAACTGGCAACTAAAACGATGGCAAAATCAAAAGTCTGTTAATTAACATGTTTACCTACCCATTAATAAGTGACACCATGACTGATGGAAGCATGCTGACTTTTGGGGAGCCGGGGAGGGCTGGACTGTAGGTGTCTCAAAATGCTCTGAATCTTTGCTGATCTGTAGACTCATCAGTTGGGGTAACAGCGGTCTGAGCTGACTGGGGAAGAGGAAATAGCATGGGGCACTGGCAGAATGGCAGTGATACAGTGTGACAGTGGCAGTGGGAGTACTGAGAGATGACAGCAGATTTATGTGCTATACAACCATGCCAATGGCCTGGAATGCCATCTGGGTGCAACCCTGACAATGTGCAGTAGCTCAGCCTGCTGGATTGCAACAAGAGCAGGCAAGCTCGCTTGAGAATTCATACCTGCAGCCATGATGGCAGAGGTCTGAGGCGACATGATAGCAATCTGGACTTGATTGACAGTAAACAAAAATCTCATGACATCTGAATGTGCTACCATTGGAACACTCAGACACTGAGTAACTTCTAAATGTCAAGAAATGGCAACTGAGACACCAGCTATCAGATGGTTGGGTTTGCAAGTGCTCTTGCAGAGTTGGTTATCATTTCCATGTTGGAGAAAATGCACTCCAACCTTTGCACAAAGCTATGTGCCAAGACGGAGATGGGCAAAGCCATACCCTTCGACAATGACAACTGGTTCTGCTGGATCTTTGTGTGTTTGTTCATCAGTTTCTTCCTGTAACCCTCTCCATCAATATCCTCTTCAGAGTTCTCCACAGAAGATCTCTTGCGTGACCTTGCCCTGGCACGAGCACTATCCTTACGCCCTGACGTGGCTGCAGTGAGTGACTCACCACATCCTGATACCATCTCCAATCTGTAGATCAGAATATACACAATACCATCAAATAAGCTATTGGTTGCAGGTTTTGAATCAAACATCTGCATTTCTTCATCTTCAGGGTACAGTGGTTGCTCAAGCATCATTATTTAGGTGTCTGAAAACACAAATTCAGAAATAAAAGTTTGCGTGAGCAATGATATGAGTGCAAGAGGTGCATAGTTACACTTTTTACAGTTTGTTCATCTCAACGAATCTGAGAACGTGGTGAAGTGGAATGTGAGCAGGTCAGTTCTTCAGGAACGTATCATGAACCTGAATGGTTATACAATGCCAGCTACAATGAACTCAGGGGTACCAGTCATTTAGAATACTATCTGAATAAAAGAGTAGAGAAGTCTTGCTGCAATTATACAAGGTTCTGATGAGAATATATTTGGAGTAGTATGAGCAGTTTTGGTCTCCTTACTTAAGAAAAGATATTAATTCATTGGAGGCAGTTCAGAGAAGGTTCACTAGGATGATTCTCAATATGGAGGGATTGTCCTACGAGCAAGTGTTGAACAGTTTGGTACTGTACTTACTGGAATTTAGAAGAATGAGAGGTGATCTCATTGAGAAGTATAGGATTTTTAAGGGGCTTGACAGGGTAAATGCTGATAGGATGTTTCCCCTCACGGGAGAGTTCAGAACCATAGGGTATAGTCTCAGAACTAAATGAGATGTCAATTCAAGTCTGAAATTTGAAGGAATTGTTTCTCGCAGGATGTTGTGAGTCTTTAGAACTCTTTGCCACAGAGAGCTGTGAAACCAGAATATTTGTGTACATTTAAGGATCAGATAGATAGATTCTTGATCAGTCAGGGAATCAAGGGTTATGGGTAAAGGGCGAGTTTCTGATCAGCTATGAACCTGTTTTGTTGCAGAGAAGGCTTGAGGAGGCAAACAGCCTACTTTTGTTCCTGTTTCTTAAGGCCTTATTTTCTTGTGGTCCGCCAAGTGGCTCAGGATGTGCAATCATACCTGTCTGTTGATGCTTGCGCATCTTACAAGTGAGAAAGAAGTGGAAACGTTGTAATATGTCAGGGTGGTGTGCCTCTCATATCTGAGCAGCTGGGTAATGCATGGAGACTGAGATATAGATGAGAGGTTTGCAGCAGTGGTAATTGTGGAGGGTGAGGTAGAATCTCTGGTTGTTGGATGGAAGTCCTCATTGTTAAAGAATGTTGATGGGTGAGTGCTAAGCATGTAGGGCATTGTGCAGTGTGTAAGGTTGGTGGTATAACTGTTAGGATATGACCTTTTAATACACATCCACTGACCTTCACTGCTTAGATGTAGTCATCGAGCATTTTTGCAGCATTGTTGCAAGGAATAGGCAATAAATGCTTGTTTAGCCAGCTATGTCTACATTGTGTGACTGAATTTAAAAAAGCAAGGTATTCAGGATTAAACTTGTTCAATCGACATCCTTGCTGATCTGATTCTATTCCCTTTAAAGTATACTCGAAGGCTTCCTGCTCCATTGAGAAAACATGGCCTTTCTCCTCCTTTCTAATTTCATCACAAAGCCTGCAGCACTACATTCAAGGCCCTTTATCTGGCCTGTTGCTCCTTTACCGTTCTTTCTTCCAGCTGAGAAAATATTTTTTGCAAATAGCTGCAGGCTGAATGCACCTTCCCTTCAAGGGGTACTGACCAGCTTTGAAAAGTACGGGCGTGCGAACATCGCATGACCTGAGACCTCTCCTAAGTTTGCAGTCACTCATCAACACCTTTAACAATGGGCCGAATGCTCCAACCAAGGAGATGAGCAAGCAGCATGAAGTTGCATGTTGCTTCCTCCACTTCCAAATGTGTGTGGGCTCATTATGCACTACTATCCTCATCTCTGCTAATGGACTGTATGCAATTTTAAGCATCTGGTCTCACTATCTCTTCCTTTCCTTAAGACTCCTCAAAACCTATTAGTTTGACAAAGTGTTTAGTTACCTGTGCTATATCTGTTCATGTAGCTGAAGTATAATTTTGCCTGGTTATACATTTGCAAGGTTTGTTGGGATGTTTCTCAGTACGCTTAAAAGCACTATAAAATTCATGTTTTTGTTGTTGAGTTCCTCGAAGTTCTGGAAAGATGCTGGTAGCATTGATAGTAAGCAGGAAGCCTTTAACTTTTTTTCTAACACTGTCAGAATATAATATGTGTGAGTGTGGCACTCTAAGCTATTAGTTTATTCTTCAAATATCCAATAGGATTTTCATGCAAATGTTACAGTCATTTTGAAAACATATATTTTAAACACTTCTTTAATTCAATTAAGTGATTTACTCTACATTCCTACTTAGAGTCATTCATCTCCTCTCCAGGTGGCTGCTTTGATGTGTCAATTGCATCAGGGAAATGGGCTCCTAATACAGGGGGAGAGACAATCCGCTCAGTCTGTATGCCTGAGAAATGCTGATGCACATCATCTTCCAGAAGTAGAACCTCCACTTCCAATTAATTCGAAGAGAAAGTAAAACTTAAACAGATTGTTGATGGTAGAACCACAAAATCAGCAAATTGAACCTACCATGTTAAAGTTGCAGATGTAGTCTCTCAATCTGGCGGAGTATAATTTAAATGAGGGCAACGTTCCAACAATTCTGCTAATTCTATCAAAACCTCAAATCAATTCCTAATAAAATCTCTGAGACAGCCTAAGTAGATGGTCCTGGTTGTTTGCATGACATCGGACTGGTGCACAACCATGCAAAACTCCTGCAAGAAGACAAGAAGCTGAACCAATCTTCAGAAAGCTTTTCTAAATTGAAACTCTCATTGAGATAATAGCAGCTAAAATTCACACTAATTCCAGCTGGCAATTTGCATTCTGTAACTATGAATTTCCTTAACTCAGGTCCTGGTTGAATTTTCTATTAAGGATCAACTCTGTTCTATTACTCCATTGCAGAAGCTGAACAAACTGAAAAATATATCTTCGGGCATCTAGTCTTATGCTATCTCATGTATTTGTGGCCAATCCATCTTCAACACTGATCACAGTGGAACCAATCCTTTAATCGTGCCTCTTCCAAGGCTGCATTTCTCTGAAGTAAGTTGCCCCATACTCAGAGAATCTTAAATTATGTATCATTCATCATAAATTCACAACAGCCAGACTGCATTGAAGTCAGCAGAGCTGAATGTTGTACGGGATTCACAGCAAGAAATGAATACATTACCAACCATTACAGGTTGCTAATGGAAGAACTTCGCTATCATTGTTATCCATAACTGTGCAGATGTGGTAAGTGAATGGAACGCACCTTGTTTGTCTGCATCTAGCAGTTCCAATTTTGCTGTTCTAATTCTTTTCTTACTTGGTCTACAAAAGATCCAGGATGACACAAGAAAAAAATCAGTGTTGGAGAGAGTTGGGAAAACGTTCTATGCAACCATGCTAGACTGGTTGCACATCAATCTGGATTTTCCAATGACCAGATAGTCATTACTGCAGTGCAGATGGGAGTTGGGCAATCTGATCCTTTGGAATTCCCAATGTAGCAGACTTAACTTACTACAGAGCTCTGTGCTAGGAGAACTCAACATCAGAATTTACATAGGATATGCTAATTCCCTATCTTAATAGTTCTTGTGATTACTATCAACTTTCTCACAAAAAAGTTTATTCACTACTTATTTGTTTAAACATCATCTGTCCTATTATCTTAGCTGTTGTTATCTGTTGCTGTATTTCTTGACACAGTTTTACAGTAGACTACCTGACACTCACCCAGCTAGCACAGAGCTGGCTCCTAGAGTTAGCAGAACGTCTGACGCTCCTGTTTATATTTGTCAGCCAGGACTCCCTGCATAATCGTTAAGACATAGGGCATACGTGCTTTATTTTTCCTGCATGAACCTTTTAATTAATTACACTGGCGTCTCCAAACTGCACCCTATACAGAGGACATAGAGGCAGTTCCTGGACTGTGAATGGGTTCCATTCCGGTCCATTCATAAGTCAATTTGTACACAGATTGGAACACAGTGCAGGGCAATATGAAACAGCTGTTCAAAAACAGCTGTTCATAAGCACAGGAAATGTTTACATGTTGGGACTTTAAAATTACAGCCTGTATAGGATTGTGTTTGTACATTTGAGCGTTTGTCAATTGGACCTTTGTAAATAAGGGACCTGTGTATATTTATACTGTTCATGGGAATTTTTTTTAAATGTACAGGTCAAATTAAAATCGATGAACCTGAAATTACCCTTCAAGTGCTGATGCGTTTGTCTGAGATTCTGCTTTCGTGTGAATTCTAATATGTCAGTTTGTCCCAATATAACACTCAGATAAAAGCTCTCAGAAATGTCTTATTTCTAAATGCTAAGGTTTGTTAAATAAGTAAATGTGAAATAAAATAAAGAATGAAATGTACAAGAAAAAACACCCCTTTTCAAGAAGAAAGGGAGACAGAAAACAGGAAACTTTAGGCTAGGCTGTCCAACGGCAAAATGTGAGAAACAACTATTAAAGAGCTAGGAGCTGAATGTTTAGAAAATCATAATACAAGTAAGTAGAGTCAACATGTTTTTATGAAAGGGAAATAATACTTGACAAATTTCCTCATACAATGAAAGAATCTAGTGGGAAGGTTCTTGAAAGGGAATGAGTAGATACATTCTATTTCGATTCGTAAAAGGTTACAATACAAGATAAGAGCATTTGTTTTCAGTGAGCTATATTAGCATGAACAGAGAATTGCATAATGAGTGGTATTGGAAATTTGAGATAAATGGGTCAGTTTCAGAATAGCAAACTGTAAATAACAAAATACTGCAGGGATCAGTGTTGAGTCTTCAACTATTTATGATTAATGTTAATGACCAGGCTGAAGGACCTTATTATGCTCTAGCCAATTCTGCAAATAATGTGATATAAGTAAACAAGTAACAAGGACAATACTAAAAGTCTGCAAAGAGATATAGCTAGGTTAAGGAAATGCACACAAATTTGCCAAATGGAGTATAGTGCGGGAAAATATGAAGTTGTCCACTTTGACAAAGGTCCCTGGCACTGAGCCACCGGGCTGCCCTGGTTTCTAGGATAAAGGGTCATCTTATGAGGAAAGTTTGAGAAGTAGAATCTATGTTCATTGGAGTTAAGGAAAAAGTGAAATGATTTTATTGAAACATAAGATCCTAGGGTGCTTGACAGGGCTTATCATAAGGATATTTCTCCTTGTGAGGGAATTTTGAACTACGCAGCATTATTTCAAGTTAAGGGTTCTCTCATTTAAAATACAATGGAGAAAGAATTTCTTCTGTCAGAGGGTTGATAATCCTTGGAATTGTCTTCCCCAGTAAATGGTAGAGGCTGGGTCATTCAACACATTCAAAAGCTAATTTAATGTTTTTGATTGACAAGAGAGTCAAGGAAGCAGGCAGGAAAGCATTGAATGTCAGGGCATGTTTGAGAGACCAAAAGTCTTTTCTTTTCTTTTTCTGATTTCCTTATGTTATTTCTGAATTAAGTTCCTACAAAAGACAATCTCAGGGAATGAAATGATCCGTCTCTTCAGGGAGCTAAAATTCAGTTCATCTGTCAGGAGTTAAGGTTCTAATAAGCTTTGTGATACAATTATGCCCCGTGTCAAACACTAACATAGTAAAGTGAAAGACTTAGGGCAGATAAAGCAAAAGATTCAGTGTGGAATTTATAAACATGTGTAGCTTGCTCTAATCCACTTAAGTGAGTATAAATGGAAAAGGGGAACCAAAAGAAAAAGTAAGAATGTATTATTTTTACAAATATTGACTATGATTTTTGTTCTGAATACTACAGCCTGTAATGAAGATTTATCAATTCTCAAAGCTTTCTTTGCTTTCTGTGTCATTAAAAAAGATCTGCTGATTCAGAAAGCCAAAACTACTTTTATAATTATAGAGTGTGAATTATTATGGGAAGAAAAACAGAAAATTCACAGCAGGACCATTGTCATATGAAAGGAAAAAAGACAATCATATGTATTATTAGCACCTGCGGTGCAGCTCCATTTCAATATTTTCTTTTAGTTATGTAGATATGTAAAATTCATCCCAGAACATTTTTGAAAGAATCTCATTTGCAAAAGTTTGCAAAATATTTTGCAGCAGAAACTAGAAGCTTTTTTTCTTGCCATGTTTTAGATAACAGGCATTTCTGTGGCATGAAATGTGACAGTAAGATGGCGTGTAGTCTTTCTGGTGCCAGGATCAAGGATGTTAAAAAGCGGCTGCAAGACATCATTCTAGATGAGAGGGATCAGTCAGAAATGTGGTCTACATTGGCAGCGATGACATAGGCAAGAAGAGGGATGAGAGCCAAATGCAGATTTCAGAGAGTTAGAAAGGACATATAAAAAGCAGGACCTCAAGTGTAGTAATCTCAGGATTACTCCCATTTGAACAGTGGCTGGAGAACTAGTATCAGAGGGAGGACATTAGGTTTATGAGGCATTTCTGATGTTTCTGAGACCTGTCCTGGGACAGGTGGGTGCTGTACTATCTGGATGGATTATACCTTTAACAACACTCGAGCTGGTATTCTCACAGGAAGATTTGCTAGTGCCTTCTGGTGTTAGTTAAAACTTGCTTGCCAGGGGTTGGGAACCTGAGGGCATTGCACACTGGAAGAAAGTTAAGCTGGTAAAGGTAACTAGAAAAGCTGGTAGGGAAACTAGAACACTGGAGGTACAAATCTGAGTATCAAGTATGCCTTGAATATGGAAGTATGTCAAAAAGACAACGTTAAGGACATGAAAATGCTCACCACTCACAGCAATTAGATGATCTAAACGCACAAATAGAGGGAAACAGTTATGGTACAATTACCTTTATAGGAACATGAGTGCATAGTGACCATGCCTGGGAAGTGAATATTCAAGGGGGCTTGATACTTAGGAAGGACAGTCATGAAGAAAAACATGGAGTTCTGCTGGTGATAAAAGATCCGATCAGTACATCGCTGACAGAACATCATGTAGAATTAGTCTGCATCTAAGAAACAGTTAAGGATAGCAGACATTAATTGGAGTTATTTACAAGGTGCTGAATAGTAGTGGTTGTGCAGGGAATGATATAAATCAAGAGATGAGCGATGCTTGTAGGACATGCCATAGAATAATCATGGGTGACTTCAATTTTCATGTAGCTAGGTAAGCCAACTAAACATTCAACCTGTGGAGGACAGGTTTTCCAAGTGCCTTAAGGATAGTTTTCTAGAACAATATATTGACAAGCTGAATAGAGGACAGGCTATTTTGATCTAGTATTACGTACTGAAAAAAGGGCAAAATAATAATCTTGGAAAAGAACATTTAGGGATGAGTTACCACAATGTCACAGAAGTTTACATTGTGTTTGAAAATGTTGTTCAATCTGAAGCAAGGGTATTACATTTTAAAAAAAGCTAATTATAAAAGGCACAGGTCAGCTGAGCTGGATTGGAAAAATATATTAAAAGGCATGGCAGTACATAGACAATGGACAGTCTTTAAAGAGCTAAGCTATGGCTAGCAGCAGCTATAAATTCCAAGAAGGTACAAAAACACAAAAACTCAAAAGAGTTAAAAAAAAACTGATGTGGAAAGAGAAATACCAATGCAATCTAGAAAAAAAAAACATAAAAATGGACTGAAAGGCTTCTACAAGTTTTAAAAAGGAAACATTTTGCGAAGGCAATTGTGGATCCATTAAAGTAGATTCAGGAGTATTTATAATGGGCAATAGAAAAATGGCAAAGAAGCTAAATGATTAATTTATATCTGTTTTCAGAGGAGAATGCAAGAAATCTCCCAGAGATCCAAGTGACCAGGTAAAATAAGAAGTTTAAGCAAATTAGTAACAAAAACAAAGTTACTGGAAAAGCTCAGCAGGTCTGGCAGCATCTGTGAAGGAAAAAGCATTTATTAAGCAAATTAGTATTGGCCAGAAGGCTGTGCTGAAGAAATTAATGGAGCTGGAATTTGATCAGTTTCCAGGACCTGATAGTCTACATGCCAGAGCACTGAACAAGGTGGCTATACAGATGTTTGATGCATTGGTAATCATCTTCCAAACTTCCGTAGATTTTAGAATGTTTCCTGTAGATTAGAAGCTTGCTTGGTCAGCCCAAAAGAAAGGTGCGAAAGAAAATGAAGGGAACAACAGATCCATAAATAACAAAAAAAAAAACAAAATCCATCATAAAGAATATATATTTTCATGATAAATGGACATATGGATAAAAAAAATCATTTGATTGGGCATAGGCAATGTGGATTTGTGATGGAAAATCATGGTTTGATGAACTTGTCAGACATTTTTCGATAATGTTAGTAATAATATTGATAAAGGACGTCAATGGATGTGGTATATTTGGATTTTCAGAAGGCTTTTGATAATGTTCCCCACAGGTGGTTGTCAGCAAAATGAAAGCACATGGTATAGGTGATAATGTATTGGCATAGATTGAGAATTGTCCAACAGACAATAAACAGCAAATAGGAATAAATGGGTCATTCCGGAGTTAGAACATAAGAACGCAGAGTAGGAGTAGGTGATTCAGCCCTCAAGCCTGTTCCACCATTTCATACAATCATGGCTTTATCTCGTCTTGAGCTCAACTCCACTTTCCTGCCCATTTTCCATAACCCTTCAACTCATTACTAATTAAAAATCTGTCTACCTGGTACTTAAATTTACTCAATGTCCCAGATTCCACCCTGCTCTAGGCTGGTGAATTCCACAGACTGATGACCCTTTGAGAGAAGTAATTTCTCCTCATCTGTGTTTAAATCTGCCACCCCTTATCCTAAAAATATAATCTCTCACTCTAGGCTGCCCCACATAAGGAAAGATTCTTTCTATATTTACTTTGTCAATCCCCTTTAGTGTCTTATTTACCTCAATTAGATCTCCTCTCATTCTTTATTACTCCAGAGAGTGTAGGCCTAAGCTACTCAATCTCACTTCATAAGACGAGCCCATCATCTCTGGAATCAATCAAGTGAACCTCTTCTGAACTGCTTCCAATGCAACTACATCCCTCCTCAAGCAAGGGAAGCAAAATTGCATGCAATGCTCCAGTTACTGGCAGTGGACTACCACAGGATCAGTATTTGGGCCTTAGCTGTTCACAATATATATCAATGAGTATGAGGCCAGATGTAATATTTCCAAATTTACAGGTGATACAAAGCCAAGCAGAAATGTGTGTTTGAGAAAGATGCAAGGCAACTTCAGGAGAATTTGGACAGGCTTGGTAACGGGGCAAGAACATGGCAGATGGAATGCAATGGGAAAAAATGTGAGGGTATCCACTTTGATAGGAGAAACAGAGTATTTCTTAAATGGTGTGACCCAGAAAAGTGTAGCTATGCAAAGGGGCATGGGTGTCCTTATCAATATGTTGCTGAAGGCTAGCATGCAGGTGCAACAAGCTATTGAAATTTAAGTCTTTATTGCAAGAGGATTTAAGTATAGAAGAAGTGAGGTGTTGCTTCTATTGTATTGGAGAATGGTAAAACCGTAACTGCGTGCAGCTTTGATCTCCTTATCTCAGGCAAGTCATTACTGCTGTAGAGACATTGCAACAAGGGTTCACAAGGATGGCAATATCATAAAGTCTACAAAGACATAAGAGCAGAAGTAGGCCATTCAATCTATTGAGTTTTCTCTGCCATTCAATGAGATCATGATTGATCTGATAATCCATAACTCCACATTCCTGCCTTTCCTCCAATACCCTTGACTCCCTTTTGATTAAAAATCTATTTCAACTTTGAATTTATGTAATTGACCAGACTCAATATCCTCTTTTGTAAATAACTCCGCAGATTCATTGCCCTCTGAGACAAAAGCAAATCTGCCCCAATTCTGTCATAAATAGGTGAATCCTTACTTTGAGATTATACCATCTCATCCTAGGCTCTCCCACAAGTGGAAGCAATCCATCCGCATCAAGTCCTTCAAGTCCACCAAGAATCTTACATACTTCGATGCAGTTGCCTCTCATTCTTCTAACCTCCAATGAGTAGAGGCCCAATCTAATCAACCTCTCCTCATAAGGCAATTCTTTCATACACCAGGATGAGGATTATAGATCTTCTTTGGAATGCCTCCAATGCCAGCATTTCCTTATTTAGACAAGGGGTCCAAAACTGTTCACAGTATGCCAGATGTGGTATACCTAGTGTCTTGTATAGTTTTGACAAAGTTTCCCAATTTATATACTCCATTCCCTTTGAAATAGGGTCTAACATTCCATTTGCCTTCCTATTATCTCCTGAACTTGTATGCTAGCTCTTTCTATCCTATAAAGAGAGATTAAGCACTTGGTCCTGGATTGTCTAAAGTTCTGAAGAATGAGAGATGATTTCATTGAAATCATTCAATACTTAAAAGAATAGATAAGAAAAGCTGTTTCCCCTCATTGGGAAGTCTAAAACCATAGGGCACAATTTAAAAATAAGAGGATTGTTATATAGGATGGAGATAAAGGAATTTTTATTTTTATTTATATTCAGAGGGTGGTAAATCTCCAGAATCCTCTAACCCAGAGGGCTATAGAAGCTCAGTTTTTGAACACATTTAAAATAGAATTTGATAGCTTTTTGATTGTTTGATTGTGTAAAGAGTTATGTGGTTAATGTCACTAAAAGGCATTGAAGTGTTCAATCAGCCAGGATCAAATTAAATGGTACAGCATAGGCTGAATAGCCTACTCCTGTTTTTATGTTTGCCATCTATTTCATTAGATGTCCTTTGTATTGAACGTAAGATTGGCGTTATTCTTATTTGTATGTTGCCGTTAGAGCTGGCCAAATCTTTACACTTTGACCATTTCATACATTAATCCATGAATTTATGTACCATCTCCTTCCAGTTAAATGAATGCAAATGAAATAAATACTAAACATCAAGGTCTTTAGTCAGTTTGAATCTGTCCTGAATGATAAGTAGACTACAGGTCTATGTGAAGAAGGTCGGTATATTGTGCAGTCATAGAATATATAAAGCAGCAAACATTACGCATGGCCAATCATACTTGGTTGTAGGAAATAGAAGGAGAACAGAATAGTCAGAAATCAAGCAACACAAAACAAGGTAACTCCATCAGTTTTTTGCCGCTGGCACAAAGACTGGTCAATCTTTCATGGGTTATTTCCTGCTATTTGAGTGCATTGATGCAAGGCCAATTAAAGTAAACCGGGTAGCATTTATAATCTAATATTAGGCACAGGACATCAACACAAATACATCAAACAGTGCACGATATCTTAGATGGGGAAATAATACTCCTTCAAGCAGTCCCCTTCGTCTTCACTTACTACCCCACCAGCATCCACATCCAGAGGACCTCCTCCCACCCACCTTCCTGCAAAAATGCTATCCCCTATTCCCAATTCCTTTGCCTCCGCCGCATCTGCTCCCAGGATGAGGCATTCCACTCCCGTACATCTCAGTTGTCCTTGTTTTTCAAGGACCGTAACGTCCCCCCCTCAGTGGTCGAGAACGCCCTCAACCGTGTCTCCAACATTTCCCGCAACTCATCCCTCACACCCCGTCCACGCAATAAGAACCAAAAAAGAATCCCCCTTGTCCTCACGTACCACCCCACCAACCTCCAGATTCAACGCATCATCCTCTGACACTTCCGCCATCTGCAATCCGACCCCACCACTAAAGACATCTTTCCCTCCCCACCCTTATCTGCTTTCCGGAGGGACCACTCTCTCTGTGACTCCCTTGTCCACTCCACACTCCCCTCCAGCCCCACCACACCCGGCACTTTTCCCTGCAACCGCAGGAAGTGCTACACCTGCCCCCATACCTCCTCCCTCACCCCCATCCCAGGCCCCAAGAAGACTTTCCACATCAAGCACGTGGTATACTGCATCCACTGTACCCGTTGTGGCCTCCTCTACATCGGGGAAACCAAGCGGAGGCTCAAGGACCGCTTTGCAGAACACCTACACTCGGTTCGCAATAAACATCTGCACCTCCCAGTTGCGAACCATTTCAACTCCCCCTCCCATTCCTCAGACGACATATCCATCCTGGGCCTCCTGCAGTGCCACAACAATGCCACCCGAAGGTTGCAGGAACAGCAACTCATATTCCGCTTGGGAACCCTGCAGCCCAATGGTATCAATGTGGATTTCACAAGCTTCAAAATCTCCCCTCCCCCTACTGCATCCCAAAACCAGTCCAGCTCGTCCCCGCCTCCCTAACCTGTTCTTCCTCCCGCCTATCCCCTCCTCCCACTTCAAGCCGCACCCCCATCTCCTACCTACTAACCTCATCCCGCCCCCTTGACCTATCCGTCCTCCCTGGACTGACCTATCCCCTCCCTAGCTCCCCACCTACACTCACCTTTACTGGCTCCATTCCCGCCTCTTCGACCTGTTTGTTTCCTCTCCACCTATCCTCTCCTCTATCCATCTTCTATCCACCTCCCCCTCTCTCCCTATTTATTTCAGAACCCCCTTCCCCTCCCCCATTTCTGATGAAGGGTCTAGGCCTGAAACGTCAGCCTTTCTGCTCCTATGATGCTGCTTAGCCTGCTGTGTTCATCCAGCTGTTCACCTTGTTGTCTCAGAGGATTATTAATTCCATTTTCACCACACGAGCAGGATGCCACCACCACAACGCATATTCCCTCCCCTCCCTTATCAGCCTTCTGCAGGGACTGTTGCCTCCAGGACACCTCCACTCCTCCAGTCCCAACATCTCTCTTCTGCCCCATACACCTTCCCATGCAATTGTAGAATCTGTAGCACCTGCCTGATTACTTCCTCCTTCCTCACAATCCTAGGTCCCAGACACACCTTTCACGTGAAGCATCAATTTACTGCACTTCTCTCAATCTAGCCTACTGTATCCATTGCTCATAATATGATCTCTACATTGGGGAGGTGAAACCCAGACTGGGTGACCACTTTGCAGAATATCTATGTTCTGCCTGTAAAGATGACCCTGAGCTTCCTGTTGCCTGCCATTTCAGCACACCATTGTGTTCCCTGGCCAACATTTCTGTGTTTGGCTTGATGCAGTGCTCCAGTGAAGCTCAGCGCAAACTGAAAGAACAACATCTCATTTCGACTTGGGAACTCTGCAGCTTTCAGGACTCAATATCAGGTTCAATAACTTTTGGACCGAAACCCATTTACCTGCGTCCTTCTCCCAAACCCCACTCACCAGATTTTGGCATCACATGGGCAGCTACTAATTGTCCAAATAGCAGCTATTGTTTCTCCCACACTGACCTGTACCCATTTCTTTTATAGCCCAACTGTTTTTGTTTCTCTCTGAGCTCCATCTCCACCTATCATTTACTCCTCCACCCTCTCCCTACACCATCATGAGCCCAAATGCCACCTTTTCCTAGCTATGATCAGTTTTGAAGAAGTGTCACTGGACCTGAAATGTTAGCTCTGCTTTCTCTCCACAGATGCCTTCATACCTGCTGACACTTGTCATTTCTGTTTTTGTTTCAGATTTCCAGCATCCACACTTTGTTTTTCTTTTTTCCTTGCAGTACTTATTGACATTGTGCGACAATGCAGTCAACTTCATTAGAAATAAAAAATTGGAAAAGATTTAAATTGGGCTTCTGACTCACGATCTCTTCTAGACTCAAAATCTAAACCCACAGTTTCCACTGAGACTATTAGAGATAAAGTATGTGATATATCAGGTCATCCAACTGGTCAATCCTGATGTATGTCTTGAGAGTGAATTAATTGATCAGAAAGGTCTTTGCCTCTGTGCCCAAGCTTGTGTTCAGATAGATATCTTCCACATGTGTCACCTACTATTGTTCAGCTTTGATTTAACTTTACCCTTCCTTAGTGCAAGATTCTCATTCTATCATTGCCTTTTCTGAGACGAGCGAAGACTGAACATTTGCTTCTTCAGTTGTAAAGATTCACACAACACCAAGTTGCTCATTACTCATCAGGCCATTTGACAGCTCCGGTTCCGATTCATTCCATGCTCTTTCCTGCACTTTTGCTCCTTTTCTTGGACACATAACGTCACTTTGTAGAAGAACTGCAACCTGGATTAATGGCAATGTTATTATTTTGAAACAAGATCAGTTCTCTTCATATTGCAAAGTTACTACTTGTCACCCTGTAGATGCTGCACTGGGTGCTGTGTTTTGGATGACACTGAGACGTTTTGCCTCTTGTAAAAGATTTCAGGGCATTATATTGAAGAAGAGGAGGCACTAGCCCTGATGTCCTGAACCAAATTAATCTTTAACACAACAAAAGATAAACTATTTGGTTATTGTCATGTTACTGTGTGTGGGAGCTTGTTCTACCCAGAGTTATGTTTTCCTACACTTCCAAGTGAACTTAATTGGCGAGAAAGTGTAGTGTTCATGAAAGGTGCTAGATATATAGACTATGAAGAAATATCCTTCTTCCTCCCTTACAGTCAGGGGTCTTTATGGTCATTTGCAGATCTTGATAAGTATCTTTTTAGTCATTCATAAGATGTTAGTGTTACTGGCTGGGCAATCATTTATTCCCTATTCCTAACTGCCCCTTTATCTGTGTGGGCTGCTAGGATCATTTCAGAGGGCAGTTAAGAGTCAATCACATTGCTGTGGATCTCAAGTCACATGCAGGCCAGGCCAGGTAAGGATGACAGCTTTCCTTCCCTAAAGGGCATTAGTGAACTAGATGAGTTTTGCAACAGTCAATAATGGCTACATAGTTGCCAATTGGTCAGCTCAATTCCAGATTTTTATTGTGTTCAAAATTCGCTATCTGCCACAGTGCAATTAAACCCCATGACGTTAGCCTGGGTTTTTGGATTATTAGTCCAGTAACAACACCACAATGCCCCTGCCTCCATTTCCTCATAGAGAGGTGGAAGGGAAAGCCTTGGAGTTCCCTCATCAAACCCTGCTTTATAAGGGTTCATGTTGGAATCTACATCAAGCTCAACTCAATTTTATGATGTCACACAGACATGGGTGGGGATTAGGCAGACCACCCAATGGAGTGAAAATTTATATTCACATGCTTCCTCATAATCTATCATGCAAAACCCACATCTTATTTAAGGTAAGTATCCTTATCGAGACTGGTTGTTCCTCTCCGGCTCTAAAGGAAAGGGGAATGTTGTCAGGATCTTTCTACTCCAAGTACCACAGAACCAAGCTGTGGTCTACCCTACCAGAGGTACTGCGTGTGATTAGTAAATATGAACTTCAGCAACAAAACTCACATCTTCCCCCTCATTCTGTGGATAGGGGGCACAATTGCAGCAATAAATCGAAAATAGAATAGAAGAGAAAAAGATTATCCGGTCTTTTTCTCCTCGTACTTTTTTCTCAAATATGTTAATTGAAGCAGATAATGCATTTGTTCTTTTGCTTTATTGCTATGGGATCTTGCTTTCCATAAATTGGTTGCTAGTTAACCATCTTCTAGTAGTGACTGTAATTCAAAGATGCTTCATTAACTATAACGTGCATTGAAGCACTATATAACAGTATACCTTTCTTTTGGTATGTTGATGGATTAGGGCCCAAAGCATTCATAGTACTTTTTACTTTTATTCAAAAATGTGTTATTTGTAAAGGGAGAGCTGCTGCAAGAAAATTATGAATTTAAATTGAGTGACTGTCTAGCAAGTCCTGTGCGAAGCCCATGGAATGTTGCACAAGTAAATTGTCAGATAAACCTCAAACAGAATGGACTGTGATCTGGAATCATAGAATCACTAGAGTTCAGAAAGAGGCCTTTTGGCCCATGCAGTCTGCACCAACTCTTCAAAGAGCATCCCATCCCATCCATGTATCCCAATTTATAGCATGGCCAATCCATCTAACCTGTATCTCACTTGTCACCACAAAGAAAACAAGGAGCTAATGATCCCCTACACAACAAAAATCCCACCCCCTGTTGATTATGGTCCTAACTCCAAGCACATTTTGTGTTTTTCCTTTGGAAAGGTGCATACAGACAGAGATTAAAAATTCAGCTTTAACTCTACTGAATTGGACTAGTGGGACTGAATGCTGCTGTATGTACCATCCTGGGTTTAAGTGTAAACGTGCTGTGAAGGTCACAGGCAAAGAGCTACTACCTAGTTACCCAGGTAGGAGTAGAGGAAGATCATCTCCCACTCTGAGTTCTGTAAAACATCGAAATAAAAGGAATCAGGACAAAGAAACTTCAATCAACCTGCAAAATCAAGAATCTCAAAAATCAACAGTTCAACTACATTGGTGCTACCAGTAAGCTCTGTGAAAACAGTTACAATGCATAATAATAACGGACAATTTGGGGACTGAACTGTATGGCTTTTTCTAAAACTTTATCTTTTTGTTTTCACTTCTAATTTTGAATCCGTGAGCATGTGTGATGCATTTCTAATTCTTGCATTTTGTAATTAACTAACTCACTCTTTGTTGCTTCAAGATAGCCTAGCTAAATTGGCTCCTTTTTCAAGCATAAGTTCTTTTGTATGTGTGTGAAAGGAATCCAGAATGGAAGGGATACTTTACATATCAGATGAATAGATAAGGGGAACCAGTTTATTCTTCCTCACCATGAGCTGAACAGTTTGGAGAATCCTGTCCAGAGCTGTAACATCTAAGGGAACCATGGCCAGAGGTCTGGCTGAAGCATTTTATGATATTTCACTTAATCATATATACTGAGGATGTATTCAGATGCAAAACTTCAGTCAGCACTCACAGGGCAACCTATTTAGGGACTTTGTAATTTATGAGTTATCCAGCTTGATATTAACTTTAAATTTATTCTACATCAAATTCTGATTCCCTCCTCTACATATGGAAATCCCCAATGGTTAGAAGTTGAGCAATGCTGGGATATTTTGCAAAATGTAGAGCCTTCTCTAAGTTCAGTGACAACTCTGAAGAATATAAACTTATTACCAAACAGAATTTGGAACTCAGTCTTAACGTCAGAAACTTAATATTGAACTCGATTGAACTCAAAGCAGATGAGTCCATCAAATTCAAAGCTCACAAATCATCAGTTGAGTAGATACCACATCTTCACTTCAGAGAATGAGTGGTTTATCTGGGATATAGAGATTTTGATTATCTGAGACGTGGATGTGTTGCTTATAGGCAGGGGACAACAAATTTAATATGGAGCAGCCAGTTTCTTTTTTGTTTAGAACTGTGTATGGAAATCCCATCATCCAGGATCAGAAGGGTTTTGCTGAATTCAATTCAGTTGGTTTTTCACAGTCTCTGTGTATTAGAGATGCAATTCCTAAAGGATTGCTCTTGAAGATTAGTGGCATCAGGCATTTGCCAGCTTCTGTTGTGAATCTCAATATACAACAGTGGAGCCAGTAATTGCTTGGTTTGAACAATGTTCAGTGAGGTGCCATTAGAAATATGGAGTCTTGGGCAATGTTTTTAATTCTTCATTGCCTACATAAAGCTGCTGGAACAAAGCAGCCTGCTGTCTGCAAATATAGTTGGGTTTCTTTGCATTTAATCTAAGTCAGATCAAGTGTTTGATTGCTTCCTTCCATTATAGCACTAATAAATACAGCTTGCCCCATCCTTGTGTTAAAGCTTAAAACAAGCAAGGAAACAAGATTCAGGTGCTTTTTCAATGCTCTGTCCATACCATATGAGGATATATTATATAGTTGCAACAGTAACATTGACACTTGAATTGGTAGTGCAAAGCTTTTTGACATCATGTTGATTTCATACTTATTAAAGAATCAGATATAGTCATGCTGATTTATAGAATAGTTTCAACTGGTGTGAAGGCAACTTAAGCAGCTTTTCAGGTAGGATTGTTTGTCCTTTGCTAATATTATAAATACAACTAATATTTCATAGAATCCCTACAGTGTGGAAACAGGTCTTTCAGTCCAACAAGTTCACACCACCCCTCCGAACAGCGTCTCCCCACTCCCCATCCCTGCATCCCCATGTCTAATCCACCTGACTTACACACCCCTGGACACCATGGGTAATTTAACATGGCCAATCCACTTAACCTGCACATCTTTGGACTGTGTGAGGAAACTGGAGCACCTGACAGAAACCCACCCAGGCATAGGGAGAATGTGCAAATTCCACACAGACAGTCACCCAAGGGTGGAATCGAACCTAGGTCTCCGGCACTGTGAGACAGCAGGGCTAACCACTGAGCCACCATGCCAGCCTGACACCAATGGGGTCAGAACAGCCTGTCAGTGCGGCAGTGCGTATCTAAAATTTGCTTTTCTTAAACACATTAAGGTTACTTCAATGGCTTCTCCCTCTTGGGGCATCAGCAAAAGTCAACATCAACAAAATTATTGTTGTATTGGGCTTTAGATGGTCGAGGTAGAGTGCTACCATCAATCATCCTTTCTATCTTAGAAATAAAAAAATGTTGACCACATTAAAACAAATTAGAATTGACAAGCACTAAGGGGCTGCATAACAAAAAAAATCAAATCACAAAGGAAGCTTGCAACATTTTGAATTAAAAATATCATTTTGGGGTGTAATGAGGCACTCCAGCTTTAGTGATGCCAACCCATCCTGGAGGAATCCTTCCATTCATGCTGTGTCAAAGGATCATTCTAATTGTCAATGGAAGAGAATAGACTACCAGTGAGCCTTAACAAGAAGCTGCACTTACATTACATAACAAGACCTAAATTATTCCATGTTAGCAATTGACTAGACAGGCAAAATTACTTAAGACTATCAGGAGCTAAGCATGTCATTTCTGACCCTATTGGAAAATTGTACAAGACTGCTTGACTTCCTGATCCGCCCGCCCCTTCATCACACTTCCCCAAACGACGATGTGATATCGTCTGTGTGGATAGAGCTTAATGCAACTTTAACATTAACTCTTTCAGAAACTTATGCTACAACTATCACCTCCAAGTCACACATTATCTTTCTTTGGACATATATCACTATTGCATCACCATCTCGGATTCAATACCCTGGTATTCCTTATTAATAGTATTACAGCACCAAAATTACTTCAAGAACTATAGCTTTTTGAAGGCAATTAAGAATGGCAACACCCATACATCGAAAATAAATGAATTTTAAAAAAGGCACACATCTCTGTTCACTTGACCATTCGATGATGCAAAATCATTATTCACATCATCACACTAACAAGTTAGGATTGGTTAAAATAAACATGCAGCTAGCTTCCTAATTACCCGGCTAATTGTCTGCTCCATGGGGTTCTATGCCTACTTATTGTCAGTGTGTGATAATGTTCAATTCATAAAATACAATGTATTAATGTATGATTTCTCAACATGTTATTATATTACATTGGTCTCTGACTTAGCAAATTTTCACTTTCAAGAGTTTGAAAGACAGTAGAGGAAGCTGTGTGCTAGCAATTTAGCAATGTGAGAGATCAGCAGCGGTTGAAATTTTTGGACTGATCAGAAACTCCAGTTCAAAAACATAACTCTTTTATAGACGGGAAATCTGGTATCACAGGACTGAAGAGGAAGAGAATTTGGGCAGAATCTATTTTGACTGGCATTCAGCATCATATTCCTTCTCTGTGCAGAAGCTTAGCAATTCTCCTACATGCTCTGACATCAGTTTTGCCAACACGTCCGCTAGGATCAAAGACTTTGCTGGAGACTTAGCAAACTACTACTCCTTCATGTGCAGTTGTAAGTGCATCTGCTCTGGGGAGTAGACTCTATAGAGTGGGGGCAGTGGACGTATTACTTGTCTGACTCCCACCCCTCACGAACATTGGTGCTGAACCAACCAACTTATAAAAGGACTCACAGTCACAACACATTGTGTAGAGTCTAAACAAACAGATAGTTGAGCTCCTCCCGTTATGGGTTGGAAGTCCTGTCCTTTAAAGCTGTGGGCCAATTTGTTTAGCTAGAACCTATCGTCATCCCATAGTGCCAGAAGTCAGTAGTTAACATTGATTGGACTGTGAGCAGTCATTGAAGGCCATTGGGACGGCACGGTGGCACAGCGGTTAACACTGCTGTCTCACAGTGCCAGGGACCCAGGTTTGATTCCAGCCTCGGGCAACTGTCTGTGTGGAGTTTGCACATTCTCCCCGCGTCTGAGTGGGTTTCCTCCGGGTGCTCCAGTTCCCTCCCACAGTCCGGAGATGTGCAGGTTAGGTGGATTGGCCATGCTAAATTGCCCCATAGTGTTCAGGGATGTGTAGATTAGGTGGGTTATAGGGGGATGGGTTTGGGTGGGATGGTCTGAGGGTCAGTGTGGACTTGTTGGGCTGAAGGGCCTGTTTCCACACTGTAGGGATTCTATGATTCTATGACCACAACGGATCCCAGAATCAGATAGATCCTGAATTGTTGGACACAGACAGGAGGATGTGATTTCAGAGTAAGGCAAAGAGGCAGAAAGCGTAGATATCATCTTGGAAAGGAAGTGGGGGGTTCTTCAATGTGCACAGGGCACCTCCCAAAGAATGTGCTCCTCCATTTTCAACTTGATGGTAAAAAGGTGCCCCTCCAAATCTTGCCTACATGCCAACCCCATCTACATTATCACATGGACAGCATAATATTCAAAACAATTAGCTTGTTAATGAGCTCGATTGCTCATTAATGATTTTATTTAGAAATAGAGAGTGTGCTGCCAATTTCAAAGCCAGCCTGCTATATTATGGAAAGCCAGCATGTTGGCATGCAGCAATATTGACTTACAGATGGAAAATCCCTGTTCAAGATGTATGTGGGCTATACAATTCTATTGGAACCCAGGGTTAAGTACCACAGTAATGTCAGTAACATGCTATGCTTCTTTATTATTGCATAGGACATCGCTGGCAAGAGGTTTATTTTGCCTCTCCATAATTTTACTTGAGATGAGTGGCTTGCTTGGTCCTTTAAAAGGGCCATTAAGAGTCAACTACATTGCTGTGGGGTCTAGTGTTAAATGAAACCAGGTAAGGAGGGCAGAATTCCTTCCCTGTTGGATGAGACACGAGTGAACTAAATGGGTTTTTACAACAATTGATGGCAGTTGTTGTTGTCGCCATTATTAAAACAAGTTTTATCAACTGTATTTACATTCCAGCATAAAATTGATCGATGCTGTCCTTTAAATTTGGGATAAGATCACAGTGAGCCCTGACCAGACCATGTTCCAGTCATCCCCACTGAATTGTTATTAGGGTCATTTTATTTTAGAACCTTTTTCTCTGAGATGGGAAACCTTTCCACTATATTTATTGATGTTATTAACATATAAAGACGAGTAGAATCATTCCTCTCAAATCAATATCTGACACATTGTATTTTATGGAACATTAATTCATAGCTTTAATATCCCTGTTTATTTGTATCTTTACATGCAATATGCAAGTATAAAAAATGCTGCAGATGCAAATATCTCTATGTACTATACATTAAAATTTACTGAAAACAACATATTAAATGTATGTAGGTATTTAACTTATAAAGTATGTCCACACATGTATTTGTGAATAAACACAAATAGATTGTATTCATATAGATATGTCGATGTATGATGGGGTGCAAATATGGAGTGTATTTACCTATACATTTGTGTATGTGCATGCCAGGATGCATACATGGAATATATATGGTTGTGTGGGCATATTGATGAAGTACGTACGCCCGTATCTGCATGCGTGCATTTATGATTGAGTTATACAACTGTTGAAATTCCTCTTTTAATTTTGATATGGCCTTGGAAAGCTGACGGTTACACTGAGGCAAATAAAGGCAACTTCATTAAGCCATTCTCTTCATGAGACCCAGTTAAGTAATGCAACAGGCAACATGTTCAATCTGCGCCCATTGTATGAGTCATCATTTGATTTCCTTTGTTATCAAAGGAAAGATCCAAGTCATAGAGACATACAGCATAAAACCAGGCCCTTTGGCCCACCATGTCTATGCCTACCAACAAGTACAAAACTACAATAAGTGCTCGTCCAGATACATCTCAAAAATTGTAAGAGTTCCATCCTCCATCACCTCTCAGGTAGCACATTCCAAACATCTACAATACATCGGATGAATGATTTTATTTCTCAGATCTTATCCAAGGCGTTGCTCCTCACCTTAAACTTATGCCTCTGATCATTTCTTGTGCCTGTACAGTAACTTGTTGTGTATTCTCGCCTGAATATCTCTCTGCAATGTGATAACGGAAGAATTGGCTGAGATTGGTGCAACTGCTTAGTCTTTCCAGCTTGCCTCTGTGATTTGCTGCCTGTGTTTTTTGCTGTTTGAAGAAGGCAACGCCACCAAGTTCACTCCCCACATAATGGTAAAACAAAGATCAGTCTGAAACAAAAACAGAAGTTGCTGGAGAAACTCAGCAGGTCTGGCAGCATCTGTGAGGAGAAATCAGAGTTAACGTTTCAGGTCCAGTGATCCTTCTTCAGAACCATAAGATAAGACTGTAAGATAAAGGAACAGAGCTATGCCATTTGGCCCATCGATTCTGTTCCACCATTTGATCATGGCTGATAAGTTTCTCAACCACATTCTCTGGCCTTCTCCCCATGAGCCTTGATCTCCTTGCTAATCAAGAGCCATTCTGAAGAAGGGTCACTGGACCTGAAGCATTAACTCTGTTTTCTCCATCCAACAAATCAGAAGCTTAGACACTTCTGTTTTCTCTGTGAAAGAGTGATTCAAGTACTATGTTTAATAGGTGCCACAAGTTAACGTGAAAGCATTTACAGCAGAGATGGAAGTCACTTGACTTAGGCACGTAGCTACTATACATTGTATAACTGCATTTCTTTCCACATCCTCCCTCTCACAAAGAATACAAAAGAAAAGCATGCAGTATCATTTGCAGTTAAAACATGCCCAAGTTACCCAATACACAGGATCAACAAAGAAAAAACAAAACTCAAATAATTATTGTCTGTTTCATTTTCAGTACTCTCTGCTAATGCATTCACTCAAAAGCAAGCAGGTCTTTGAATGACATACAGATAAGTTATTGTTACCGATCAATCTGGTATCTGTTTCTTCCTGTAGTAATGTTCCTTCCTTGGGGAGATTTGTTCCCAAAGTGAGTGCTTGATTAGGACCACATGCATATATTTCATTTTCAATGGACTGAGTTTTCCCATATTCCATCTATGTCAATTTCAGTTTCCTTTCCATGAGCCATTGTGACATTTCTCACATTTCTCACACAGTCTTCTGCAGTTCACCTCATTAAATGTGAAGCTGGGCTCCATAGCAGTCTTCCTGTTGAGTTGTACATTAGCAGGGTTTCATTGGGCTGCCTTCCTGGTACTATCATTGTGAATGTATTGTTAACATGATCACGGTTCTTCCCCTATTGCACAATTAATTCCCTCAGAATTCGGGGGAAGGCTGCGGAAATCTGAACACAAGGGAACTTGGGGGTCTTAATTCAGGATTCTCTTAAGGTTAACATGTAGGTTCAGTTGTCAGTAGGGAAGGCAAATGCAATGTTAATACTCATTTCAAGAGGGCTAGAATACAAAAACGGAAAAGTAATGCTGAGGGTGTATAAGGCTCTGGTCAGACTACATTTGGAATGCTGTGAGCATTTTTGGGCCCCGAATCAAAGAAAAGATGTGCTGGCGGAGGGAGTCCGGAGAAGGTTTACAAGAATGATCCCAGGGATGTAGGGCTTGAGATATAAGGAGTGGTTGATGACTCTGGACCGTACTTGGAGTTGAGAAGACTGAGGGAGGATCTAATTGAAATGTACAGAATACTGAGAGGTGTGGATGGAGTAGATGTGGAGAAGTTGCTTCCACGAATATGAGAGTCTAGGACACAAGGGCACAGTCTCAGAGTGAAGGGACAACATCTTAGAACTAAGATGAGGAATTTCTTCAGCAGATAATTCTTGTTAAACTGTGGCCCTCATTGACACAGATGGCTGGAGAGGCCAAGTTATTGAGTTTATTAATTCTGTTCATATGTCTTGTGGTTTTATGGTCTAAGCACTGACACACTCTTCGCTCCTAAGAGGCCAGCTCCTCCAGCCCAAATCTCCACCTCAACCTCTGAGGAAGAAGTCACAGATCTCTCAGACAAAGCACTGGCAATGTTTTGTTCTGCACTCTCCAACAGCCCAGAGACTTTCACCTCAGTGGGTCCTTTATCTAGATTAGACTTGAGAGCACAATCTGGTGAATATATCACGGCCACATCTCCACAACTGGTGAAAGAAGAAATTTCCTAGGTCACTGGCACTCAGTGGACTGCCAGAGAACAGGCAGTTGCTCAAACCCAGGCAGAAAATGAGCCCTTGGTGTCAGCTATTAATAACTTGTTGCAAACGCGCAGACAGTCACAGTAACAGCAGGCAGTGTGTACAAGACACTTGGTAAATGGGGTCAAAGATTAAAGGAGGACATGAACATCATCAGTACAATGTTGTGTGGAGCTGGAGGAACACAGCAGGCCAGGCAGCATCAGAGGAGTAGGAAAGCTGACATTTCGGGTCGGGACTCCAGCATCGGCAGTTCTTACCATCTCTCAGTACAATGCTGACTTGGTATGTATGTGTCTAGCTGTCTCCATGCAACAGGTTGGTGGCTCTTGCAGAATGCTCAGTGGCTGCTGGAAATGTGTACAAAACTGTTCTGCATTGTTATAGCCATTAATGCACAGCATCAGTGGCAAAGTAAAAGGGAATGAAGGACCACCACTTGACACTAGGTGATCTCTCACTCAAGAAGACAGGGTGGTGTTAGCATGCATCCATATGGAAGAAGAATCCCTGGGAAGACAAGGATAGAGAAACTTACCAAGAGCACATGGGTGACATGGGTGGCACTTCATTGTAAATAGAATCTCATATCTGTAAATATATGCAGTTCAATTCATTACCTGTGTAATTGATTATCATTTTAACTATGAGTTAACAACCCTGTCGGAGTTAAGCAGTCTCTTTGTACGTCCTAAGGAGGATGAAAGTTATAGTTGTGGCATTGCTTACCTCTGAGAAGCATCCTGGATAGCAACAGATTTCAGGTGTCCTTCAATGCTTGTATTTATGATTGCAGACAAATCATAGTACTGTGATGAGGAAATTATTGATTGCAAAGTTAATAGGGATATCTTGTAATAGGTACTTGCCTCCACTTATGTTCCATGCTTATGGTCACTTTGTATACGTGACTATGTGTTCATTCACAACTGCACAGTTCTCTGCAGGCAGAGTTTCCTTCTAGCTGTGTCCTAAAAGGGAGTGTATGCTTATTTAAGGATTGGTGATGCCTAACTTTATATCACCATACATTTTACTGGTGGGAGAAGAGGTTTTAACTGCAGACCTATTAACCTGACAGTGGTACCCCTCACTGGGATAGCAAGCTGGAAATCAAGCCCTTTTAGCCATTGGGTGATCAAAAAAGTTAAAGATTTTATTTAAATGAGCAAAATCCCCTCGTTTACCTTTTAGACCCGAGCTGACAGAAAGCATGGACCAGATTTCTATACTAAGCAAAAATGACTAATTATTACAAATACGTAGATTCTGACCACAGGTAAGAAAATTCTAAACTGTCAACATATAACTCTTCTAGTTAAAACTCAAACTCCCTTATAAAATCTTCTTTGGCACTAACATACAGACAGACATGGATAGGAAAATAAAATATTGGTGTTGGGGCAGAGAGAAAGAATGGGAAGGCAGTTTTGATAATCCCTCTCCACAAGGTTTGCTTAGATGATTCCTGTGCTGATCAGAGCACTGCTTTTGATGTTTCATCTTCAGATATCTTTACCTGTTTACAGGAAGCACAGATGATTGGTTACACACATTAAAGTCTATAACTTAACAATTAAAAATCACAGCTCACAGGAACTACAATAACAAATTAAACTGGCTATCTTCTGGATCAACATGCTTTTTCACTGATCAAGAACAGCTCCTTCTCTCCAGAGGTCCAATGGCTCCTGTCACAATGTTCAAACCCCAAAGCTACTCAGCTACATGGGAGCCAATCACATAGCAGTTGTCAGGCAGAAAGCCTTTGTCTCTGATAACTGATCACTCATCCACAGACCAATCCACTACTTTTTTCCAGCCACACTCCATTTTTACATACTCCTTGGATCCAGTTCATCTGCAGACTAGACTTCTGCTAATGCTTGAACAAATATCTGTGTAAACAGTACTTACAATAAGCGTTAGGTTACCTGCTTTTAAACTGTGCAGTCTTCCTTCAACAATCCTTGATTTTTAAAACGGTTCTTTTCTTATTTCTGTCCTCAATCAAACAAAAGTAGTCTTTACAGAATGTCAGAATGAAACATACTGAAGCATTACATGTTCATTTAGCAGTGTATGTGGAACTGCAGACCCTGAAGGCTGCACTATGATAAGTGATGTGATGTTATAAGCTTCAAAACTATAATGACCGTTCAGGGATTTAAAGAATCAGCAAATATTCTTTCTGAAGGAATTAAAAGCAGCAACTCAATTAACCATCCCTGGCAAAAAGGAGTTGAAGCAACATAAACAAGCTGCTTCCTGGGAGGCAGGAGGTAACACTGCTTGATAAACCGCTGTTTCATGAGAAATGTATAATTAAGACTGCCAACAGAAGTATGTTCTGAGGTGAAAGGGTTAATTGCAGGAAAATTGTGTTTCAAAGGACAGTTAATACTGAATGTAACAAGAAACAGGGAAGCTACTTCTGATCAGATAGCAAACTACAGACTTGATGATACCAGAAGTATAATATTGTGGATGAATAGATTTAAAGGATTTTCAATAATGTCACATCAGAAACTTCATAAGACAGAAAATCCTATAAGAATTCACTTCAGGATTCTTCAGTAGCAGAACTCTGGAAAACAGCACAGCACAAGGATCGAATTCTGGACATTCAGAGATAGATGTTATTGGTTGGAATTGTAGCTAAATTCCAGCATTAGCCAGATAATAGTTAATTTGAGTTTTGAAGCTTAATTTGCTTCCTTGAGGGATCTTATTTTGGTTGTTACATGCAATAAAGTTTAAGTAATTGTTTCAGTACTTGATTGTCTGTGAGATTTCTTAATAAGTAGCTGAATCAAAGGTAGCTAATGGTATTTTACACACAACAGTGATAAGAGGGTTTTGATTCAGTGTACATCTCCAATTGATAATGGCCATAGCAGTACTCAAAACTCTGCTCTCAGATTTGTGACCATGCACTCTGTGAGCAGACACACTCTTAAGCAGAATCTGTTGTGTCTAAGACAATTTTCTGCTTGATGAGATCACCTTTCAATTGTCCAAATTAATAAGGTTCAACCAAATTTGTCAATGCTATCAAATACTGATCAGTAGTCTTCATTTTCACCTGAGCTCTGATATTGAATACATGGCCTTCGTAAATAACTTCAATTTATGATTCAAAATATGTCTCCAAAGCCTTCAAAATCTGTCCTGTCTGGGTTTTCTGCTTCCTCTGTGAACTTTAGCGTACAATACAGCTTGGGCTACTCTTTTCCCAGCACTGATAAGAGCTTCTCTGAATTGCTCTGTCATTTTATTCAATTCTGTAGCCATCTCATAGTTTTATCGCTAGGTGTGGAAAATGTTTCAGTTTGTCTTATATCTCCTTTCATTTTCATAGCAGCAGGGTACACCCAATTTACAGCCATTTTGAATCACCCGGCATTTCAAAGTGGTAGAGTGTGGGATTATTCATTAATTGGCTCTCTTCCAGCTCAGTAAATTCACTCAATTTCACTCTTAGACTTTGGTTGTCATGCTTCAGGAAATGCATGTAATGGTCATCAGAAAGTAAACTAAAAGTACTTACAGTAGAGGTAGAGGCCACATGACTACAGCAAGCCAGCTTGGATTTTCACACAATTGCATTTCTCCACACAAAGGACACAATGATAATAAATTTCTGGGTGATGAGTCCTTTTGAAATCATTAAAATGAAAAGCAGCTTCCCCAGTAAATAAGTCATCTCATTACTGAAGTGTATGCCAACCTTTCTGAATGCTATTTCATGCAGCCAGTTGGTCTAATGAATGGTGCACTATTTTCCTAACCTTTAACGGAAAAATAAGACATGCATTGAAGTTGTGCCTTAGCAGAGCTTAGAAGCCTCTCAGAGTTCTTCACGATGACAGTTCATAGATAAGCAAATCAACATGACAACACACAAGCCATCTATATTGAAAATCCTTCCGAAATAGTCTTCAGTTTAAGCTCAGTCTAAAAAAAGGAAATAAATAATGTAAAAAACTGTAATATTCCTAGATTTAAAATATATTGTACAACACTATCGTAATCAATAATTAAAATATCTTTAATAAAAAGAAACTATTATAGTCTTGTAATAATCTGTGTGTAATAATTCCATAAATCTGTAAATACAGAACTTAACAGTTTCACCCATGTTTAATAGCTCTCTGAAATATGCATTATTAATTTGTAACAAATATTGGTCATGAAATATTTAAGCATGTGTTGTTATAACATTTGAATCTGTCAACATAAGGCTCATCTTTTGATTCTGAACTCCACCAGAATAATATTCTTACCCTAAACAGGGTAAACATCATCAAAAATGAATAACAATTTTCTGGATGTAATACTTGTATCTCAATGATGCACTAAAATGACAATGCTTTATCACAAGCACTCAATATTTGCCTATTATTATGATCAATCTGTAGAGTTGCATTGCCACATGTTACCCATTCTAATAAAGGTACCTAGTTAATGCGTTTCCCTCACTTATGCTGTTCTCTTTACTCTTTTGAAACAACTGATTGCTGCTACTTGCAAGGCACTCTGAAGGTGTTTGTTGTACATGATTCCTTACATTCTGCAGTAATCAGATTGATGGAATACTGTACAATGGTTTGGCCACCACAGGTAGAATTTTTACCAACCCTTCAGGTAATTAATGAGAATGAAAGTTTCCCAGTGGAGAAGGTAGGGGAGAGAATGGCAATGCCGACCTGAGGCAGTCTGCTCATTTGAATGGTAAAGTTCTGTATTTATGGATTTATGGAATTATAACACACTGAGTATTACCAGACTATAATTGATTTTATTTATTAAAGCTGTTTTAATTATTGATTAAAACAATGTTCTACTATGCATTTTAAATCTAGGAATTTTGCTGCTTTTTAGAGCACTTACTTCTTTTTTCATGGACTGAGCTTAAACTGAAGACTTTTTCAGATGGATCTTCAATATAAATGGCTTATGTGAAAAACAACAGAAGAACTGTGAGTGCTGAAAATCAGAAACAAAAGCAGAAATTGCTGGAAAATCTCAGCAGGGCTGGCAGCATCTATGGAGAGAAATCAGAGTTAATTTTTCAGGTCCAGTGACCTTTCTTCAGAATGGAGGGGCGCTGGATCCAAGATATTAACACTGATTTCTCTCCATAGATGCTGCTAGACCTGCTGAGTCTTTCCTTTACCCAGCAATTTATGTTGTTGTTCTTCCATGACACAGGAAGGGGGCAGTTGACATAAAAAGACAGCCCTGCATTGTCAACACCAACGCTACCACTGGAAGATTTTCAGTCTTCACTACTGCCTGGTGGTTCTTGATTGCTTCTTGGAAATATTGTGAGTGTAATCACATGTCCTGCCAGTTGGTCACTGGAAGATCAACCTGAGGACATGACAGTCATCATTTTGGCAAACATGTTACTGAACAGATCTAGTGTTTTGGAGAAGGCATAAAAAAAAAATTATAAGGTACTACCAGAGCTAAGAAGTTAGAAAAAGCTGGGACTGTTTTCTTTAAAGTATGGATTGAGGAAGGACTTAAGTATGTTGACAATCTCCCTTCTCATGAGAAATGGTTTCAGCCCTGGTGATCAACTCCATATCAAACATTGAGTGTTTTGATAGAGGCCTCTGGAATTATGAAGAACTTTGACAGGGTAATTGTAAGGAAAATAATTTCACTTGTAGAAGAACGCAACATTTGGAGTCATAAATATCAGATAGTCACTATACAATATGGATTATAAGGCAGACCTCACAAAAAAGTGGTTAGAATATTGAACTTACTATTACTTGACAAAAAAAAGAACTGCGGATGCTGGAAATCAGAAGTAAAAATAGAAATTGATAGAAAAGCTCAGCAGTCTGGCAGCATCTGTGGAGAGAAAGCACTCTTAACATTTCAGGTCCAGTGACCCTTCTTCTGTTCATTTCTTAACATTTCAGGTCCAGTGACCCTTCTTCTGTTCATTTCTTCATTTTATCTCCACAGATGCTGCCAGGTCTACTGAGATTTTCCAGCAATTTCTCCTTTTGTTGCTAGCACTTGAAATGGCTGAGAGGTGAATTGCTGAGGTGTACCTAACTTGAAATTAGACAAAAATAAATGTGGGAGAAAAGATTTGAAGGATATGAAGACAGGGTTAGATGAACTAGGATGGGAGGATGATTGTGCAGAAAATAAATCAATTAGGCTGAATGATCTGTGTCTGACTTGTAAATTATAAAGAATGGTAATTTCAGTTGACTTAATGATGCACATATTGAAATTCCATCAAAATAAAGTCTGTCATTGTGCCAAGCACTTTTAAGGAGTTTAATACGAAGCATGTTTTTAGAGACAGTTTACAATTTTGAGGCATCGCCTACATGGACAAAACCTTGGAGAGAGAGCAAGCTAATGTTTTGGGTCTAGATTCAGGACTCAAAACGTTAGCTTGCTCTCTCTCCACAGATGATGCCTGGCCCGCTGTGATCTCCAACATTCCGGCATCTGCTGTAATTTGCTCCTACATGGAGAAACCCTTTCTCATCTTGACAAATGTCTTTATGTTGCCATTCTACATTCCCTCAAAATGAAAAGATAACTCCACAAATCTGCCATTTAATATTCGGTACTAAAGCAATGTCCAGGCTGCATATAAAGACAGGGAGATTTATGTTTTTGATTTTTTGATTTACTTTTTTGCCACATTACTTTCTTTTTTCCCTTTTCATTTTTCACTTAAGGTGTTCTCTCCTCTTGGGAGATGATTTTAACTCTAGTTACTCTCCATTGCCTTGCCCAGCTGTCCACTGTTATACAAGAAATTTGATAATAGTTAGAATCATAGAATCCCTACAGTGTGGAAGATGGCCATTTGGCCCATCTGAAGAGCATCCCACCTACATCCACTGCATCCCTGCCATCAACCTATATATCGTCTTTTCCCAGCTACTAAGAACCAAAACACTATCTCTGCTTTCTCTCCACAGATGCTGCCAGACCTGTTGAGTTTCTCCAGCAATTTCTGTTTTTGTTTCAGATCTTCGTCATCTGCAGTTGTTTGTTTTATTTTAGCATTTGATTGTGTTTATTACCAAAAGATAATAGATGTGTTGCTGAAATGTAACGTTGACAATAAAGATGTGAGGTTTACTCAGAGCCTATATTGGGAGCAAGTAGTGAGTACCAGGCTAGAAGATGGGCAATAAGATATGTTTCAAGTGTAAATATGTGTAATACAAGCTTCTAAAATCAGGAGAATTATTCATTCTGTGGAGAAAAAAAATCAGAGAATTTGACACACTTCCTGGAGTAAAAACTGAAGGCCAACTTGTGGTGTGTTAATGATGTAACATTACCTGTTAAATTGGAAAATGATCCTAAAAAATATCAGAGATCAAATAAAGTCTCAAAGTTCAAAATTTGGATTGATTATGAGTAACAAATGAACAGAAAAATGGGTGGTTAGAAGGAATCCATGCAAGAGATCTCTTCTTAAAAACAAAGTGGAGAGCAATACAAAGGAGAGCCAACCTAAGTGTTTTCTGTACATGTTGCGGTGGATGAGCTACAATAGCTGTGTGAGGATAGAACGAGGCAGACAATCATGAGATCCCATGACAGGAGATCTACAGGTAGGAGTAGCTACAGACAGCAGTAGAAGCAAAGGGCAGTCCCACTTAGCTGAACATTGGAAGACTGACATGGGAGCAGAATGATGTAACCAGTTTTTACCAACACATAAGAATTTGTTAATGGCTATTACAGTAATGTAGCAGTAGCAAAAACCTGACTGGAGAGATATAACCATCGAATTGTGGGAAAGATAGACACACATTTGAAAGGCAATGGCACATGAAAGAACTTTGGCAATGAAGAATGTTTGGAGGGTGATGGAAGCAAGTAAAAACAAATCAAGGGTGAGTTTTTCTTTCAGGAGAAACTGAGAATGGCAGAATGGAGAGGATGAAGGAACAGTATCCTCAGAGAAGAAACCATTAGCAACATCAGCCAAATATGTAATCTGGAAGAGAATTTTGTTGGTCAGTATATCAGTTGGAATAGGCGGAGGGAACAAGAGGTGGGTATCATTGAAAAAATAAGCTGAGAGAGGAAATGAACAATGGAGAAAAAAACAGGTAAAGAGGCAAATTTGCAGCTAGAGCCATGATAGAGGAAATGTTTGCGTTGTTGGACATTGGAGGGAGGCAGGAAAGGCAACTGAATGGATGATCTCAAACTCAGTGCCAAGCAGAACTTTGAGTACAATGCACTTAATGTTGGAGTCAACCATGCCTAAGATCAATAGGTCAATTGGACCTCTCATTAAATATGTACTGTTAAGGAGGGGATTGTTAAATGCAATGTACTCCCTGATACTCATTTTATAAGCAACACATAATTTATTTACCTAAACTTAACAGTGATAAAATTAACAGAACTACCAACAAACCAAACAATTCTACCCAACTACTAACAATTCCCGAAGAAAAAACAATTCTGATTGTTTGCTGTTCCAATAAATATAAGTCCCACTTATATAAACCAAAGTAACAATAAAAAAAAATTAAGACTTAGAATCTCAAAACTACAGTCAGGGTGCATATTTTAGAATGTTCCATGCTTTTGCAGCTATTCTTCAGTGAGTAATTCTTTCTTCTTCGAATCCTTGTGTCAGGAATATTAGCTAAGAGTGCCGTGGTATCTTTTAGATGGTGCTCAATAAGGGAGCTAAAAGATTTCTGTGAGAGTTAGTGTTTTACTCTTCTGATGGTAGTTTGCTCTCACACAGATTTTCAAAAACCGTCTTCTTATATACCCTTGATGACCTGTCAATTTTCTTATAATAGGATTGGCCCTAGGTTGTCAACACCATCATATTTAAATTCAATTTGTTTTCATTCCTGAAGTACCTGGTTTAAGCTAATTGGCTAAAATTCGAGCTGGTTACCTTAACATCAAACAAGCCTAGGTTGCCAATCACACAGCCAATTGATGGCTACATTTCAATTTTAGAACTCTCTATGCATCTACAGTTGCTTGCAAACTTTTTTTTACCTCCAAGCTTAGAAAAGCACATCATCTCTTAAAGTGACCACACAGTCTTCCTCCCATCATCTTTACAAACAAATTCTAAAATCCTGTCTTCCAATTCACACGTACTCTACTCAACTTCGCAAGAGTACTGTCTGCTTGGCATGACTGTGTTGCTTCGACACTCCCAATGGAATCAAAATTAAATGTAAGACCATTATTTCACATTTTTATAATGGACACAAATTGCTACTGTCAGAAGTAACTTAACAACAAAGTTACCTTTATACATTAACAAAAGAAATACAACTTTGTGTCACAGCTCAGTCAGCTCAAAATCAAACTCACTGCTCACCATGATGTTAATCAGTCTTCGGACAGACTTTTATTTGAAATGAATCGTGTCATTTGTATTGTTCCATTCCCCTCAACCAACAACAATGCTGTAAAATGAACACTGTCTGCTTGGAACTACAAGCTATGGTTCATCTTTCGAATTTGCATTACAAAAATTCACTAATCGGCCCAAAACCATTGAATTATTTCCAAGTGCCTCACTGCTCCACACATCATGGTTTCCAACCATATGATAGTTCAGGGCCTTACCAGTTCAATAAAATGAGCAAATTAGTATGATTAACAAAAAGAAAGAGATGATTATTGTGAATGCTGTTCATTCTGTTTAAAAATTTTGATTTCAATTGTAAGAAGAATGCTTCGAGCCTGGATTATTTTATTGCATGAAGACACAGCTTCAAATCTAGAAACAGATGTCTGCTTAATCACTATGGTAGGCTGTACAAATAATCTATTGCCTCTCTGTTTGGGTCACTGGGGACCAAACTTTCATTGGTGGTGATTTACAGAATGATCATTATTTTATAGGTTGTGATTCCAGTGTAGGTATTGCATTATGAAAAAAAAAGAACACATTTCACACAAGATAAATGAACTAACTTCTGCCAGTTAGGTGGAAAGCTTAGTCTCCCAAAGGACCTGGGAGAGTAGCTTAAGAACTGGGTCTCTTTACTTGCAATATCAAATGAGGTTTTGATGTGAAAAGGAGTTTGCACACGAAAGCAACAAATCTGAAATCATAGATTTTAGGAGAATACAGAGCCCTTAAGATCAGAGAGCACTTCAATACAGAAAATGGACCATTAAGCCCATTGTTTTTGTACCAGTTCTTTGAAAGAGAATCCATTATTCTCACTCTCTGAAGTGAGAAGGAAAGGGTTAAAAGGGTGCATTCTCATGCCCGTGTATGTAAATTTATTGAGGAGGGGGATCAAGGGTTAGGGGTGATTAAGGAGTGGACTAAGAATGAAAATGTAGGAAGTAAGTGTAGAGATGTAGAGTAATTGCTGACGGTGCCATAACTGGCAGAATTTGCATGTGGAGACTGCTGTGTTCAAAGTGTCAGGACAAGAGGAATCCGTCAAACTGTGAGCTTTTGTGGAAAGGAACTGGTGTTCGAAAGGGAGCAGATCGTGAGCAGGCCATTTTGGATGGACTGTCCAGAGTGAAAGTGTCCTGCATGCCTCTTCCTCCTGCTCCCAAGGTGACTCCAAATTCCTGGCCTCAATGACTTTCCTCCCATAGTGGTGATATGGAAGAGGAGAGAGCAAACCTGGAACCCATGCTCTTTTATCTACTCTTCTGCAATGCACACTTCCTAAACCATTAGACACATTGCTTTAACAAATTGATGCATTGGTGCTTGTTGGTCTTGGTGCATTCATAACTCTTCTCAGACACATTGTCTTTGTGTGGTGAATGGGAAGTCATCAGCCACATGTGAGAGAGTGGACTTTATTGCTGAACAGACTTCTACCACAAACTGCATGTTCTCCTCCAAGCCTTACACCATCCTGATATGGAACTATAGCATCATTCCTTCACTGTTATTGCACCAAAATCCCCTCCATCTCCCTCCCTAACAGAACTGTGGGTGCATCCACACCATCTGAACAGCAGATGTTGAACAAAGTGGCTCTGCCTCACTTCCTGAAGGACAAGTAGAGATGGGCAATAAATGTTGGCCTGGCCAGGTCTACTCACATCCCACAAATGAATTAAAAAGTCCCCTCTTCATCCTT
Organism: Rhincodon typus; assembly: GCF_021869965.1. Lineage (NCBI taxonomy): Eukaryota > Metazoa > Chordata > Chondrichthyes > Orectolobiformes > Rhincodontidae > Rhincodon > Rhincodon typus. The sequence goes on from NC_063333.1 coordinate 133,178,118, forward strand.
CAGTTATTCCTCGAGGCAAAATGATGGTGAGAATGGCATTATGTATCAGGATGATGGCTGCCAGGATAGCAGACACTTCTTGGCATGGTGTGCCATGTATGGTCATTCAACAACTTAATATGAATAGAGAGATTGTCCTTTCCTGTTCTTGCATTTACAGGGGCTCTCCCAGAACTATGTCCCAGTACCATGCAGAATCCAGCTACCCAGGAAAATCCACTTGACCATGCCTCAAAATTTTAGCCATCAGTGAGGACATAATGTAATCACCTCTATTAATTATCAGACCCATGTCACCCACTCCTACCTGGAACAATGTGTTTTATTGTGTAGAATTGTAATGCCACTGTGAGCTTTTAAGTACTTTTTCTGCTTTGAGGTTACCAATCATGTTGAAGGAGGTGACATTGCATTGTAGCCACTTCCTCGGCAAACCCTGGGTCAACTCATGCATTGGTCCTGGCTCAGACAATGATGAGGAGGGCTCGCAGATAAACCCATGAGTTTCCTGTAAAGAACTCCTCCTCCTCACTTTTTGCAGTTTCCTGGTCCTGCAGCCTTTGTTTCATTTCTTGATTTTGTTTCAAACCCGGAGTCTTTGGGGCCACCACAGGTGGCAAAATCCTCCACCCTCTCTGAATCGTCACACAAACTCACCAAAGGACTTCCAAGAACACGCCATCATACTTTTACTAACATTGAAGGAAGACAAACAAGTTAATAGTACCTTGTTGCAAGCTCCTGATATTCCAGCAAAGGGCATGGCGCAGCTAGCGCTAGATCCTTCTCAGAATGTGGTTGGAATGGGCCGCACCGCAAATAATCAAATGAGCAGCCTACGCCATTTCATAGCTCAGGAGCTTGGATAGCACATGCATCAACAGCACTGTGGAAATCAATTTTCTGTCCAAGATATTTATTGAGGAGAAAATTCATTCAAAGAATAATTTGGTTTAATCTACCTTGACCTTGGTGCCAACTGTGGTTCAATTTGTTGGCATTTTTGCATCTGTGACGAGATTGTGGGCTTCAGCTCCAATCCACAACCTGAATAGGGCAGTCAAGTTGACACTCTGCTTTGGTACTGGACTATTACGAGAACATAAGAACATAAGAACTAGGAGCAGGGGTAGGCCATCCGGCCCCTCGAGCCTGCCCCGCCATTTAATAAGATCATAGCTGATGTTTTTGAGACTCATCTCCACTTACCCGCCCACTCACCATAACCCTTAATTCCTTTACTGTTCAAAAATTTATCTAGCCTTGCCTTAAAAACATTCAGCGAGGTAGCTTCAACTGCTTCACTGGGCAGGGAATTCCACAGATTCTCAACACTTTGGGTGATGAAGTTCCTCCTGACCTCAGCCCTATATCTGCTTCCCTTTATTTTGAGGCTATGCCCCTTAGTCCTAGTTTCACCTGCAAGCGGAAACAACCTCCCTGACTCCACCTTATCTATTCCCTTCATAATCTTATATGTTTCTATAAGAACTCCCCTCATTCTTCTGAATTCCAATGAGTATAATCCCAGTCTACTCAGTCTCTCCTCATAATCCAACCCTCTCAACTCTGGAATCAACCGAGTGAATCTCCTCTGCACCCCCTCCAGTGCTAGTATATCTCTTCTCAAGTAAGGAGACCAAAACTGCACACAGTACTCCAGGTGTGGCCTCACCAGGACCCTATACAGCTGCAGCATAGCCTCCCTGTTTTTAAACTCCATCCCTCTAGCAATGGCAGACAAAATTCCATTTGCCTTTTTAATCACCTGCTGCACCTGCAATCCTACTTTTAGAGATTCATGCACAAGGACACCCAAGTCCCTCTGCACAGCAGCATGCTGCAATTTTTTACCATTCAAAACATCATCCATTTTGCTGTTATTCCTACCAAAATGGATAACCTCACACTTATCAACATTGTACTCTATCTGCCAGACCTTTGCTCACTCACTTAGACTATCTATATCCCCCTGCAGACTTTCAGTGTCTTCTGCACACTTTGTTCTACCACTCACCTTAGTATCATCTGCAAATTTTGACACACCACACTTAGTCGCCAACTCCAAATCATCTATGTAAATTGTAAACAATTGCGATCCCAAAACTGATCCCTGAGGCACACTACTAGCCACTGACCACCAACCAGAAAAACATCCATTTATCCCTACTCTTTGCTTTCTACTGGTCAACCAATCCTCTATCCATGCAAATCATAACCTGTAATACCGTGCAACTTTATCCTATGTACCAGCTTTTGGTGTGGCACCTTGTCAAATGCCTTCTGGAAATCCAGATACAACACATCCACAGGTTCCCCATTGTCCACCATGCAAGTAATGTCCTCAAAGAATTTCACCAAATTAGTTAAACATGACCTACCCTTCATGAACCCATGCTGGGTGTTTCCAATGGGACAATTTATATCCAGATGTCTTGCTATTTCTTCCTTAATGATAGATTCAAGCATTTTCCACACTACCAAAGTTAAGCTATCTGGTCTATAGTTACCTGCTTTTTATCTACTTCCTTTTTTAAACAGTGGCATCACATTGGCTGTTTTCCAATCTGCGGGAACCACCCCAGAGTCCAGTGAATTTTGGTAAATAATTATTAGTGCATTTGCTATTTCCCCCATCACCTCTTTTAGTACCCTGGGATGCATTTCATCAGGGCCAGAAGACTTGTCTACCTTTAGTCCCATTAGCTTGCCCGGCACGGCATTATTACTTAGTAATAATGATAGTTTCTAGGTTCTCGCCTGCTCTAACCTTCTTGCCATTAGTTTTCGGCATGTTATTTGTGTCTTCCACTGTGAAGACCGACACGAAATAATTGTTTAATGTCTCAGCTATTTCCTCATTCCCAGTTATTAAATTGGCCTTTTCATCCTCCAAAGGACCAATGTTTACCTTTGCCACTCTTTTACGATTTACATATTTATAGAAACTTTTGCTGCCTTTTTGTATATTCTGAGCTAGTTTACTCTCATAATCTATCTTACTTTTCTTTATAACTTTTTTTGTGCCTTTCTGTTGGCCTTTAAAGATTTCCCAGTCTACTAGTTTCCCACTACTCTTTGCTTTTTGGCATGTGTTTTTTTTCAATCTGATAATTTCCTTTATTTCCTTAGACATCCATGGCTGGCTTTCTCTTTTCCTACAGTTCTTCCTTATCACTGGAATATACTTCTGCTGAGAACTGTGAAAAATCATTTTGAAAGTCCTCCACTGTTCATCAATTGACCCACCATAAAGTTTTTGCTTCCATTCTACCTTAGCTAACTCCTCCCTCATTCCTTCATATTCTCCTTTGTTTAGGCACAGGACATAGGTACTGGATTTAACCTTCTCACGCTCCATCTGTATTTTAAATTCGATCATACTGTGATCGCTCCCTCCGAGAGGATCCCTAACTGTGAGATCATTAATTATTCCTGTCTCATTACACAGGACTAGATCTTGGATATCTTGCTCCCTCATAGGTTCCATTACATATTGTTCAAGGAAATTATCGCGGATGCATTCTATGAACCCCTCCTCAAGGCTGCCATGACCGACCTGGTTTGACCAATCGATATGTAGATCAAAATCCCCCATGATAATTGCTGTACCATTTTTACATGCATTAGCTATTTCTATGTTTATTGCCTGCCCCACCACGATGTCATTATTTGGTGGCCTATAGACCACACCTATCAGTGACTTCTTCTCCCTGCTATTCCTAATTTCCATCCAAATGGATTCAACGTTTTGTTCAATAGAACTTATATCATCTCACACTACCGCCCTGATATCATCCTTAAAAATCAGACCAACACCCATCTCCCTTACCTTCCTGTCTGTCCTTCCAAACAGTTTGATACCCCTGGATATTTAATTCCCAGTCATGACCATCCTGTAACCATGTCTCTGTAACGGCCACTAAATCATACCCATTTGCCATGATTTGCGCCGTCAACTCATCCACCTTGTTTCGAATGCTCCGAGCATTCAGATAAAGTGCCCTTATGTGAGCACTCCTCATCGTTGTCTGAGCCAGGACCAATGCGTGAGTTGACCCAGGGTTTGCCGAGGAAGTGGCTACAATGCAATGCCACGTCCTTAACACATGATTGGTAACCTCAAATCTTTGAGATAAAATGTTAAAATGAAGCCACATGCACTCTCACATATATAGATGTAGGATTGCATAGTACACTTTTGAGGCAAATTACAAGTGACCCCTGTGTCTTGGTCAATATTTATCTCTTTGTTAAAATCACAAAAATAAATTACCTGGTCAGGTAAACAGTGCATCCATGGGATCTCGTGTGTCCATTGATTGCGCTAAGCTTAACATTACAGCAATTACTATTCTTCAAAAGTACTAAATTGGCTATAAAATGCTTTGCGGCAAATTGTGGTCATCAAAGGCTCTATAAATTTCAAGGCTTTCTTTCTGACAACAAGCACTGAGCTGGGAAGATCATTCTTACTTAACCTCTAACAAGAATCTGGCCCTGAAACACTGCCACATTTAATAAAATAAAACATTTCCCTGCACTTGATTCTAATATACCTTAAATAAATAATCTTGTACAACTCTAACTGCCCCAATTAAGCTGGTTCTGTCCTCAGGCATTTCCATTTGGGTAGTTCCCACCCCGACCCTTAAATAGATTTTCCATCGATGGATTACCTCCTGATGGTGGTTTGTCACCAACATTTTATAGAATGTTGAATATTACTAAGAAAATATGAACCTAAATTGGATAGAGGTGATAAAGGCTTTGCAAGTACAAATATACATACCACCATAAGGTATGGCACAGGCTGATAGGACCATTAAAAAGTGAACCAAACTTGAGAGTGGTAGAAATGAAAAGAAAAATGCTAAATTATTGAACTTTGGATGGACCCTACCGGGATTATTATGTACAGTTCTGGTTTCCATATTATAAAATTATGTTGAGATATTGTAGAGTTTGCAAATAAAGGTTTGCAAGGATGGGTACAATGAATGCAGGGATGTATTTATCAGGAAAGGATAACAATCTGTGTTTCTATTGGACAGAGAAGGCAGCTAAGAATAATTTATCACGAGCCTCCCCAAATCCATTTACCGTTGTAAATGCATCCTACACATGAGAAAAACACTTACTGTTCAGGTTAATTTATTTTACTAAAGTAAATAATATTAGTATAACAATAAGCTAAAATAAAGGTCTTACTACACTTTTCTGAATACCATTTGTTACTTACATCAAATCATAAGAATGAATTCATTGTTCAGAATGGTGGGCAGACATCAAAGGACTTGTTCTTGTTATATATTTGGAAAATTCCATTCTACTCAGGGTTGCTATTTCTAATTGGATGCATTCCGGGAAGCTCTAATAAACATGACATATCACCTGTATCTGCCTCTTGTCTTCACACTACTATTGTTTGATGAACAAAGCTTGATCACAGTGTACTGTCTTCTCATACCAAAGTGATTATTACCTAATTGGATGATCCTTGACTGTCAGTCAAGGAGTATCTGATCGACAGGTAACTATCTTTATACTGTCCGCTATGATTTTGCCCCCAGATTCACAGAGTAGTGATTGGTGAATTAATCTTTAATTCCCGGAGACTGTTGGACAACCCTGAAAGACTAGCAGCCCTTCAATGCAGATCGGACCAAATGGAGTCGGGAGAGATTTACAGTTGTCAAAGCCGTGTCCATTATCAATCACTGACTATTGGCTAAAATTATCGTTTCAAATTAACTCTGCAACTCAATATTGAACAACTAATTGTTTCAAAGTCTAGGATCTTGTGGCACAGTGGTAGTATCCCTAGCAGACAATCTGAGCCCAAGAGGTGTGTCATAACATGTCTGAACAGGTTGATTAAAAATAAGTAATGCCTCAAAGTCTGACTATAATGGCTTCTATTTCAAATTCTCATGCATCTATAAATTTTCATTTCTTGTCTGCAGAATAAGTATAAAGAACATTCTGCATAATGTCTGAGAGCAATACAGAAATTATAGAAACCCATCCCAATTTATCGATAAATGAATTCCTGTTCAGTATCATAAATTCCAATGATACAAACAAGAGATGACCATCATTAAAAAAAGGAGGAGCGAGAAATACTCAGAAGATCTGGCAATGTATGCGGAGAGAAAAAACAGCATAAATGTTTCACATTCCTAGCATCCACATTATTTTCCTCTACTATGAAATATCTGTATTTTGATTTGTACCCAACTACCAACAGCAGCTTTATTTAAATAGTAATTAGCCAAAAGATTCCCGAAGGACAAACAATTACAAAAGTGCTGAGACAATACAGTGTCTACACCTTCCTTGGAATCTTGGATTGACAATGAGAAGAGTTTTAACCTCAATTTTACAGTGGTCATCTTTATTCAAATGTTTCCTCTCGATCCTTGACATGGAATCCATTTTCTGGATTAACAAAGCAAAGGTTGTGAACAAGTAGGAAGACAATGCTACCTCTGTCATCTGAACAAGCAGCTAAATCTGATTTCTGACGTAATGGTGCAGTTAAATCAACTTTTCAGGTGACCCCACTCCTCGTACCATGTTGTACCGTGATCTTTTGGTCATTGTAAAGTAATTTGCTGGTACCATCCTGCTTTTAGGTTGGGAACTACGGCACTTGTGTTGTCTGGTATGATAGAGGAAAACTTATAGGTACAGGCTAGCATCTGAAAAAAGGCTCTTGGCTTGAATAAAGAGAGATAGTAGGAATTGCTGATGCTGGAGAATCTGAGATAACAAGGTGTAGAGCTGGATGAACACAGCAGGCCAAGCAGCATCAGAGGAGCAGGAAAGCTGATGTTTTGGGTCCCGACCCTTCATCAGAAAACAAATAAATAAATAAAATTTTGATTATTGCATGACAGCAATCAGGTTCAGGTTACGTTAGTAAGATAAACTTCCTTACTGATGCGATTGGGACACCTAGGATAACAGATCTGTCCTCTTTGATCTCCTTAGATGTTTTGTTTTTCCACAACCAAATCCTTTTGACATCATCAAACATGTAAATAGTAATTCAATCTATAGCATTAATCCTTTTGTAACAATTACCTTACATAACAATTTTAACCTCAAAATGGTGAAGCAACCTACAACAAAAAAGGGAGGATGGTGACAATTTAAACTGCCAGAGTTTTAGGGATAGTTGTCAGCGAGTTTGTTTCATCCCTATGGGTTGCAAAATTTGTTGATTCAACAATTGATTCCTAATATTTAAAATTAAATATGTTCTGCAGTTGTGCAATTGGTTTGTCTGATGTTCTCGAGCACTTTACGATGACACATTTCAGCAAGAATAATGTGATTCTGCACTTTTCCACTGTGACTTCTTTAAAAATTAACCAAAAAAAGTCCCAATTAGTCTGGAGAGGCTTTAAAATTAAAGTCATTCATTGAGGCACTTGATGTCTTCCACATTTCTAATGGGCAGCTGAAAATTGACAAATCAATCTATAATTCAGAAATATCAGTAAGAAAACTCTCATACAATCACCGTGATTGTGTATTCTGAGAATTGTTCCATTCCACATTGAAATGAATATTGAAAAAGTTAGCAAAAATGCAACATCTTGCATTGTAAATAAAGGCTCACTAAATAAATCATATACTTCCCTTTTTGCAGTAATGATGAGTGACCTTTTTTAGTGCATCAAATTGCATATGTTAACATTGAGGCCAGTTATCTCTGCTCAGATCCTGGTACAAATAAAGGCCTGGATTTATTTGGTAATGGTGAAACTGTCAATATTTGTCATAAATTACTCCATTGACACTTTTTCTCACATTCAGGATAATTGAAAAAATTAATTTCTTGCTGCCAGAGAATCTATTGTTGTTCCATAAAGGGTACTTTAGATGTTCTTACAGATTCCAGTCTCCCATGCAATCATGAATGGATGAGAAATTCTACTGTTATGTTATTAGTCTAGCTGGAAAATGTAAAGTTTCTAGAAAATGTTGCACTTTGATGAATGAGATGTGACTTGGGATTTTGACAGCATGCCAACTTTATAATTGCTGCTAAACAGGCTGTCCAAGATTTTTTTTTAATTGATTTTTTTTTGCGGAATTTCAGATGTCCCCACCATGGTTAAAAGTTTCACATAATTTTAAATAATAACTTTCTTTTTTAATAAATTCGCTTTATCAGCTTCCATCTTAACACAGTCACACATTTCATACGATACCAACAGTGTAGATAGAGACCATTCAGCCCAACAATTCTGCATTAACTCTCCAAAGAGCATCCCACCCAGACCCACTTCCTCCACCCTATTCCTATAACCCTGCATTTACCATGGCTAAATCCACCTCGTCTGCACATCATTGGACACTACAAACAATCTAGCCTGGCCAATCCACCTAACCTACACATCTTTGGACTGTGGGAGGAAACCAGAGCATCCAGCAGAAACCCACACAGAAACAGGGAGAACATGCAAACTCCACACGGTCACCCAAGGCTGGCAATTGAACCCAGGTCCCGGGCATTGTGAGGCAGCAGTGCTAACTACTCTGCCACCCTATTTAGCTATCCAAGAATTTTAATTTCAAGCGAAGGCTTGTAAGTGCTCTTAACTTCCTGGTTTCTTGTGAATACTTTCATTGGATAGTTTGGCTACCTGGTTGCTGATATCACATTTGCTGCACACCAAAGGATCCCCTTAATTTGGTGAAAGATTTTAACTGCTGTGCAGAAGGAGAAAACTCCATGATAGAGATCACTAGATCTTTGTGAGCCTGTTTTCTTCAAGGTCATTGATCCTTGATTGCTGACCAAGAATTCAGACTATTTATAAAGATCGGGTTTAAGAATGTGCAGATGAGTCACTCATGTGTGTTGTTGTATATCTGGAACCATGGTCCAGTGACAGAGACACTGCTAAAAGGTTAGAGCCAGAGGAGGCTGTGGCACAGTTAGCTGTTGAAAGATCCTTGTGCATATGGTACAAATTTTGTTTGAAGATACATCTTGAGATTTGGCCTGAATTCAGCTGGACAGATGAAAACATCCTAAAACACAATTTATCTAGTACCCTGTCCTATGGAAGTGTACTTTTAATCAATGCCTGCCAATTGCAAAAATACAAATGTTCGCCCAACAAGACTAAACATGCAATTTTTTGCTAACTAGACAGCTCACTCTTCACAAATTGGTGTCAGAATATGTTTGTTAGATTGCAGGGAAATACTAGCATAGACTTGAAAGAATACAAAATTGTGTTTAAAATGTACGTGTGCACTGGGTTTATTCCATTAGGTTTAAACTTAATATTTTCAAGCTTTATTGTCATAGAAAATTACATGTTGATTTAATTAGGAAAATTCTCATGTTATCACTAGCAGAACTTAAAAGTCCTGATGAATTCTGAGAAGCGCAAGTTCAAAGATATATATCAGGTAATTGTTGTGCATTTTTTAACCATTGGTCTTCAGCCTGTTGTAACAGGAAACAAGATGTTTGCCTCTGTCTGGGATCATTGTCAAGAATCAGATACACTTAACAATTCACAGACTTAACTCAGCTGTAACATATATTTAGATCTTCTTGATTTTGTATTGACTTTCCCGTAACATAATTCTATCATCAACATGACTGACAGCAACACTGAAGAAATGAGAACAAAAAAATCTTTAACATTTGCTGCATGTATTTAAAAAAAAATCTTCACACCTCATGGTCAAAGATAGGGAAGAGTGTTAACTTTTCAGTTGTTCTCCAATTGCAATTATTTATTTCTCCATGCTTTGAGAAAGGTGATGTTGTAGAACATTCCTTTGTCTGCCCAATAATCCGTGCTTGATCATTTCCATCATACTTTTTAAACGGGTTGATAATAACCAATGCTGCCGTAGTTTTAATTGCATGCAGAATGGATGCAAATCTTCAGTGAAAGTTGACCAAAATGGCAGGCAAGGAGTGAGATGAATGAAACAGCCACAGTATTTAATTCGTTATGATTTCACATCACGTGAACAAATAGATTTCCATTTATTGCAGTGTGAAATGCATTAATAAACCTTACTGCACTAGCCCTTTACAAAGAGAATTCAGATTCATTTCTCTCACTGATCAGGTTTTGCTACTCATGCTCTTGTATAATATCATAGCAAATTAAACTGTCCTCCACTCTGCTACCAATCTCTCCTTTTTTGTGCTTCCAAAGCTGAGCACAGGCTTAATTAATTTTTGATGCTACACGTTACATTACATCTAAGGAAGATAATGGGTTGTAAATGTTGGGTTTTCGTGAATGTGCGTGAGTATTTAGTCCAGCTAATTACATTCTGGTTTAATGCAGTAGCTTTTCTGTTTGCTTCTTGGTTTCTAAGGTATGATAAGAATTCTTTTTGGATTTCTCATAAATACTTCAACTTCTCCCTTTCTACTCCAAAGCAGATTTTATTTGAAAGCTATAAAGCAAGAGAAGCTCACTCCATCCATTTCTTGCAGAAAATTGGATTCCAAAGGAGCCATTATGTTGACATTTGGAAACTTTATATTTAATCACATAAATGTTGGATAAAACAGCAAACCTTTGAATTTATATAGGCTTCCATACTTCAGGCTTTTATTTCTAGTGTGCAAGGTCATTAATATTGATCCACCATAGTCACCACTTTTACTTTCCCTGCAAATATAATGAACCAAGACTGGATCTTATCAGTGGCAAAGTTTACAACTGCAGCTATTTACCCAGCAAGTAGTTAACCTCAGACTTGAAGTTATAAATTTACTAATGGGCATAAAATGCAATGTAAAAAAGGACAGCACAGCACAAAAGAAATCATGATTAAGGACTTGGGTGACTGTAAAATGCTATTTCAGAAACATCATAAGAATGTTGTAGTGTCAGACAAAGACTTGGGAGTGGAGCAAAGTTAGAATATTTTAATTATTCATTCATGGGACGAGGGCACCACTGACAAAGCGAACACTTATTGTCCAATCTCAATAGCATTTGTCAAGTGCTTAAATGAGCTGCCTTGTTGAACTGCTACAATACATCCTGTGTAGGTACACATGCAGAGCTGCTGGTGAGTGAGTTTCAAAAATTTTAAACCAATGATTATTGCATTATGTCCAACAGTATACCTTTAACAGTCATGCACGTGATGTGATCATGGTATCATTGCATGTCATCTGTGTAGAGAAAGATCTCAGACATCAGCTTAACTGGGGCCAATTGAAGCATGATATATTGATGAAACTGTATTATCCTAATAGGTTTATATCAGCCCAGACAAGTGCCTGTATATATTAGGAGCTGTTATAAACATCTGTTGAATATTGCAGTACCATGTTACCTCCATCTAGTTCAGAAATTAATATAAACGTTGCCGCATTAGGCAAAATACCCTGCTAGAAGTAAAGCCCGTACTTTGATGGCATTTATATGTCGATGCTGAGGTGGTGGGTGGGGAAGTGGTGCCTCCTGGGGCAGTGGCAATGTGTGGGTGGTAGAAGGTGACTCCTGGATGGAGTATGCTCCATGATAGGGGTCATGAGTAAGGCTAGAAGGGTGATGTAAAAAGGCAGGCTGCATGGATGAGGTAAGAGGAAGGTGCAGGGATGCAGATATAGAAGAAAAAATGATTGCAAAGGACAGAGTTCAGCTTTAACATGTCAACAAAATAATAACCAGGTAAGAAAGAAAAACTCGAAATCACTGAGAGAACAAATTCCTTGAAAATGAATCTCGAACTTAAAGATTAATGGTCATGACCAAACACATGGGGGGAATGGAGGAACCAACACTGTAATGAAAACTGTATTAATTGTTAAAGTTACATCTAAAGTTGAAATCTGAGATGCAGTAACATACATAATAACTGACTTTTTAAAGTCTTCCAGCTTTGAACGTATATGTTGGAAAGACATCAGACCTTACCAGACTGTGGAAGATTTATTTAGGCTGATGGCTTTTTGAGTTTAGATGTATCAGCTACTTCGGAAAAAAATGTCGCTAACCTAAGCCTGTTGTTTTGTTCTAATTTAAATTGTGTAGTGTGTACGAAATTAATGCTTTCTTTGTGCGTCATGAAGTAATAATAATTATTGAGGTTATTATCTAATTCTTTAAACGTTGCTTCTGTGTGAGTCCAAATACCCCATAAGTGCTTTCACAAAATACTATGCACCAATTAATTTTTCATTCCAACAAGCCTTTATTAATTCAGTACATTATAAAAGATAGGTTTAACACAGATTCAAAGCATGGTTGCCCATTGTTTTAAGCCTACTTTGTGATGGAGGGATTCTAGGCCCTATAGACCATGACCTTGAAAGTCTGCTGTAATTAACAGTCCAATTATGTTGTTCATTTGTAAAAAAAAACCAGGAGCTCTTAGCAAATGGCTTTACTCAAAACAATTTCTTAGCCTTGCAAAGCATGTTGATATCTCACTTGGTCAAGTTTTACCAAACAAATATTACACTGGGGGTTCAAAGATTGTAGGACATATCAAGTGCTATTTCAATTAGAACAAAACAACAGGCTTAGGTTAGCAACTGTTTTTTTTCTAAATAGCTAACACATCTAAACTCAAAAATGACCTTCTGGGGTTTATACCAACGTTTATGATCCTTGCACCATTTCGGGTTGCTGTCACACTATGAATCAGAGACCAATAACAAGAGTAAAGAGAGAAACAATAAATGTGGTACAATCAAAATAGCTTGGAAAATGGAAGCTGCAACACAGTGAGCAGGTTACTGGTTGAAGGTGATTTACACCATGCCACTGGTGCTTGTAAATTGAACTGGGGCATCTCAATGATGCTGAAGTTAGTAGCAATGATGCTAAAAAAGACCAATGCTGGCTGAAGGAAATGACTTATTTGTGCCACTTCCAAGCATGCTTTGGGAGCTGCACATAATCCCTAATTCATCTGTTATCTACGTTTAATGGTGGTCTGTATTCAATGCAGTGAAATGTTGGAATGGTTGGTGTGGGTCCAGAATAGGGGAGGCTTCAGAACACTGCAGGCACCCCCTCTTGATGATGTATGCTGGTCTCTCAGCTCACACAGCACCTTCACCAAGTTGGTGCATATGCTGAGGCTGAAGCTGAATGTATGATGGAGATATGGCCCATATTATTGGGATTCTGCATGTATTCATGTAGGGAGAAATGCACATTGTCCTCACCTACAGGCTATACCACAAATGATTCTTCTGACACCTCTTTCACTCTTCATGTTTCTCTGTAGGTCACATTCACCCTACAAGTCCTGCGTCCTGCCAATGGTGGCATGTTGGTTGCTGTGCTGTCTTTCTGGGAAGGTGAAGGTGAGTCAGGAGTGCCAGGCTGGACACCAGGCCCAGGAGCAGCAGCTGTCCAGTACAGAGGAGAATATACGCCAGCTCAGGAGGAGGGCACTTACTGCAGGGCCCCTCAGGATGCAGAATCGTACAGATTTCCAACCCCGACTCTGTTTCCTGGGAATATGCAAGATGCTGCATCAGCACAGACATTGTTTGTCCTGCGACACTTTGACGGAACAATGCCAGATGCTGGAGCAGGATTTGAGGGCTGCAGCACAGGGAGGACATCCTCTCCTGGTGGCTGTGAAGGTGACAGCCACGCTGTACACAGTAACTAGCAGAGGCCTTAGAAACATTAGCGTACAGAGAGATCTAGGTGTATCGATCCACAGTTCCCTGAAAGTGGCAATACAATTGCATAATATGGTTAAGAAGCATATAGCATAATTGCCTTCATTGGTCAGGGCATGGACTATAAAAATTGGCAAGTCATGTTGCATCTGTATAGTTAGACTACATTTTGAATATTGTACACAGTTCTGGTCATTACACTAACAGAAGGATGTGGAGACTTTGGAGAGGGTACAAAAACGGTTTACCAGGATGTTGCCTGGTTTGGAGGGTATCCGCTACAAAGGGAGATTGGAGAAACGTCATTTTTTTTCACTTGAATGTCGAAGAATGAGTGGCAACCTGATGGAGGCATGGATATTACCAATAGTCGGAGTCTCTTTCCTAGGGTAGAAATGTCAATTACTGGGGGACATAGGTTTAAGATAAAAGGGGGTAAGTTTAAAGGAGATGTAAGAGGCACATTTTTTTTGATGCAGATGGTGTTGGTGCTTGAAATATGCTGTTTAAGAAGCATCTTGACAAATACACGAATAGGCAGGGAATAAGGGGATACAGGCCACTTGGAGACTGGCTTAGAAAAAATCATGTGTTGACGAAGTCTTGGTGGGCCAGTAGGCCTGTTCCTGTACAATACTGTTCTTTATTCAATGAACCTCAATGCTACAGACTCCTTCCCGAGAGTAATAGGTGACCTGTCGGGGATCTCCCAGGCACTGCTGTCACAAATGCATCAGGACAGTGACCAATGCCATCTGTACAAGATCACTTGAGGAGTGAGGTTAATACTTCAGCCTGGACCCAACGATTTGGGAACATAACTGGCTTCCTCCAGGGACAAAGTGCCATCAACTGTACATACATGGCAATGAGAGGGCTTACCCCAAAGCTGCAGAACTCATCATTAGGAAGGGGTTCAATTCAAGACATGTTCAGGTGATCTGTCATCATCAGTACCACTTCCTCGAGGTGTCTGGTCACTAATCTGGCAGCTGCCAAGATTTCTGCATCCTGGAGCACTCTTGAGTGCCTGTTGTATTTGAGGGTCCAGGTACCTTACAAAGTGAGTTACTGAGGGACACGGGCTACCCACTCTGACCATGGCTGATGGCACCATTGTGAAGCCCCTGACTGATGTGTGTGCGAATAGAATGCCACCTATGCCTTGGCCGGGGTCATGGTGGAGCAGACGATAGGGCTGCTGAAGATGTGGTTCTGCAGCTTAGGCTGGTCAAGTGGGAGGATACTCCAGCATACTCCAGATAGCGGGTGCCACAACATCTTAGAGTGTTGTGCTCTGCACAACCAGAGCAAACAAAGACCTGATCTGCTGGATGCTGAGGAAGTGGTGGAAAGAGACCAGTCTTCCTCCATGGAGGATGAAGACATTGAGGAGGAGGGTGTTGTCTTTGTTCACAATACAGATCAGCTGTGTCAGACATGATAAACCAGACATTGACACCCGTTTCCAAAAGCATGGTGGAACAGACTTTCAAGGAATGAGAAATATTTATTTGTCATGATACTGAACTCTGATTTGCACTTCAACCTTCTGTTTTGGTTTGTGCTCCCTTTTGCTGACTGTTGAATAAAATCTCATGTTTGGAATTGTTCAATTGCTTGCCTATGTGTGACGTTGGCCCACTAGACAATAACAAGCTGCAGGTCTATGATGGGCATCGAGGAGAGGATAGTGATGACTTATGGGTTGTTCAGATGAGACAGACGGGTAAAGTATGTGGTATGACTAGGCTGGGGAAATGGGGTTGCATGTGTGACGGAATCTCAGCCATGCTGGTTAATCGCCATGCGCAGCTTGGATTTTTGGCTGCTGTGCAATTACATTGCCGGTGAGGGGCAATGCCAGATTGCTAATACCTGGCCAAGTGTATAGAAGCCTTTCAAAAATGGCGCGGTCACAAAGGATGCTGGTCTTTTAGCGGATAACCAGTGAGTGGCAATTTATTCTGGAGTGGGCATGTGGTAAGATCAGGTCAGACCTGGATGTGGCGGATGTCATAGAAGTAGGGTAAATAATTAATGAGGTGCATTTGGTAAGATATGGCGCAAAAACTTGCTAAAGCCTATGGCGGAAATCCCTCCTGAAAATTTCATGCAAATTGGACTCAGCCAAAAAAACAGAAGCTTGGCCCAACAGGCATATTATTCAACTCCTAGTGGTGTTGGATTACAAGTGAAGTGAACAATTGATCAGAAGAGCAAATAAATGACTAGATAAGAAACTGTAGCCTTGAAACATTATTGCACATTCAAGGCCATTTCCTCACTGTAAGCAGCAATAGTTCATTTAATCTGTTAGAGTTGACAATCATGATTTAAAATAAATCCTTATTGACTCTCTTTACTTCTTCATCACCCTTGTTACATCAGATATAAGGTTCAGTCTCTAATAATTGGGATGATAGCTAGCTATTGTATCTTCCAGCATAGTTTAGAAATCTTGCGTAGTAACTGGCATAGCCTGAGGTAACCTCACAGAAATGTTGCTTTTGTTCCCTTTCTAGAAAATACAGATAACTAACCCTTAGGAATATCAAGGTCACCTGTTTCAATCTATTCTGAAATTCCTAGGTTGATAGGAAAATGTCTTGTCCACTTGACAACAGAAATGTCCAGTAAAAGACAGCAAATATCTCCAATTATGGGGTGTACTAAGAGATCACCTCAGCCTTAGTTGACAGCTGAGGAGGAGGTGAAACCTCAGATAACGGTTCTAAAGACACTGTTCGGAGTTATTCGAAAAAGTGGTTGATGTAAAGCTATCAGTCAGCCCCTAGAAATAAAATATATTAATGTGTACTCGGAGACAGGTGACTCAGCTGTCATTGGGAGTTGATTTCATCTTCAGGTGGAGCAAGACAGTGGAAAATATGAAGGCAACCAAGTGAAGAGCTTCCTAGGCCTTTACCCCGTGAGCAGGAGGTTGCTGCCTCCAGCTGATCAGCACACCCTGTACCATCCATCCATTTGTCCTCTGTAATCAGGAACCTGTGTGATGAAAGGCTTGTGATTTATAAACATGTTTATAAATATTTTTAAGAGTTTGGGTTTCAAACTAGTGGCATAGAAGTATTTTTTTTTTGATGGGTTTAAAAAAGAAACATGTTCAGGGAGTCCTTTCCAGGACAATGAATTAACCCAGTGTCAAAATGCAAGTGACTGAAAAAGCCCTGGAACATAAATGGAAGATTGTTGTTACTGTGTGCCTTATGTCACCGAGCGTAAAAATTGAAGATGTGTGTTTAGTTTGGCTTATAATAGAATAGGATACATATTAGGTCATAAAGCTCAGGGACTGAAAGTTTTAAAGGCTGTTTGGAGGCAATCTGATGTGGGTCAGAAGCAAATAAAGGGCAAAACCTGATAAAAGTCTGAGTAACATGGGTGAGACCTGTGGCAAAATCAGACAAGAAGTCAGACAATGCCCATCTCGATGTTGGGAGCTCCATTTCCTCATGCTGTTCACAAGCATCGTTGTGAGTTTCTCACTCGACAGCAGTAACTTGTCAATTAAAGTCGATTATTGCTTGTTAATGTCCTATAACAGCCCATTGCTTTCGATGTCATAAAACTGCCAAGCAAGTTTGAGGCTGAGAAAACTCAGTGAAGAAATCAGAGCAAATACCGGGTGAATTCAGCTCACTGCTTGCTCCAAAGAACCTCAATGCTGGACACGAGATATCAACGTTCAGGGCACATTTGATAGGCACCAGGCGCATGTAACCTATGTCTATGGATATTAGCATCCATTATGTGACAGCCTCTAATCTGCCTCGTAGCATGTATTTGCTCCACCAACAGATGCTTCTTAGATGCTTCTGCGCCACTCCGTGACTATCATTGCAATTTTGCAGCAACGGGAATGTGTGCTCAAGGACATGCACCCAACTAACCAGGCTGCGTCTCCATGCTCTTCACTTTCCATCATAGAACTCACCCACTCTGAGCCTACTTGGATGCTTGTGGTACCTCTGCCTTGCCTTGTTTTGCCCTCTCAGCCAGAGTAGAGAATTACACTCAACTCAGTTCTGTACTTAAGCCTACATTTTGTCCCAGCTTTTCAATGTAAGGATACAGATAACCACTCTCTTAAAAAAAAAAGCTATTTAATTTCCTCTTCTTTCTAAGTGACCCTTTCCCTTATTTCATCTTATTCACTTCTAGCTGAGGAGCCATGTCACTGGTTTCAGTTGAAACTCAATCAAAGCTTCGTTAAAAATATTATAGTAGAATTACTAGAAGATTAGGACTGGTTATGTACCTTATCGTGAATCTCAGTGTATTGTCCTTTACCCTTATGAGTTGGAATTGATTCTTTAAATGAACTTTTGAATTCTCATCCTTTTGCCAAATTTCTCAATGCCTTATTCCTTCTCATTTCTGTTACTTTGTTCAGGTCTGCTCTAAGACATCAGAGTCCCTCCAATTCTGAACTTTGCCGCATCCCTAATTTTAATTCTTCCGCTATGACTATGTATTCAACTGCTTTGGCTTTACAATTCCCTTGTTAAACATTTTTCTCTCCCTTAACTATATCTTCTCTTTTACGAAAATCTTTAATGGCTCATTGGCCATGCTTTCATTTCACTGGGCCTAGTATCTCTTTGACTGGTTCAAAGCCAAATCTTACTGGATCCTGTCCCAGTGAAGCATCATGAGATGTTTTATTACATTCTTAGAGTCATACAGCACAGAAACAGACCCTTTCATCCAACTTGTCCATGCCAAAGAGGTATCCTAAACTGAGCTATTCCCATTTACTGTATTTGGCCCATATCCCTTTAAAACTTTCTTACATAATGCCAGTTATTGAAGCTGCTTGACATTTTGTAAAGGAAACCTTTTTATCACTCAGACAGTCAAACCGAGCACTCAGGAAGGCACAGCGGCTCAGTGGTTAATACTGTTGCCTCACAACACCAATGATTCTACTCTTGGATGACTGACTGTGTGGAGTTTGGGCATGCTCACTGTGTCTGTGTGGGTTTCTTCTGAGTGCTCTAGTTCCTCTCACAATCCATAGATGTGCAGGTTAGGTGGACTGGCCAAGGTAAATTGCCCTTTAGTGTCTAGTGATGTGCAGGCCAGGTGGATTAGTCATGGTAAATATAGCGTTACTAAGATGGCATGCTCTTTAAAGGGTTAGTGCAGACCTGATGGGCCAAATACCCTCTAACTGCAAATATCAAAGTCCTTTGTGACTCTGTTATTTTTCACTAACTGAGCTGTTGAACATATTCCTTTGACTTAAATCTGCTCAATGTCATGTTATACACTTAGTAGAGGTGAATTAGTAAATAATATTCTAGATTCAAATAGCTTTCTATGTTACAGGCTATCTTGTAAACATTGCAAAAT
The DNA here is from genome assembly GCF_021869965.1 of Rhincodon typus. Classification (NCBI taxonomy): domain Eukaryota; kingdom Metazoa; phylum Chordata; class Chondrichthyes; order Orectolobiformes; family Rhincodontidae; genus Rhincodon; species Rhincodon typus. The sequence goes on from NC_063333.1 coordinate 133,197,154, forward strand.
GATTCTGATTTGAACTGAAAAGAAAAGTAGAAGGGTGATAGTATCCACATATTGGCTATATGGGTACACAGCATGGAGCTGGAGGAACACAGCAGGCCAGGCAGCATGTTGAGTGTTCATACTACTGAAGTTACCACAGAGCAAGAGAAAGATGTTTTTTT
>NC_063333.1:133197714-133289787 GCF_021869965.1 Rhincodon typus
TACTATCTTTGACTGTGATGGTGTTGTGGAGAAGTGATTGCTCATAGATAAACTTTAACACCTCTTGTACTCTGCACCTAAGCCTTTTTTCTAGCCAAGTATCATTGAAACTAACAGGATTTAAGTCTGAAATACCATCAACCAATCTAACAGGACTCATGTTTTGTCGGTTAGGCAGCTCTGTACACTTTCTATCGATCTGGAGTTTCCCATTGACAGATCTGGACAGGAAATGAAGGTGGATTAAATGGGCTTGTGCCTATTTGTTGTGAATCCCACTTGAATGAATTGGCATGCTTTCCTGATATTTTGAGCTCTTGACATTTAAATAAATATTTAAGCAAACTGTTTGCTATTTCTTGGCCTTCAATTTTGGCAGTGAGTTTCGATTTACCAAATGCCAGCTGAATTCCTCCCGTTATTGTTTATCTGAATTTGATCTCACTGTTTTTGACAGCATCTGAAATTCCTAGTCCTGTAAAGAGTTGGTCTGTGAAGACACTGTGAAGTGTTAGCACAGTAGTTTACCATACTTCTCTGAACATGATCCCAGCACATATGAATAGAGCTGAGTCTTTCAGTTTAATTTGTGCTACTTCCATTCATTTTTTTCCGTACACAAATAAGATCAGTCAAATGTTTCTATGCCATTGGTGGCATTAATTATTGTACTTGTCTAGTACTGCAGAGATGTGGATTTTCATTTTCAAAAACAACTGGAATGGCATACTACCATATAGAATGGCACAGTCACTGTGTGGCATGGTGGCCCAGTAGCTAGCACTGCTGCCTCACAGCACCAGGGGCCTGGGTTCAATTCCGGCCTCAAGTGACTCTGTGTGGAGTTTCCATTGGGTGCTCTGGTTTCCTCACATTGTCCAAAGATGTGCAGATTATGTGGATTGGCCATGCTAGATTCCCCCATAGTGTGTAGGTCAGGTGGATCAGCCATGGTAAATGTGGGGATAGGAGCTGGATCTGGTTGAGAGGCTCTTTAGTGGGTTGGTGCCTTAATGGGCTGAATGGCCTCATCATCTTCTCTAAGACTTCTTTGAAAGCTTGCAAAGCAGTCTGCTGCCTTTATCTGCAGCCCAGGTGATTATTATGAGGGCAGAGTTGGAGGAGGTTAGGTTATTTGGCTCACCCACTGCAATGATCCAGTCACCTCAGGAGCTCATTGGTCTTTGTAACTTTCTAAATTTTACAGGGACAGGCAGCCTTCATGGGCTGACGGCTCCAAGATGGCAAGAACAGGACTGGCTGCTCAATAAATGCAAGAGATCAGTTTATGAGTAACAGTGAAGAAACTCACTGGAGTAGCAGAGTATCAACGAGCTCAGAATAAGTCAAAACATTTTGGACAAATTCTCACGTTCTGACCCTTTCCTAGATTGCCTGCCTCCGTCTACACTCCCAACTGAGAAAAGTCTGCTCTCTCCCCATTTTATTCAAATTTAAATGTTGCTAAGTGATGGTCAGCCACAAAATTTGCTATCAAGTGGAGCCACAAAAAGGTTTGCTCTTCCAGTCCCCTACTTTTGTTTCTGCATCCTGTTGCAAGATCAAGTCCACATAGCTATGTACAAGATAAAGTCGCAATAGTCCCAGAGGACCAAAGGGCTACTCTTTTACTAGAGAGAGACTACTGATGGTGAGTTTAATCTGAGGATCACAACGCCTCAGGCGAGGAGCGAGGTTTACGAGGTGAGATCTTTGTGGTAACTTCAGTCATTTCAGGACACCATGCAAGGGATTTTAGAAGAAGACTTCTTCTGGAACCTTCCAGACTCAGGCCCCAAGTCCGTTATGATTTGACACCACTATAATAGGATTGTTCCTTAAGTAGATGCTCAGTAGCGATCTTCATCATAAAGGAATGGTTAACCTTTTGCTTCATGACACCTCTGGACACAAATTAGTCGGCAAACTTGTCCCCAAACCGTTTAGCAGCTCTCCTTTATCAACATACTGTTCAGTTATATTTTAATTCCCATCAAAGGCAGGTTTACAACCTGGAAATTAACCCACCTCTCAATTCTGTCTGCTGCCACAAATCTGGATCCTCGACTAGTAATCACAGGGAACATGAGATCAATTCCCCTCATGAACTTAAATTCAGTTTCATTAAAAATAAAAGCAATGAAGCTAGTTTCTGTAAAGGCAATCATGAAGCTGTCAATTGTTGTAAGGTTTCACTAATTCCTGTTGGGGAAGGAAACTGGCAGACATACGATTCCAGTCTCACACCATCATTGACTCTGACATGCCTTAGCAAGACATGCGATCGTATTCAACTACTTTGATTAAGAAAGCCCCCAGAACAATTAGGGAAAGGCAATAAATATTAACATTGCCAGCAATAGTCTAATCCCAAGAGCACATAAAAGCTAGCATCTGACAATCATTTGGACAAAATAGTTGCACAGATCCTGAGTTCATAAATGGCTTTTCTTCATTAATTAGAGGCGAACACTGGCAGGACAAAGACAGAGTACTGGGGAATATAGGTTACATATTTCTCCAGAGGTAGGAGTCTATTGAACTTTCTACACGTTTTTTAAAAAAAATAACCTTAAAAGATGCTGTTATGCAACTGTCTGTAAAACATTATCTTTTGTCAGGCCCATTACTTAACAGGTGGGGAAGGACTGTTGGGGTGCAGGGATAAAATCCATACCTGTGAGCTAGGAGACCTGTGTTCAGGTAACACTGATTCTAGAGGTGTGTAACTAACATCTCTGAAACAGCTTGATTAGAAAATGGTTTTACAATAATTGTTGTGAATAATAGGAGGGCAAACAAAGGACAGGTTTGATGAGTTTTGCTTGTAAATATTATTTGGCTGCATGGGTGATTGCTCGTGGTGGTTGGTAGTTTTCAAAAAAGTTTTTAAAAAAAGTCACCGTGATTTTGTGGTGGGAAAATCACTCACTATTACAGATAAGATTTATGTTTGGTACCTGATCCCATATTGCCCATTTTGCATCCCAGTTAGAGTTGAAATATCACCCCGTTTCATTCCCCAGTTCCCACCCCAGCACTCATCAACACTACTCCAAGCCCATTCCCAGATCATTATTGCATTATTAATTCTCAACTATGTTGCCCGTGGACTTATGGACTCGCACGGCCAAGCTGAAAAGATGTTTTGAACAAAAATGTTGAAATTGTTTTCTCAATTTCCAAATCCCAGGTTTGACTTATCTAATTAATGTTCCCTGTACTCAGATTCTAACTTGGACCTCTAACAAAGTGAATTGGTTAATGAGGAATTGTTGATGCAGTAACGGGACTTTTACTTTGGGGCTTGAGCTTAGATGTAGCCTAGAACAATGGGAGGGAAATTTTCTCTTGGCTGTATGGGTCCAAGCTGGTATAACTCTGAATAGACTCATCCCACTTCCTTACCAAACATAGAGATGTAGTTAATTGGTAATCTTGCCTAGAGGGCAAACATTGTTGGCATAAAAAAAGCCATGTTGCTCAAGAGGGAGGTAAGTGAGGTATATTGTTAGAAAGAGCAAAGAGAACCTTCTGGACTGATAGCAGCTGCTGGCAATTTGCATGACTACAGGAATCCCCGGAGAAAAGTCGGCAAGTCAGGATGCAATGAGAATTTTAGGCACTCAGGGAGACTGGGTTCAGAGGAAAGGGTAGTAAGGTTGCACTCAGAGGGCAATTCCTTCCTTTCCGATATCAAATCAGGCACTGAGTGCGTTTGAAAGAAGGATGCCAACTGCTAAGCTCCAAACAAACTATACCGAATTTACCTGTTGGTCTCCCCACATCACAAGTCTCTAGGTTGCAGCTGGTTGAATACCAGCAGCAACAGAATGATACCCTTAAGTGGGTTTTACAGTTCTAATTAAAAGCGCCAATTGGCATTTGGGCAAGAAGGCTGCCCACAGCCTTTATCTCGAAAACATCTTCAAGAAGAAGCAACTGGAGGGATCTCCACTTCGCACTCTCCCATCTGATTACATGACCCCATAACCCCCAGGATGTGCCATTAGTTACAGCCCATTGACTGGATACAAACATCAAGGTAACCTGAAATTTCCACAATTACCTAAACCATAAATAAAGTGAAAGCCAAAGTGTTGGAAAGTTCTCTCTATTTTTTACTCCTTCCTGCCTTCTCACACATCCAACTTGTTTCTGAATAACCTGAAAAATTAAGCACTTTTTCTTTTCAAATTATTTGAAATAATCTTGTCTTTTGCTTTAAAAACAATCTGTAACTCTTTTTTTATAGTCTGCCGTGCTGCCCCAGGTCTCTCCTTATCTCTCTCCAGCTAAAGAAGATTTGAACACCTCGAATAGCAAGTGTTCACAAAAGGAGCTTCCAAGGTCAAATCGGTGCTTTTGAGTAGATCCGTTGAAAAGACATGCCTGGTATCATTCTGCATTCACATGAAGCTTTAATCTGTCTTTCACACTCAGGCGCTCCTGCAAAAATAAAATTTTGTAAATTAGTTCTCTCAAGGGAGTATTTACAATCTTATTATTCATGTATTAACATCACGAAGTGAATTGACCCATAATTGTTACAGCAATGATGTTGATTAACAGTAACCTGGAAACTAGAACCGAACATGTCCCAGTTTTGCTAGGGGCTTTTGTTATTTCAGTTCAGATTGTGAGCATCACTGGCTTGACTGCATGAGTACTTATCTCTGTTCCATCGAACAGTAGTTGTTAACCCTGGGTTGATAATTGTCCTTTTTTTTGTGCCAAATGCAAGTTTTGTTAAATATCTTTGAGAGTTTCTTGCTCTGAGGCCCAGCAAGATGCTGGATGCAAGATGCTTCTCTCGAATGCCCTGTGGATGTCACAATGGTAGTTACTGACAATATCCCATCTTCCTGTAGCTGATCATGCCGTCCAATGCTTTTCTGCATACACCCCAGATTCTTTAAGATTCCCTCTGTTGTCATCCAAGTTCCCACCTTTACAAATGCCTCTGCTACCCCCACCCTCAACCCTGACTCCCCTTTTGAAGTAACTGCAGGCTGGACAGTTCTCCTGACAGTGAGCATCCAAAGATGCAATTCCACAGCCCCCACCAGTTCTGATACAGCTATTTGGTTGAATTAACATGCTGTGTGTATGCCATGTAGGCAGCTAGCACATGCTGTAGGTGTTACATTGAAGTCTCGGTGTACAGTACAACAGATGACACCCACTCCTAGACAGATCCCTGGTGAAAAGTGTAAAAGGTAGCCTGTCAGTATCTGCACAAAAGAGCATGTCGATACGGCAGTACTTGTAACCTTTGGTTCTGGCTAACAGATATGGCACAGTATGACAAGGCAAGGCAAGATACTGCATTGTGAACATACACATAGATGCTCAATGGATGAGCAGTAAAAGAGTACGAGAGCCGTAGGAATGAGTGCATATTGCAGACCTACTGTTGAGAAATAATGGAAAATAAGCAACAATAAAGAAAGTGGACAATGTTACAATGTGAAATCTTCCAGATTCCAGACAATGCAGCAGTTCATGTTCTAAAAGTCATCAACACGACAGAGACATTGAATATAACAGGAAAGCACCTTGCTGAAATCAAGAAAACTGTTCAACAAAAGTGAAACCTCCAACTTTTGCAGGGAAAGTGATAAAAGGATGGCCAAAGAGTATATTGGGCACATAGAGATGATTTGACAGCCCAAGATGGCAAAAAGAGAATCAAATAATTAACCTGAAGAAGTCAAGAGGCAACATGCTGAAGCGCATCCATTCAAGCCAACAAGTAATTGAGTCAAGTCTGATGAAGGCAAGAGATGGGCTTCACTGGGTGAGGACAAATAATGAAATCACAGACCACATCAGCTAATACAGTGATTGTAATGAGTACCAGCTTAACAAGCTAGAGAGCCACTGGTGACACACAACATCCCAGACAGATGATGAATGAAGCTGGAAGTAAATCTCTTCACACTCCGAGGCTGATTACCTTGTCACTGTGTACAATTATTCTGACTACTGAGAAGTGGACCATTTGACTTCATAACTGTCACTGAGATTGTCCTGTGCCTAAAAGCACACTTCAGCCACTTTAGCACCGCTGATATTGTCTTCATTGAAAATGGCCCTCAGTTCAAGAGCAAACAATTCAGTTATTTCACGAAAAATTGGGAAATTCAACACCACAATCATCATGTCCATACTATCTCGAGTTGAATGAAAATCACCAAAGGATTCATAGAGAATGCAAGCCAACCCTGCACAGACATATTCAAGGTGATCCTCAAGTGGCAAAATACACCTACTGAAGGCATGGAAATGGCTGTAAAAAGACTAATGTAATATGCATACAAACTTTATTCCAATAGCAAAAAATACGCTGACCCCAAAAGCTTTAATGGGTGTGAGTGGGAAAATAAAAATGTGAAATGACAGTAAGCCAAATCTCACTTTCAGTAGAATGATAAATCGTTACCAGAGTTGAGTATCATGAACCGGACAGGGAATAAATTTTCAACAATCACAACAAAAAACAACCCTGTTGGTAACTTGGGATCTGTGTGAGGCAGTTGTCATCTCCATCATACATGGGTCGAGGTCAATGACCAGACGTATGTCACAGAGGTCATAGCATTTTTACAGCACAAAGTGGGCCATCAGTTCATCACATCATCTCCAGTTATAAAACATCTATCTATTCTAATCTCTTTTTCCAGCACTTGGCCCATAACCTCGTATGCTATGATAATCCAAAAATTCTTAAATGGCTTAAGGATTCCACTGTCTATGAGCCTTTCAGGCACAAGCCCCTGGGTGAAAACAGTTTACCTCAAATCTACTCTATACCTCATTTCTTACCTTAAAATTGTCCCCCTTAGTTATTAACCCCTCCACTAAGGAGAAATATTTCCCCCTATCCACCCTGCCTTCATCTACACCTTCAAATCTTCATACATGTCAACAAGATTGCCCTTCAGCCTTTGTTGTTCAAAGAAAAACAACCCTAGCCTATCTATTTTTTCTTCAGAGCTGGATTGCACCAGCCAGGGAGCATCCTGGCGAATTTCTTCTGTACCCTTTCGAATTCAATCACATCCTTCCTACAGCGTGGTGCCCAGAACTGCATGTGCTACTCCGGCTGTGATCAAGCTAACATTATACACAGCCCCCATCATAATCTCCATGCTCTTGTGTTCAATACCTCAATTAACAAAGGCAAGTATCCCACATGCCTTTTTAACTATTATATCTGCAAGTCCTACTGCCTTCAAGATTCTATGGACATGGAGCAGAGATATGCCGTGAAGGTTCTTGGAGGCTGATGCCAAAGTCCATGAACTTGGGGTGCATGTGACTGCTGCCTACAGAGCATGCCATGAGATTCCAGTATCCAGGGACCTAAATAGAGGTCCTTGGGAGAAAGTGGTTAGCTGAACTTGCAAAGTATCCACTCTGAATTCCATGTCAAGAATTGTTGGATTGAGTATGCTCACAGCAGGTGGTAATAGAGGAAGCTGCATATTTATGTAATGAGAAATGCAATTAGTAAGGTAATTAATGAGCAATACTCCCCCTTAATAGGCAATTCACTGCTCCCCAGCAAGAAACTCATCTTGATGCCCATGACTTGCTTGAAAGGTGTAACAAGTTGTTCCCAATGCCAGGCCTCACGAGACTTCTTGTGCAATTCTGCCACATTTCTCACCATACACCATAGTATTCAGGCCACATAGGATTCTGCCCTATGTGTGAAATGCATGCAACAGAAATAAAAACTGCTTAGGCATGAGAACAGTAATACACTAAGTTATTTTGTTAATTAAAAATTATTTTTTTCTCTTTATGATAACACCTAAAGGGGGAAGGTATGAAATGAAGTGCGATCATATACAAATGTCTGCCATCACCATGTGACCTTTACCATAAGGCACACACTTTATAGACAGACATCCTAAGCTTCACTTCGATAGAGATCTCATGTTAACATACTGCTGAGTTGTACACGCAAAATAATTGTTTTACAGTCGGGTGACTTGCTGGGAACTTCCGAGGGTAATAAGAACCAACTTCAATGTGTAGATAAATTTGCCTGTAGTTCAGACCAGGTTAGGAAGGCAAATGCCCTTCACCGAAAGACAATGGTGAGTCAACTGCAATTTTATCACTAGATAAAAACTTTCATGGTCATTTTCACTGGCTCCAATTCTTAGGTGCTGAGATACAAAAGCAGAAAATCTTAAGAAAGCAGAAGCAGAGGTGACCATTCAACCTCTTTGGCTTACCGTGCCCACTCAATAACCTTTCATTTAGCTCAGCTCCACTTTTGAGCTCAATCCTTATATCTCTTGAATCACTGAGAGATCAAAATTCTGCAAATTTCCGTTTTGAATGCACACAATGGTAGAAGCATCCACAGATATATGACCTGGACAAGTCACAATCCTCTGCGGGAAGAAGTTTCACAGCAGCTCAATCCTAATTAATCAGCCTGAGACTGGGTGATACCCCCATTCTAGATTCCTCACCCTGACAAAACAACCTGTTTAAACCCCTTCTGAACCTTGTATGTGTCACTAACATCTTCCATTCTTCTTGTTTCCAGAGAATATAGACTCAATTTAATTACATCATTAGATAAGCCTTTCATCCCAGTAATGGGATAACTGGTACTGTTGGGATATGATTTCAGAGACATAGAAATTCAGGTGGAGAGTGGAGAGTACTGGGCGGAAACAATCTCTACACCAGAGCGTCTCTGATACTGGACTGCGGGCTCATTTTCAGAGAGCCATTGAGCTACTAAGAATATCAGACACCTTGTTGGTACATTGTGCTTCAAGATAAGGTTGCAGGTGGATTGTACGTCTGTTCTGTTCAACTTCTTATTCAGGTCAGTATCTTTCAAAGTCTTCCATTGTTGGAGAAAACATTTCAGGACAAACTTGTTGTCCTCACAGCCAGCCAATGTTGCAGTGAAGGCCTCAAACAAATGTAAGGTCCCATGTTTGCTTCTCCAAAGGGCCTATCGCCTGTTTTGAGTTTGGTTTTTTTGGACGTTATCAATATGACAGGCAATGCATGTTCAGCTCATAATGGGTTTATGCTTCCTGCTCACAACATTGATGCTTAGTAGGCTATTTACCTCAACTGTCCCTTTGACTACTGCCCAAGACTAATGATTACATTGCCGTTCACCTACCCTTACGAATTTGAGAGACACGAAAAATCTGGTTTAAAATAATGCTGTTATCACACTTACTAGAAGAAATTTTCCACACCACAGGCTGCAGAAAACCATCAACAACCGATTTTGCACGCATGTTGTAATCCATCTGAGTTTTCTGTTTATTTCAATGGAAATGAGAATTATGCAGCATGTATCAAATGAGTGTTTAAGGGATGGCATCTACACGTGGTGGCCACATAAGGGGCTGTGAATCGCTTGTGAATGAATAACAGGGGCCAGTCCTCCATTGTCCAGTTTACATACCTATGAAGTAGAAAGGAATATCAAAGAGAAATTCTATAGTTTCATAGTGTCGTAAAGATATACAGCACACAAACAGACCAGTTGATCCAACTCGTCCATTCCAACCAAATATTCTAAATTAATCTAGAAACATTTACCAGCATTTGATCCATATGCCTCTAAACACTTCCTATTCAAGTACCCAGTCAGATACCTTTTACAATTATAGCATTGTAATCTAATTGTACCAACCTCCACCAGTTCCCCGGCAGCTTATTCCATACATGTACCACCCTCTGCATGAAAAAGTTGCAGTTATTGTGACTATCTTCGTGAAAGGAGACAAGACAAATTGCAGTAGGTAGAGAAAGGTTTTGCTGCTCTCTGCTGCAAGAAGGTCATTGCAACAATCCTCCTCCATTTCCTGCTCTCCAATGGTGGCAGAGCCTCCAGAGTCACACTGCCCATTTCGGCCATCACACAGCAAGACAAGTCCAAACAAGATAAGCTTGCAATATCAGTGTCTTCTCTCAGGACAGCAGGATAAGCTGGTCCAGTACTAGTGTCCTCAGTCCAACCAATATACCCAACATTGAGGTATTGCTTATGATTGAGCTGCATTGGGTAAGCCATACCATCTGTTTGCCAGACACAAGTCTCCCTGAATTAGCCATTGACTCTGAGATATGGCGGCAGAATGTTTACAAGGAGAGTGGCGGAAATGCTTCAGGGATGTCCTCAAAGCCTCTCTGAAAACATCCCTACCAACTCATGAGAATCTCTTGCTAAAGACAGTTCAATCTGGAGAAGGAGTATTCATGAACGTACCAACTGTTTCAATGTGTATGACAGGCTCAAATAGAGACTAAGCCCAAACAGCAGAAGGAGCATCAAAAAAATCTAAGCATTTCACCCAACCACTTCATCAAACACGACGTGCCCCATCTAAGGCATGGTGTGCAGATCCAGCATCGGACTGTTTTGTCACCTCCAAATCCACATCACTAGAAGGCATTGGAAAGAAGAAGGCAGTGATGACCTAGGACTCTCAAATGAAAGTTCTCAAAATTGCCGGTTATGCATCAACCAAAGAGCTCTCAGACATCATCTATAATGCTTAATTTTCAGAGCATGCTTCTTAAAAGGTGGTGGGAATAGAAACATGATGGACACTGTTCCATGGGATCATCTTTTCATACAACGTAGTTTTATTATTTGCATTCTGACATCCATGTTGTTAGCAGACTTTCACTGCAGTTGATGCCAAAAGAGTTCTCTCTAGCTGTCCTGGCCAACATTTAGCTGTCAACAACATCACTAAAATAGGTTAAATAGTAAATAATCTTGTGTGGGGGTCAGCCTGTATGGAAATGGAGTTCTGTACATTCCCACAAAACTACTGTAACTATGCTTTAAGAGTAATTATTGAGCACTTAGGGATAACCCGGTGTGAAAGATGCTAGAGAAATGCATATTCTTTCTTCTTGCAAGACTGAAAAGGAAAGGGATTAATATTAATTTGTGGGAGATGCTCAATGTAAAACAGAAATTGCAAACACCAGACAACAGCAATAATTGTAATTACATTATGAGCCCTAGGGGAAGACTGACGGAGAGAAAATGGGAATAGTGAGTGATATTTTCTCAGTGGATATACTAATGTTGTTAATTAGGTAAAATCACCATGTGGAATGATAGATACATATATAGAAGTAGACAATAAGGCAATACAAGTTGGCATAACAAATTTAACCCACTGATGCCCCGCAGCAGCAAGATGAAAGAGTTTGTCAGTGAATCAGCAAAAGTTTCATAGATTAGGTCCATGCAGTTTCTTAATATTCAACCTTCAACTCAACTCAGGACCTTTCCTTTCATTCATGTTAAGATGTTTTCAAAACTCACTTAAAATGGCATTATAGCAGTCACTGCAGACCATTGTATTTCAACAATGAACAAATCTGGACATTCAGTTGAGTCCAACTAATCATGTAACTAAGTAATTATGGCATAACCTGTTTTTTTGTCTGATAATGCCTATGATACAACAAAGAACCATCTTCAACATCCGTGTGAATGCTTCTGAAAGAGCATTGCTCCTAAGCCTGTGGTTGAAGTATCTACAGTAACAGTAGTTGGAACTAATAAATTGTAGTGGGCTTAGACTCTATAGACATCAGCATGACCCTGATTGCCTGAAAAGAATCCTCCTGATGTGGGCTCCAGCACTATCCTTGCATCTTCTTCTGGAGGTGTCTCAAATGTTCTGTAGTAGTCACCAAGTCAGGCAAACATTTTTTCAATTGGTTTACTGTTCCAGAAAACATATGGAAGTCATGATCTTAGTTGGAATCTTCTAAAAGGTTTTGGCTTTCTGAAAAGCCAATACCCCATCACTGTTGATGAAGTGTCCCAAGAATCTAATACATTCCTTGAATCGTTCACGCATAGTGTTAACGGTAAGCCCTTCTGCCTCTAACCTTCTTAAGACAGCACACATTCCCTGAATATGGTCTTTGATTGTTTAGCTGTGCATTGATCTGTCATCTTCCTTGGTGACTTTGTAAAATGTTGAACATAATCCACTGAAGAATTTCTGAGGTCAAGGCAATGTCAAATGACAGTGTTAATAAATCACCCTCTCAAATGGAGTTATTAATACAGTAAGCAATCTTGATTGCTCACTTAATGACAGCATCAGAACCCACTGGATGCATCAATTTTTATAGAAGTTCCTTTTTTGGATTATTGAATGAACTCTTGTCAATCACAGATAAAGGTTGGATTTCTGTCAGCACTGTTTTGTTTAATTGTATGAATTCAACACAATTTTGGATGGGATCATTATGTTTGGGTTCAGTAAATATGCCCAGGTACATCTCAGTTTCAATACTCGGAAATTGACACTCATTTTGGTCATTTCTGGAATTTTTTTTTGAATTTGTTTCAATTAAAAGATGCAGAATCTTTCTGAGTGTATAGAGATACAATGGCTTAGCACCTTTCTTCATTGTGGTACATTCAACATTTAGCTTTCCTAATCCATTGAATAATTGAAGGCTTCCTGTTCAAAGGTGCTCCATATCGTCTGTTGTTTAACCTCTTCAATCTTTTAAAGAAGTTTGAGGGCATGAAATGCATTTATGTTCAAGAATGACAATTCTTGATAGTCAAATATACCTAAGTTGTATCTGACTTTGGCATAGCATATTAATCTTAACCAATATATTATACATGATATATCTCCTGAACCAAATAATTGCACTCTCATAAGCTATAGACAGCAAGTTTTCATAAGATCTTAAGAAATAGGAACAGGAAAAGGCCGTTTGGTCCCACGAACTTGCTCCACCAGTCAATAGGATCACGGCTGATTCGACACTCCTCACATCCACTTTCCCAACCTTTCCCCATAATTTTTGATTCATTACTGAACAAAAATCAATCTATCTCAGCCTTAAATATACACAATGACTCTGCCTCCACATCTCTCTGTGGTAAGGAGACCCAAGAGTTACAACCCTCAGAGAAGAAATTTCTTTTCATCTCAGTCTTAAATTGGCATCCCTTTATTTTGATTCTATGTAATCTGCTTCTAGAATCTTCCCCTGAGGGGAAACATTCTCCCAGCATTTACCCTATCAAGCACCTGAAAAATCCTATATATTTTAATGAGATCACCTCTTATTCTTCTGTACTCCAGTGAGTAGAGTCCGAAGTTGTTTAGCCTTTGTTCATAAGACAATCCCTCCATACCGGAGATCATCCTAGTGAATTTCTCTACCTCCAACTAAATAATATCTATTCCTCAGAGTGACCAAAATTGCTCAGATACCTCAGCTGCGGTCTCACCAGCACCTTGGACCATTGCAGAAAGACTTCCTACATGCTCAGGAAATATATGATCAGCAGAACTGTTTGTTTCAGTTATGGTGTCCCTTACTGATGTCCCTGCATCTCCTCAGAGCACCAGATTCAGCCTCCCCACACAGCATGCTTCAAACTCTGCACACAGCCCCTGAAACCCCAACACACACATTCTAGCGCCATAAACCAGGAGTGAACCACATATTATAATGTAAAACATAGAACATCTGACTCCTCTTCATTTGAAACCCTTTGGCTTGCATTTTAGATTCAGTCATGCAAGTAAGTCTTCAGCTTGCTCCCACATATCCACCATACTTTGGCCATTGACATCTCACATCTCATACGTGTCCTGAGGTGGTCCTCTAGCTATAAGTTTGACATCATGAGTGTAACCACTAATGTCAGCCAGTTCCTTACTTAATCCAGAAGCCGTCTTTCACGGTTCTGGCAGGGGCTGGCAACATTGCTAGCAATTTTTGGCCAGGGACTCTGCTTTCTACTCAACACAACTGCCTTTATTGTTAATGCTTAGTGACTGCTGGCTTTTGGACTGCTACCAACATTTGAAGCTTGAGATTGTCAGGAAGGATGAGTTGCTTCACTTTTCTCCTATTGCCACATACCAACTTATCAAGAATGCCGTCTTCCAGCAGATTTGAAACTATTGTTTTCTGAATCAATCAGTTAAAGCTGTCAAAGGTGCTCTTTTGTAATGCAGGGGCACACAGGAGTTGATCAGTTGTCCTGCCAAATGCCCTCCCCCATCATCGCCACCTGATGGTGGAAATCCCACTGCAAAGTGAGTACATTACGACAACTTTCATACCTACTCTGAGGGTCCATTCTAGGAAAGTTTTTGTTTGGTTAATTAAAAAAATTGAGCAGGTTGGGCAGCATCTGTAGAGAGAAAAAAACATTTCAAGTTGGGAAATCATTTGTGGTCAGTTTGCCAAGCAGTTTATGTTTTTATTTATTTCCAATTTTGAGCATCTGCAACATTATTGCTTTTCTATAGTAGAGTCTAATCTTATTGTTATATTTTTGAAAGATTTTTTTTCTTTAAAGATGATTGTCTACAGGAGTTATTTCAGTTGGCTGGACAGCTGGCTTGTGATATCAACAATGTAGGTTCAATTCTCAAACCAACTGAAGTTACCATGAATGACTTTGCTTCTCAACCTCTTCCCTTGCCTGAGGCTTAGTGACCTTCAGGTTAAACCACCACCCTCTGGGAACAAAATCAGCAGATGCATGAGGATCCACCGCAAGTAAGTTCTCTTCTAAGCCACACACCATTATGGCATGGAACTATATTGCTATTCTTTCATTGCATCTGAGTCCAAATCCAAAAACATCCCCGTGAACAGCACTGTGAATGTACCTACACCACATGGACTGCTGTAGCTCAAGAAGTGACTCAACACTGCCTACAAAAGGGCAAATAAGCAAGATCACTGAGGGCTGGCCGAGTGAGTGGCACCCTTGTTTTTGCAGGAAAGAAAAATCAGGATTTATAACCTATTGGTCAACATCATGCAATTTTTAAAAGAAAAATCCCCATGATCTTATGCTTATGCAATTGTAAAGACAAATCTGGTTCATAAATAACCAGATATGGAGCTGGATGAACGCAGCAGGCCAGGCAGCATCAGAGGAGCAGGAAAGCTAATGTTTTCGGGTCTGGAAAGCATCAGCTTTCCTGGTCCTCTGATGCTGCCTGGCCTGCTGTGTTCATCTAGTTCCACACCTTGTTATCTCAGACTCCAGCATCGGCAGTCCCTACTATCTCTGGTTCATAAATGCTGTTGCAGCGTCAGAAATCTCAAGCAATTCCCGCTTCATCAGATAACAAGTTCTCATTTCTAGATTTGGGAGGAACGGGACTGGCAATCAGGACCACTGCATTCCGTAATAGAGCGCAGGAACAGCCAATCAACATGAACACATATGTTATCATCTTCTGAAGTATGACCTTGTGACATCCCAAAGCTAATTTGATGAGTGGCGTATCCTGCATTGTGGGAATGTTTATGAAGAATGATTGTTTAAGGATCTTTTTGTATTTTGTAGTCTACTGCTAAAGTCCTGCTTACTTGTTAATCTTGTCTGATAATAATCACACTGTGATTCGCTCGTTAACAGAAAATTATTAAACATCAAGAACCAATTATTTATATGAATATGTGAAAGTGAAAATCTCTGATAAATATTATATGTAAAAGATGATGAATTATTGGGCACTGTGGCACTAATTAGTATTAAATTTGACCACGTGCATTAGGGCAGAGTGACTTTTTAATGCACAAATTAATATGAAGGATTATAATTGTTTGTCACTGTGCTTACTCATCTGTACTTTTCAATGCACTTTATTTTTACCTGAAGTCTCTGTGTGTTGAGTAAATATGTTTATTTGTTTTACAGTCTCGGTCAACTACAGTCTCTATATAAAACACCGTCTGAATTGTTAATTATGTCCCTGATAGTGTCATGAAAAGAACAGAGCCTGGTGTTCAATATATCAATTCCTATCTTTCTCTTCTTTTATTTTTCCTCCTGGTGTTAAAAGGATTGTTGAGGGACAGATGTAAAAGAATAATGGAATAGATTTGAGGGGTAGGGTAGGAGAAACCTTTCCCCCTTGGGTGTGATTTTTCAGAGACTTCTGTGGTTATACCTCCAGAAACATAAACCAGGATGGAACCACATGTTGGTGGGTAGTTGTTGCCAAGCCCATATTTTATTGGGCAGGAGTGAATTTAATATCTCTGCACTGGGTTTGCAATCCAATTCTGAACAGTTCCCTATCTATTCTCTTCAAGAGATGTCAGCCGAATCAGGGGGGCTGAAACTTCAGATGTGCCACCTTTAGCAGTGATCAATCCTTAGATTAATGGATATATGCTCTTACAAGCGGGTAGTTGGTGTCAGGGCACGCTGAGATTTTTTTTTCTTTATTAACTCATGGGATGAGGATGTCACTGACTAGGCAACATTTATTGCCCCGTTCTAATTGCCCAGAGAGCAGTTTCGAGTCAACCACATTGCTGTGGGGCTAGAGTCACATGTGGACCAGACCAGGTAAGGACAGCAGTTTCCTTCCCTAAAGGACATTAGTGCTGCAGGGTGGAGGATGTTGCACAGGGCAGGCACCATTGATCATGGGTGGGGATGGGTTGCGGAGTTGCTATTGCCACCTTCATGCCAAAGAATCCCCAGAAAAGCAGGTGGCTTCTTTGCAAAAAAAAATTGAGTGACAACTAGGATACCAACAATGGTGGAATACCAAAGAGGGCTTTAATCGACAGGAATATAGGATCACAAGTAGGCTATTCAGCCCCTTGAACCTGTTACATCATTCAATGAGATCATGGCTGATCTGTGGCCTAACTCTGTACACCTGCTTTTGGCCCATATCCCTTAATACATTTGCTTAACAAAAAATAATCTATCTCAGTATTAAAACTAACAACTGATCCAGCATCCACTGCCATTTGTGGAAGTGAGTTCCAAATAGCTACCACCATTTATGTGTATGGGTGCTGCGTTAAAATATTGAATGGTTTCAAAGAGTTAGATATAGTTCTTAAGGCTAAAGGGGTCAAACAATATGGGGAGAAAGTGGGAACAGGGTGCTGAGTTGGTTGAACAGCCATAATTATATTGAGGGCAGGCTCAAGGGGCTGAATGGCCTACTCCTGTTCCTGTTTTCCTTATTTCTGTGTTTCTGTCCATCCAACTTCTTTCCATGTACGTACACTCATACACATCCCGCATCAGCATCCATTGAGTTACGTTCAACAGTGGGGAAGGGGGTGCTTTTGCCAGAAATTATTCAGGAAACTGAGGCCAGTTGTAACATAAGATATATAAAAAGGAAAAGTATCGTGAATCGGCCAATAATTAAAAGTAGAGCAGTCTTTTTTGTCTGGTATTTTTCTTGACTATCTTGCATCGCTAGTTTTGCATTTCTAGCAAAACTGGAATCGATGGGAATCAGGGGGAAAACTCGCCACATGCCTGGCACATCGGAAAATGGCTGTGGTGGTTGGAGGTCAGTCACCTCAGCCCCAGGGTATGCCTGCAGATGTTCCTCAGGGTGGTGTCTTTGGCCCAACCATCTTTAGCTGCTTCACCAATAATCTTCCCTGTGTTATAATACCAGAAGTGGGGATGTTTACTCACGACTGTATAACGTTCAGCACCATTTGCAACTCCTCAGTTAATGAAGTGGTCCATGTTCAAATGCAACAAGATCTGGACAATAATCCAGGCTTGGACTGACAAGTGGCAAGTAACATTCATGCCACATAAATGACAGGTTATGACCATCACCAAAAAAAGATAATCTATCACTGCCCCTTGACCTTTAATGGTGTTACAATTACTGAATCCCCTACTATCAACATCTTGGGGATTACCATTGACCAGAAACTCAACTGGACTCACCATATAAATACAGTGGCTACAAGAGCAGGTCAGAAGCTAGGAATACCGCAGGGAGTAACTTACCTCCAGACTCCCTAAAGCCTGTCCATCATCTACACTTGCCTAGATGGGTTCAGCTCCAACAACATTCAAGAAGCTTCACACCATCAGGACAAAGCAGGCCACTTGATTGGCACCACATCTACAAGTATCCATTCCCTCCACCACTGATGTACAGTTGCAGGAATGTATATTATCTACAATATACACAATACAGGAAGTGACCTAAGATCCTCAGAGAGCACCGGCCCAACCCATGACCACTTCCATGCAGAAGGACAAGGTACATGGGAGCACCACCACCTGCAAGTTGCCCTCCAAGCCACTCACCATTCTGGCTTGGAAATATATCGCCACTCTTTCACTGTCGCTGGGTCAAAATCTTGAAGTTCCCTCCCTCAGGGCATCGTGGGTCTATCTACAACACATGAACTCCAGCGGTTCAAGAAGGCAACTCACCACCACATTCTCAAGGACAACCAGACACAAATAATAAATACTGGCAAGTCACTGATGCCCAAATCCCACAAGGAATTTTTTAAAAATTGTAATATTTGGTTAGGATTTGTTGAGTAGGAGAATTGAGATGGAATTTTTACTTGAAGCCACCACCCACTAGAACGTTTTGGTAGGTCTCTATCTTCCCTTTGCAGCCTGACATTTTGCTAAAAATTTGTTCCTGGGTTTTACTTGCAACAGATCCAAAACCCATTATTTCCAGCAGCTGAGGCTAAAGAGATCACACTACACTTAAGCAGACTTTGTTTTCTGATGATACTAAACAGAAAAACAGGGAATGTTCGAGAGACAATTCACCACAGTTCTCTTTGTGAAAAGACTCCTTTGTACTGTTTAAAATGAATCTGCTATACAGCAGGCCCACACCATATGTGTGGAATCCAGGCCTAGATATTTGTGGCACACTTTATCTCACTGGATTTGTTATTCCATGTCAACATAAACAATAAGAGATTTGCGTTTTTCACAACCTGAGGACACTCCTGCATGCTTTACAAACAATTCAAGAAGTGTAGTCATGTAACAAAGACAAGCAATCTCCACATAACAAGATCCCATAAATGACTTATGTGGTCAAGTGATCCATGAATCTCCAGAATTGTCACAGAAATATTGACATTTTTTTTCACAAGCATAGATTAAAAACTGCAAATGTGGGGACCAAGGTTAATCCTAGCCAGACTCTGCAATTTGCAGAGCTGGAACAGATAGTATTCGTGTGGCCATGCCTTGGACAATCAACTTCACATCGAAAGCAGATAGGCTTGGACCTGCCTGACCAGACGCTAATAGTCACAGTGTTCCAGAACGAACCATTGTCTGCACCTCAGCACCACCCCCACACACACACATATTGGTATTGAACGCAGGTCACAGAACCTTCAGGAAGGGCATGAAGAGGGGGATAACTGGGAACAACTTGGAGCCCTAGCTCATTCTGCTTTTGCAACTTCCTCAACATTATATTGAGGAAGCACCTTTGACTGGCAGCTGAGCTGCACAGCATCTTCAGCTCTTTGTACTTTGTGGTGAGCACCATCAGACTGAACTGACCCAGAGAGACCACCTTGGTGAGATGACCTGAAGGCCAGAGTCATTAGGTGTGAGGCTGGAAAAGCACATCAGGTCAGACAGCTTTAGAGGAGCAGAAAAGTCATTGTTTTGGGCCGAAACCCTTTGCCAGGACCCAGTGTGCTTTGCTTTTCCAGCCTTACTCCTATAGTCTCTGGATTCCGGCACCTACAGTCCCTATTGCCTCCATGACCCAAAGTCCGGAACTACCCCTACACGAGAGGGGAAGCCCAAATCGACGACTGCAGATCCTGAAACATCAGCCAACCCCGAAAGACCGAGGAACGGCCTGTCCTTGTCTTGTTGAACATGTATTCCCAGTCTTTTCAGACAAACAGTTCAAATACAGCAGTAGGGAACTGTGGATAAGGTGTAGTGAATTATTGGAAGCATGTGTCAGAAATAGGTAGATAGTGTAGATTTGAGACTGTTTACTGAGAGATTTAAGACTGTTTACTGAAATGTTCTGTGAAGAGATTGATAGAGTTTAATTAAAGTACAATTAGTAGAGTCTGATAAAATTGGTTTTCCTTGATAAAGTATTCAATAAAAAGCTGTGTTGGATCTTCCTCTAACTCTTGTCCCCTTTGTTTATCTCACTTCATAATGTATCTGAATTAGAAATGTTTACTGCAAACTGGCCAAGGTTAGTCAGGGTACATTTACCCACCTTTTACCTTACAACATAATAACTAGTTCATGTGTTTTTTATAATGATTGGTTGAGGGGTAAACTTCAGCTGGAATGTGAGGGAGAACTCCTTTGCTCTTTGTTTACGATGGCATGGATCTGTTACTTTTGCTTAAAGGATCAATGGGACCTTGATTGGATATCTCACGTTCAACTGTCCATTGCTTCATTGGCATGTCGACTTAGTTCATAATCAAATCACCCGAGTAGGATTTCAGTTTATGACCTTCTGGGTGAGAGGTAAACGTGCTACTGGCTGAGGCATTTGCTAGCCTCACAAAGAAAACTGACGGGAAATAGATTGCCCATTCTGCCACCAAGATAAATTTTCAAATAAGGGGAGGTATTTAAATATCGGTTTTTGATTTTCTGTCATTCTGTTTTGCATTACAGGAATAGAGTGATTTCCACCACATTTCCACAAACCCCGTTCCGGCAGTATTTATCAAATACTCACTGGAGCTAACCAACAGTATCAATCCAGATTTCCCTGGATTAAAACTTAAATTGAAACTTCTGTTAGTGCATTGGTTAATTTCGTTTACATCCTTGTGCGTGTGTTTTTAAAAAGTCATTGTACCCTGTTACATTAACAAACATGATACATGAAAGCTATAAGTGTGCAGTAAAATTTTGCACAGAGGCATTTTACCTCTGGAGCTCATTGTGGAATTTGCATTATTTTTGAGGCACAGGATTAGTTTCTATAATTATATTCATTTCTCCTTGTCCTCTGCACATTTGTCTATCTCCCAATAGTCAGTGCTTGCACGAAATCAGTTGCACTGCCCACCTTTTCAGTGGTGTGGATCTGTCGTGTTTTTTAATAGCTTATGGAGTCATCTCTTGCCTAAAGCACTCTTTTGTACTGCTAATCTTGCCCTCATTTCCATATTAATAAATCCTGCAGATTGGATCGTACCATCCGGCAAATATGTAAATTATTTGCCATAACCGTAAATCTTCGCAAACATATTCTGCAAATGTGTGTATTCCCAGTGATTTAAGTCAACCAGCAAGATTTATGCTACAAAGTTTCAACAAACAGCAAAGAATGTTTGAAATATTGTTTCACTAGTATAATTACCTATAATCGAGAAAAAAGATTCTTGACGTAGCATGGCAATACATCTTGAAGATTCTTTTCCTCCTTTCTGCTTAAGCTACTTTTCAAAATGCAAGGAGATTTGCCACATTAAGACTTGATAAATGATTGACAGCTGAGAATTCACCATCCTTGCTTATTGGGCATATTCTCGACTAGGAGGGAGCTAGTATGCTGATCTTGTGCCCACAGAGAAAGTCCCAGACATAGAAATATTCCTGAGGTTTGGGAGTGCGCCAATTAGTGAGAAATCTCATCTGCTACAGCGGCGTCCTGAAATCTGCAAAGGGATATGTGGTCACTGAGTACCTCAAAAAACATGAAAGTAATTGGACCAGCACATCAGCAAAGAATATAAAAATGTAAAAGAATGGCAGCTTTTTCTGACAGGAGAATCAAAATTCATTTGGAGGGAGTCCATGAGGAAATGTGGATGCTTGAAGTATAAAACATGCACATTCAATCAGTGACGAGTTAATACAGTCATAAGTGTTGGGGAGGTGGGTGACCTAGTGGTATTATTGCTGGACTGTTAATCCAGAGACCCACGTAATGGTCTGGGGACCCGCATTAAAATCCCGCTACAGACAGGGTAGAAATTCAATTCAATACAAATCTAAAATTAGTGATGATCGTCAATCCATTGCTGGTTGATGGGGAAAATCTCATCTGGTTCACTAATATCCTTTAGGGGCGGGAAACCTGGTCTGGCTTACATGTGACTCCAGACCCACAGCAATGTGGTTGACTCTTAACTGTCCATTGGGCAATAAATGCTGGCCTGACCAGCAGCACCCTCATCTCATGAATGAATGAAAAAAAAAACACAAAATTGATTACTTCAAAGTATATTTTAAACAAGGTTGAATTTTTAGGACCGAGCAAATATCTCATCAGGGAACAAAAACAGAGATTACTGGAAAAACTCAGCAGGTCTGGCTATAATTCTGGAGAAGGGTCACTGAATCCTTGAAGTCAACAAATACAAATTCCTTTTATATGGTGCTGACTTATGTGTATTACATGCCTTATCAAAATGCCCTTTATTGGCATTTCTAGCTTGCATTGATCAGGTCTGGTTCACATAGAATTTTACATTTTTAACTTACAGAATGCATGATCCAGCAGTCTTTTCATGATGGATGAAGTTGCCTCAACCTCCTACCCGCCTTCCTACTTGCTAAAGTAAACAAGCTCCTGTTATCTTTGCTGACCCCAAGTTTCCAGGCCATTTTTTAAATCACATTTCAGCAAGGTTACGAACATGCAACATCACACACGGATTACTTTTTCAAGGCTCAGAGAATACAAATGAAATCTTCCTGTCCAGAATAATGTGACGCAATCACTGCCTACAGGTTGTGTTCTGCCAATTTTTATCGCCGGTGTGTACCCATTTTAACCCTTTGCATGCCTGTCACCAATAGGGTCCGAAGAATAACAAGGCTGGGAGAATTAGTAGATGCAGCACTGAGTGTCCTGGAGAAATAAGGCTAAATGAATAGGCAGATGAGCTTTGTGGGCTAGTCGTGATGTTTCTGCAATTCCAGTCATCATGAGATAGGACCCTGCTGGAAGGCTGCAAAAAGTGTAGCTCAGAGCATGCTGCTCTGTAGCCTTAATGTTATGCACTCAATGTTAATAAGCATTGCTTAGAAGTAACCTAAGAGACTTATCTGAGCTTATTGGAAGAATCCATACTGAAACACCTCCAACACAGCCAAGTCATATTTCCGTGAAAACACTGCCAAACAGCCTGACCATGATTATGTTTGATTAATGTATGTGCTAAAATTGTCTCCCCAACTTCCACTAACTGTATTATCAATCCCATTTGCACTGTATTGAATGTCCAGCCTTCACTTGGAAGTATTCCTCTGCATGTACAATAACAATGTGGTTATGTTGTTGAGCAATTAATCCAAAGGACTGAACTAAGGATCCAGACCCATGAGCTGTATCCAGTCACAGCAGTTTGGGATTTTAAATTCAATTAAATAAAAAGCTGGAATCAATTTCTAGTGTCAGTGATGATGAGATAACAAGATTACTGGAGGAAAGCACATCTGGCTCCCTAATGTTAGGGAAGGAAAGCTGCTTGCTCTAGCCGCTGTATGAATATATATCCATGACAAGCTGGTTGAATCTTAACTGCCCTTTTAAATGGTGTCGCAAGATCTCAGTTATATGACTGAAAAGTGTTGCAAGAGTAAGACTGGATGAACCAACAGCCATTGATCTTAGTATTGGATTCAGAAATGACAAAGCAACACCCAGCTAATGTCAACTTTGCAAAGTCCTTCAGACTAACATCTGTAGTTTTGCAGGAAAATTGGGAGTGTTAGTCCACATACTATTGAAGTAGGTGTTTGAAATTGTCACCAAACCATATCTTGCACTTAATATCCCAGACTCCTTGATCACGTATTGGCTAGACAGACTCGCCAGAGGCCATCTACACCATTAACTCCAGTACCCATAAAGTCTTATGGCAGCCAATTCAACACGAACAATGAAACTTTCTGCTGATTATGACTATCACTTTTCCACAACTGATGATGTATAACACTGAGCACACTTAGCAAAAGCACTGAAAGTTGCTTAATGTATTCCAGGTTAGGGACTTCAAACCTCATCATCTGAAAAAAAAGTGATTTATCTGGCCAAAGTCTGGAGGCTATGGCTGGAGACTGGACTCCAGAGATGACAGACCTAACATGAATGCAAAATCTACTTGATCAATCTACTGCATTTACCCATGACATTTTACGAACACTCTCTACTGTGCTGTATGATAAGTACATTAAATGAGACTGATTCAGAACAGAATGAACAGTTCCAATCTAGGCAAGCAGAAGGTGATGAGGGCCAACAGTAGCAAAGGAAACATTGTATTCCACCACAATATCAATGCACAGCTTATCCCTTGCTTTACATTTGTCAACAAAATAGGGGGCTGGTTCAATGTAAAAATGTAACACATTATGCTGGAATAGCATCAGACACACTGATAAAATAGAGGCCAAACCAATGAAGCTGCAAAACAGGGTTTTGTGTGTGCTACACAGCAGAAGCAGCATGCTATAAACAGAGCTAAGAATAATTCAAACAAAAATTTCACACTCTGCCCCAGTCAACCATGAATGATTGTGATGGACATTTAATCAAAAACAAGAGGGAGAGGTTTCATAATCATTCCCAACCGAAATAATGCCAAGTACATGCATGTAAAAGATAAGGCTGAAGCATTCTCAGCCAGATTCAGCCAGAAGTATTGACCAGCTCCTGAGGCCCTGTCAATTAAATTAATGG
Organism: Rhincodon typus; assembly: GCF_021869965.1. Lineage (NCBI taxonomy): Eukaryota > Metazoa > Chordata > Chondrichthyes > Orectolobiformes > Rhincodontidae > Rhincodon > Rhincodon typus. The sequence goes on from NC_063333.1 coordinate 133,222,209, forward strand.
GTTAAGTACGCTGGATACAGAAAACTGACAGCATTCCAGCTATGGTGCTATAGCGCTGAAGACTTCTGCTCCAGAAATAGCCAAGCATCTGAGCAAGCTGTTCCAGTATAGCTACAGCACCTTCAAATACCCAACAATGTGGAAAATTGTCAAGGTATGTACCGTTGCAAAATAATGCAGAACAAATCCAATCTAGCCAATTACTGGTAGACAAACAGGAAGTTGGAAGAACACAGCAAGCCAGGCAACATCTGGAGGAAAGGAGCAGTCAACATTTCGGTATTACCCTTTTTCAGGACAATTACTGCCCCATCAGTCTATTCATAATCAACTGGAAAGTGATGCAAAGTGTTGTCACCAGTGCTATCGAGTGTTAACTGACGGTCAGGTTGGGTTACATCCGGCTCTAGGCTTGACCTAAACTTGGTCTAAACATGGCATTTGGAAGCAAATTTCAATTGTGAAGTGCAAGAGATGTATCCTGGTAACCTTTGACATGGCCAAACTTTACAATACATTACAATTCAATCATTACCTTCCTCAGAATGTATTTTTCTGCCATTGATGATCCTCTGAGTGAGATATGTCCACTACAATAAAAACAGATAATGCCAGCGAAAGAAACAGTTATTTGTTCCAGTTGGTGAATAGTCATAAGAATATCTATTCCTGCAAGTATGAAGGTGAAGATGATGCTGAAATGTGCAAAGCTTGTTTAAGGGAAACTAATTGTCTGCTATCCTATGGCTGGTCCTCTGTCATTTGAAAAACAAAGCATAAAGAAATTCCCATGGAGAAGTTCACTTGTGCTACTATTGTCAAAGTTGTCAAAGAATTGCATTACTCCAAAACTTGATTCAGAAGTGCCTGTCTTTCCAAGTGGACAGAAAAAAAAATACACAATGCTTAAGTCTCTGATAGCTGCCATTGACAGGCATGTAGAGACAAGAAAGAAAGAATTTCATTTACAAAGGGCCTTTTAATGACTTCAGGATATCCTGAAGTGCTTTACAGCCAATGAAATATTTTTTGAAGCGTAATCTTTGTTCAAGTGCATGAAATGCAGCAGGCAATTTTCACACAGCAAATTTCCACAATCAGCAATGTGATAATGATCAAATTATCTGTTTTAGTGATATTAATTGAGGGCTAATTATTAGGTAATACACAAGGGAGAGCTTCATTGTTATTGTTCCAAAAATGCCATGGGGAGGGCTTACGTCCACTTGCAACAGAGGATGGCATTCTCTAAGTACTGTATTGGGAGAGTCTGCTTAGATTTTGCGCTAAGGTTTCTGGATAAGACTTAAACCTATGATTTTCTGAGGTGAGAATACCACCCATGAAACACCAGTTGACACATAGTTGTTTAAATCTATCCCAGGACACAGTCAGCTTTTGCCAGTTCTGGACACACATCTTAAATGAACAAGGAAAACAATCAATGACTGTATCGTGAAAATATAGGAAATATTTTGTCAACAACATCATCACATCGATCTAGCCTCGTCTGGTAACTATAAATAGTTTTCGGCGAAACAAAAATAAAATTCTCAAAGACCTTCAGACAAGAAACAGCAAAATACTGTGAAAGCTAGAAATCTGAAATAATCACAGAAAATACTGGAGAAACTCAGCAGATCTGGTAGCAAACATGAATGGAGATAAAAAGTTAACCTTTTGAATCATGTTATCATGCTGGTTCAAAATGTTAACTCAGTTTCTGTCTTTACAAAAGCTATGAGATCTGCTGAGTGTCTCCAACACTTCCTGCTTTTATCTTCAGTTCCTCTGTTTAGTTATTGCCAGTGTGTTCTTCATTAGCCTGGGATCAGTCAGAGACATATGAATAGATGGCTACATTCACCTTAACAGCCAAGGAAGTGTCACAGTTCTGTGAGTCTGGAGAGGTAATGTGCTTAATTCGAAATTTGTGTAAGTGAATGAGTTAACATTGTGCTGAATAATTTTTGATCACTGCCATGTGACTTGACTGAGGCTGGAGGCAGTTTCAGACAGTATCTGGTGCCACCTCTAGCTTTACTTTACTGTTTCTGCTTGCTCTCCTTCACTAATTATAGTGACAAGGCAGTGCTAAGAGCATTCCCACTGCTATGAGTTTTCTGTCTGGATGAGCTCTGCAAAACAGCTCGACTTTCTTTCTCATAACAGACGTGTGAAAAACTCTCTCAGTTCTTCTGCACTTAAATGTGATTAACTCAACGTTTGAAGATGATCATTTTGTGAATGTGTGTTATGCACCAGAACAAATCCCACCAAAACTTCTCAAGGAGGTAGCCTAGACTCTAACTTTTATCTGATTCAAAACAAGTGTAAGGCACAAAGGTCCAGATGTGATTTGATTGGTCAGACTACTAGGCTTTAAGAAAAATACACTTTATTCTTACACCACAGTTAAAATGGAGACAAAAAAAATGTTAGCATGACTTTAACTCTATCGAAATATTTAACAAAATAATATATATTTTGGCTATTAATCATCAACTGTTCCAATATAGCAGCATTCTGTAACCACACCCTTAGCAAAGGCAAATTGAGCAAGACAGATTTCCCTCACTTGCTGTCTCCTCAAATCTAGGAGAACCACCAACAGAATAAACCTCGTGGCGGAGAGAGAACTCAAGATTTTTTTTTTGCAGCAGAAAGAGAGAGCTGAATCTAGCAACTTCAACTCCAAAAACCCAAACCTCAAGCACTGAAAGCAAAGCTAAAACCTTGGGTCTGTATGAGCCTGCCTCCACCCACTCAACCTTCTTTTGTCTAATGAACAATAAAACTATTTATTGTGATGTCCATGGTGCAGACACCTCGGCACCAGGTTTACAGCAACTCGCTTCAAGAGAAACAGGACAGAACAACTCCCACTTCACCACACATGATCTTAGCAAGCAATATGGCTGTGTAAACCAGAAGATAGAACACACTGCCAACTCCAACCTGACCAGTAATTTCACCGCAAAACAACAATACTCAGGGATCCTGCATTGTGCCCCCTTCACTCTCAGATTGGTGTCCTTTGGTACTGAAGTGCTGCCTGTGTAATTCATTACATTGACTGGTCTTTCTTGCCATTGGCTGGGATACATAGTCCATAGATCAGCAGTCTAACACCTCGAGCCTAACTGCCCTAAGAGTCTCTTCTGCCTCTTATTACAATATTGGTGTCTGGGAACTCCAGATTCACTTGTGTCTCTTTAATCTCCTTCTATTCAACCCTCATCCAAGTATACAATGTGGTACTTTAATAAATAATTCTGTTTGCACGAACTTCCTCTGTTCTGCATTTTGACAATCACATTAACCAATTTACTTAAAGTATGTTTGTGATGGAACTGAAATTTCGGTTTCTTAAATTTGATTTTAGTTGACAATAAGTTGTCTAGAGAGCTAGCTCGTGGATTTGATCAATGCCAAATATGTATACTGCATGAGAGGAAAGTGCTGAATGATGTGTATGTCAATTAGTAGAGGCATTAACATGGAGAATTCACTCAATAATGCTGACTACCAGGTAACTGCCAAGCTTTGTTTACATTTCTCAGCATCTGATACTTCCACATTTCAAGAATAACAACATATTATGTTCCAGTGGGCATTCGAGAGAGAGACAGAGAGACATTTTTTCTCGGCCCTTTCAGGCTCAATATGGGCCATTTTTTCCTGCGTTGAGACGAAAGTGACTGAAAGAGCTGTCAGTGGGGGTTCAGGAGCAGGCAAGGTTGAGAGGTGTCCTGAGTCAGTCAGTAGGATGGCCAGAGGGTAAGTAGATTGGGGAGATGAGAGTTATTGAGGGATGATGTTGCAGGCAACAGTGAGAGTAGGAGACCATGAGCTTTGGCGGGAGGTGTGTGTAGCGGCAGCATTGAAGTGAGTGAGAGGTAGCAGAGAGAAGATGGTGTGCTTGTGGAATACAGAACTTTCTTAAAGCACTGCTGCACGCTGCTCCTGACTGTGGACACAGCACTGACCTGGTTGTCTATTTCGGACCATGCTGGCTCCATCTGATGCCTTGGTCTCTGTTGGTTGTCCTGAGGAAAGAGCAGTTCCTCATCTCCATCAGCCTTTTACCCAGAACCTGTAGGTCCTGTCAGTAAAGCAGAGTGCCAACTATTCATTCTCAGCTATATTGTCTGGAATTGTAGAGCACCATGCTATGAGGATTGTTCCTGTCTTGCAGTGTTTTAAATGGTGCTCCACTGGGGTCTATACAAGATGAATATGGGGAAGCCCTGGCATTGGCAAGCACTTAAATCTCTGCATACTGCAAGATGACATGAGACTTTCACTGTGGCTCCTGAAGATATAATGAAGTGTGTCATCAATGACAAATTTGTGTGGGAAATGTCATCATACCTTACAGAGGAAACACTCTGAAAACCTACTAGGAGTTAGCATTCAGCTAAATTATGAGAAAATCCAGCCCTGTGTTTCTGGTGATATAAAGTCTGAGTAAAACACATTTACAGTGCTCCATTCAGCTTTCAGGATCACACTTTAGGAAGAGTGTATTGGTTTTGAAGGAATGTAGCAATCTTCTGATTACGGAAGATTAAAAAGTGATCTATTTGAGGTGTTTAGATGATCAAAGGAATTGGTAGGGTTAATAGAGATAAGTTACGTCTCCTGGTGGAGAAATGTAGAATAAGGAGAGCATAACATTAAAATTAAAGTATTACGTTAATCAGGGATAACGTCAGGAAGTACTTATTGACACAAAGGTAAAGAAAACATGGAACTCTGTCCATGAAGCAAATTTAAGGTTAAAGATGAACTGGAAATTTCAAAATTAGTATAAATAGATATTTCTTAGGCAAAGGGACAATGGAACCAAAATGAATTAAGATATAGATCAGTCATGATCGCACTTCTGGAGGGGCTTCGTAGTCCATTCCAGCCATTATATTCCTGTTTCTCTCATTGTAACACAATAATAATTTGCCTCTGTCTCAGAAGTAAGGCAATGCACAGATTTTCAGGGCCACTTTCTCCTTTAATCTAAAAGTTGTATAGTAGAGTGGTCTTAACAAATTATCAGTGATGATGCATTCATAATGAGGTTGTTGTGCAACTGGTGCTGAGAATAAACCTTACTGTTATCACTGGCTAACATTCTGATTAAAGATTCAATAGGTGTTCTCCTGTTGAATGCATTTCAAAAGACCACAACACCTTATGTGATTTTCATTGAGTTTACAAACTCACAGATTCGCACCATCCCCACACAGGACAGTGCTAAATGTTGCACATACTCACTAGTGATCATATAGTGAATACGTTATAAATCCATCGCGGATCCTGGAGAACAGACCTCCCCAAACCATGGGTAACTGTGGGGTCACATGACAAGATTGTGAGGCTCCTTTAAATCCTTGAGTCATTTTTAACAGTGGGCATCACTTAACTGATTGATCTTTAGCTTTTGATCCAAAAAAAGTCTGCTGAGAAGGTAGATTCTTAAAAATAAGGTTAAATACTTTGCCTCCAACCAACACCAACACAAACCTTGGTTCTACATTTCTCATTGTGGGGCTATTTGTATCTTCAAGCAGATGTCACTGTGAGATACAGTTTGGGAAGCACTGCTGTAGCACTTAAACCATATATCCATCAAGTATTATGCAGCATCCAACCTGCAATGGGATACTACAAACCTGTTCTCTACTGCAATTTACGTCTCAGGATTCACCCAAATTCATCAAAGCCTCTCTTGTATCTACTGCATTAGTTCAGAATGGGAATGTTGTTGTCAAACTCATGAATTGTGCTCTTTCCTCCTTAAAGAAATAATCCAGTTTCCATTGAAGTTCCAACAGGGGAACAAAATACTGTGACAGAGGGCTAATGGCAATAGCACAGGGTGAAGCAAACATATTTTGCAAATTTGCCAAATAAAGACAACACATTGAAAAATTTTGGAAGATAGTTCATGGTACAGAGGATTTGTAAGACTATTCCTGCTGCATTTTATTTATTCCATTGCAACCCCAAAATAATTTAATTTTCACATATTGCGACTCTGTAATTGGAGCACAAAGACCATCATACCCTTGACCTTATTATTATTTTAGATGATCTGTTCTAACAACTGCTGTAAATGTAAAAGTGCCAAGTTATAATTTGTAAAATCAATATTCCAGCCTTATATAAAAAAATACTGATAGGTTTTCTTGGTTTATTTTCTTTCTACAGTGTTGAAACTACTTTTTATTTGTGTATTTGTGGTAAATTTTCTGATAATCACTCTCATTCACATTTTCCTCAATTTACTGTGGAGCCCTGACTTGTTTATACCTGCCAGCTATCCTTCTCAGTTTGTGGATATTACATTTTGGCATACATTTTAAATTTTCATTTTCTAATTTATTCACAGAACAACGCAGTTTACAATAGGTTTCAGAAAGACTTTAACAGCACGAGCTCCAGAAGTGATTGGAAAGGATTGAACCAATTTCAGTGGATCTCTCTGATACTGAAATTTCACAGTATTTACAAATGGCCCTGGTGTCAATCCTCTGACAGTGGGTTCTTGTCTGTAAGGAGCCTGAGATGGTATGTCAGTCAAGGTTGGTTGGTCATACCATACACTACTGTTTCTAACTAGCAGCTCTGTCTATCTAAAGCACTTCTTTTTAAAAGCAAATAACCTTGATGTATTCATTCCATCCGGACAAGTGGAAAATACGGAATTGTTAGCTTCTCCAGGCTAGTAAATCGGAATGCAAGATAAGGAAGGGCATTTGGCTCCCGACAAGGAACTGTTCGGAATGGCCACCTGTCCACTGTAGGAAGACCTGACTAGTTTCAGAACAACAGTATCCTAGGGCTAACAAAAGCAGAAACTGCTGGAGAAACTCAGCAGATTTGGCAGCAACTGTGAAGAGAAAGCAGAGTTAAGATTTTCTTCAGATCAGAAACTGGATTCTGAAGAAATGTCACTGGACCCGAAACATTAACTCTGCTTTCTCTCCACAGATGCTGCACGACCTGCTGAGTTTCTCCAGCAACTTCTGATTTTTGTTTTGGATTTCCAGTATCCACAGTTCTTTGTTTTCTTTTTATATTTTAGTGTCCTAAGGCCCTTTGCAGCAGCATTTTAAAACAAAGTATGACACCAGACCACATAAGGGCAAATAAGGTCTGATAACCAAAAACATGGTCAAGGAGGTAGGTTTTAATGAGTATCTTAAAGGAGAAAGTGAGATACCAAAGAGACAGAGAGCTTTAGGGCCCAGGCAGCTGAACACAAGGCCACCATAATGACAGACCAATTAAAGTGCTTAACAAGCTTAATTTGATGAACACAAATACTTTGACGGATTGTGAAGCTGAAGGAGATTACAGAGATAAGAAGGATGAGGTCATGGAGGGATTTGGAAACAAACAATTTGAAAATCAAGACATTGTTTGAGCAGGAACCAATGTAGATGAACAGTCACAGGGGTGGCATGTGAATGTGATATAGCACAAGTTAAGATGTAAGCAACAGAGTTTGGATGATCCCGCATTTATGAGGGTGGTAGAATGTGGAAGACCAGTCAAGGATGTGTTGGTATAGTAAAGTCTAGAGATAACAAACAGAGAAATGAGGGTTTCAGCAGCAGATAAGCTGAGGCAGGGGTGAAGGTGAGCAATGTTACAAAAGTGAAAATTAACCATCTTAGTGATGATATGAATATGTTCACCTTGGGTTCAAGTATTACACCAAAGTTATGAAACAACGCAAGATCTCAAACTGTTACTGAGGCAGTGGATCAAATTTGAAGTTCATAGCCATGGAACAAAGTTTGGAGCAGAGGAGTCATTGGGTTCAGTCAGTGGTCTGACTGCAAGCGTAATATAAGCAGAAACTCTCATAACTTTTAAGAAGCATTTAGATGTGCACTTGCAATGCCACAGCGTAAAAAGCTACGGACAGAGTGCTGGAAAATGGATTTGAATAGTTAGGTGGTTGTTTTTGACTGGCATGGATGTGAAGGGCCAAAGACCCCTTTTCTGCGCTGCAGATCTCTGTGACTCTATGATTCATTACAGAAATTGCTACTGTTGCAAAGTCATCCAATAATTCAGCAATTCTAGAGGAGACAAGTGAGGTAAGTTGAGTGTCATCAGTAGGCATACACATGTACATGCAATGTTTTCAACTCCACGGTCTACCAATACCTCCACCAATCAGAATTCACTTGCTCACCAATCAGCTATGCTTTGTAAGTGTTGGTTTTCCCCTTGAATCAATATTCTTACAAATTGTCCTGCTGGGTATAAGGTGAAAGTCTTTGTCTTTTTTCTCTGTTGTTTCTTTTTTGCAATACTCAAGGATACAGTCAATATCCTTTCCAAATGTTGATCACTTTGTGTGAAATCTTCCTGATGTCAGACCTGAATTTTGCCATATTCTTACGCCCTTAAATTTGTGCTAGCTCATGTATATTATGTTTTAATTTGAAGCAAAATTCAGATTATTTTTCAGGCAATATATTATTTTGAACTTGCTGATGTGGATTTCGATGATGCAAAAATGCTGGACAAACTTGTCAAGAATCATGTTAGTAATTTACCAAAAATACAAAACTGGTTAATATTAAAAAATGGAGACAACCTTTGGCTTGTGCAGTCAGAACACAATCTGTCTCTGTGACAAAGATGTGAAGAATTCTCAACAGAAAAAAAACAGATTTTTAAATAGTATCAGAGGTCATCATGCAGGTTATTATAGTTCAATATTTTCAAAATTACAATTGATAGGGAACACCTCCACCCCTTACCCAAGTGTATCCATAACATTTCCCAAAGAAAAATTCCCACTGCTTGTTTGAAATATTTTTTGGCTTTCCTGACAATTTTCACACTGCATGAACATTAGTCGTGAAATAAAAATATTCTGATGGATGTTTCTGTGACTATCATTCCTGCTGCCATTTCCCAAACAGCACAGCTATGCCTGACAGCTCAAAGCAATTTGCTTAAGGCTGAGTATGGATTTTGGCTGCAAAATCTGGCTCTGCAGTGTCACTAGCGAAGCCTGCAACTGCAAAAACGTCAGCCACATCCAACATGGCTTGACTGAAAAGACTCCAATACCGGGGTTTATTGTACCTGTGCCAGAAGCATGTAGATTGAGTGGATCTGGTGCCAAGTAGCATCAAGTGCTGACTCAGTGCACGCAGTTCTATTTTGCACTTTGCAGGTCCTGCTATTAGATCTTTTAAATCACTCCCAAATGCACAAAAGGTATTCCACTACAAACCAATGTCCACTGAAGATAGCAAGTCATTAAAGGGGTACCTAGCTGATCTAGAGCATGCATATTGCTGAATTCCAGTGATTTGTCTGATTTCCATATGCAATGTGAATATCTGGTACTGTTGCGAGGCCCCAAGGCCAGAGTACATATCAGTAATCCCAGCAAAGTGATTGAAACACTCATCCTTAACAAGCCTGACTCGATGTACGCCATTGTTAGTGCAAATTTGTATCAATTGGATCTACGACTTAGATGAGCATACAACTGTGCTCAGAAGCAAACTAAAAAAAGCATATTCTAAAATTGTGTAAGATCAATAAACTGGTGCACCCTCACATCTTGCTGTGTCATGCATGTATGGGCTACCTGACGTGCACAAAAGTGGTGACTAATTTTGCACATCATGAACTGGCCAAATGGTTTTGGTGAATTGCCACAACTGGTTCTGAGCAATATCTTGTAGAGCTGGATGAACACAGCAGGCCAAGCAGCATCAGAGGACCTTCTTCAGGGTCTAGGCCCGAAACGTCAGCCTTCCTGCTCCTCTGATGCTGCTTGGCCTGCTGTGTTCATCCAGCTGTACACCTTGTTATCTCAGATTCTCCAGCATCTGCAGTTCCTACTATCTCTGAGCAATATCTTCTTCTTGTATGCTGAAGGATTCTTTCACATAGGTGAAGATGCTATAGGAAGCGCATATCACCAGCAGTATCCTGACCAATCAGAGTCAACCTGCTTGGTTTAAGACATAAATAAAGCCAGGCAGTTAGGTGTTAATCATCATTAATTAGTACAGATTCCATGGCAATGCCTCTGCCAATCAGAGTTCACTTGCTAACCAATCAGCAGTCGTCTCCCATACAGTGTAAGTGTTGGTTTTCCCCTTGAATTAGTATACTTGCAAATTGTCCTGCTGTGTGCAAGTCAAAAGGCTTTTTGTCTGTGTCATTTTTCAGCAATCGTCAAACACATAATTCTTGAAGTGGTTCAAATGCAAAAAGGTTTAGGCACATGCCTTTTGCAATATGAAAAGGCTATTGCTTTTGGTTCAAAAACCTTGTCATCTGCGCAAGCCAAATAATCCAGCACTGAATATGAAGCCTTAGCTCTGCTCCTCGGCATTATGTAGTTTCCTACTTAGCAAGAACTTTGCCATTCACAGACATCTTAAGTCACTAGTTATGATATAATGCAAATTGCTAATGAGTGCAATGCCACATTTGCAGCGTCTTCTTGTCAAATTGACTTTGAAGTGAATACAATCTAGGCACCAGTAAGATTACATCTGTCACGCTGAGCAGATTAGCCAACCACACAAAGACCAAGATATTACTCTTGAACTACATTTTGAAGCATTAGACTACAACATTGAAGATGGTCTCAAAGTTAATCTGTCATATTTTGGCCAAAGCCAATGTGAACGGTTGTAAGCAGGAATCATCATAAAATGCCTCTGTGGAAGCAGGCTATTTGTCCCATCAAGTCCACACCTACCCTCCAAAGAGCATCCCTCCCAGACCCTATCCCCGTAACCCTGCATTTTCCATGGCTAATCCACCCAGGCTGCACACTCTTGGACACTATGGGCAATTTAGCAAGGCTTGTCCAACCTAACCTGCACATTTTTGGACTGGAACTGTTAAAAATCAGCAACAACAAGAATCATAAAAGACCGTCATCCAAGAATGGTCTGACAGTATTAAGGAAGTGCCGAAGAAGATTCATTCATTTTGGCTATGCAGATAAGTACTTGGTATATCACAAAAAGCCAATTTTAAGGGCAAACAAGTCTCAATGTCAAAAAGATAAACAGCAAGATATGAGCAGAATTTTCCACTGCCTTGAGTGACATAAATGAAGGGAAAATGTTGGGATAGAACAGTGAGAATGAAAAACCAGATTTCTGCTATTGAGAAAAATATTTTCAATTTTCTCGTTAGGGTTTAATTGACAGGTTCTGAATTGTGTTAATGAGCAGTGACAATCTTATTTTACAGTACAAAAGAGGCCCTTCAGCCCATCAAGCCTGTACCACAAAAATTATACTGCGGCCTATACTATTCCTATTTTCCCACACTAGGCCAATAGCCTTTAATGTTATGACACTTCAAGTGCTCACACAAATACAAAGTTTTGAGTTTCCCAACTCAACTAGCCTCCCATGCAGAGCATTGCAGATCCCAACCAACCTCTAGAGAAAGTTTATCCTCAAATCCCCTTTAAACCTCTCACCTTTTGCTTTAAAATTATACCGCCTTTTTATTGACCCTTCAATTAATGGGAACAGCAGCTTTCTGTTCACTCTGTCCTTGCCCTCATAATTGTATACATCTCTATCAGGTGGCCTCCTCAACTTTCTCTAATCCAAAGAAAACAACCCAAGCTTATCCAGCCACTCCTCATTGCTGAAATACTCCATCCTGGTGAAACTCCTTTGCACACTCCTTTGTAGTGCAATCACATCATTCCTATAGTGTAACGACCAAAACTGCACACAGTACTCCAACTGTTGCCTAAGTAAAATTCTTTATAGCTCTAACATAACCTCCCTGCTCTTATAATCTATGCCACAATAGATAAAGGTAAGTGTACACAACTATGCTACAATTGGTAAATGTAACCACCCTAGCAAGCTGTCCTGCCACCTTCATAAATCAGCGGACAAACACCCCGAGATCCCGAGATAAGTACTTGGTATATCACAAAAAGCCATTTTTAAGGGCAAACAAGTCTCAATGCCAAAAAGCTAAGCAGCAAGATATCATGAACAGAATTTTCCACTGCTTTGAGTGACACTGCCTTCAGCCTCCTATGTCTTGCCATTCATTCAGTAGAAAGCTCATGCTTTTTTAAATGTTCACTCACTTTATGCTGACTTGGAGGCTGCCAGGCTCTCTGTCACTTGATTCACTGTTTAGCGCAGAAGGAGAGACAGGCAGCTCATCATTGCCCTGAACGCTGAATAGTCAAGGAGAGGTGGCTACATTGAATAGCTAACAGCATATGCAGAACTGAATTATTCCACAATGCATTCCTTTGGTGCCCACCACAAGATGCCGATTTGCCTGGTCTAATGACTCTCTGCAGTGGTACTCCAGTGGCAGTGGCAGGGTTGGTCAACATCTGCCAGGTTTTACTGAAAGAGACTACAGATGGCTGTGCAAGATAACCCTGTGCAGTTCTCAGCCTCGACTTGGTGTGGAGAACAATGTACTAGTCTGGCTGGGTAACAAGCAACAGCAAGAGCTTTGGCATACCGGTAATAGCAGCAGTACAAAGCCTATCCTATAGGACTTTCCATTGCCACCATGCTGATGAGCAGAAAGCTGTTGTTTATGTGGGGTCTGGTACAGTGTAATCACACATCAAGAACCCTGTACCCAAAAACATGCCTTGTCGATTTTTTTCCCTATAACAAAAAAAAATTTGCAACTTGATTATATTCAGATTTACACAGTTTTATCCCCTTTCTAGTATTATGAGCGGCTGTTTTTCACATAATATCAAAGGGTTAGAGATAGAACTTAACACAGAGGCAAACAAGTATGGACTGCATAATGCTGAGATACCTAGGATTAAAATGAAAAGAAAGAAGTGCTTACATTTGAATAGAATGGAAGACAATCTCAGGGAACTCCATTTCCTTTACAAACAACAAAGCACTTTTGAAGTATGCTGGTTTTCCTTTGAGTTTGCAGAAGAGGATAGATGTGCAGAGGCTCGGCTATGTTGAACATGGAGATAGTTCTGTAGCACCAGTCTGCACAGAGAGTGGGAAGCAGTTGAAACTTTAGAATGTGTTTGTTATGAGTTGCTGCTCATGTACCATTCAGCTTCACTTATGTATGCTTTTATAGTGCATACATGGGTGAGCTTGGTTTATTTTGCCAGATAGTTGCTGTGCTTAGACAGACTGTCTAGGATTGCAATGGTCCTCCAGACTAATTAAATACCCTACCCAAGAATTCTTACTTTTATGACCATTTTGTCAATACTCCTAGGCTGAGCTCCATCTAAGATTTCACAATTCACAATCTGGTCTTGCCAGCAGATGTTCAGAAAGAGCTCTGAGCCTGTATGTGACATTAATCCAAGTGCCTTATATGTTTACAGTCTGTAGTCCAGGATCCACAGACATAAAGGGGGGAACATAATGACAGAAGTGTTACACATTTTAATGCATAGTTTAGTGCTGAAGTGTAGCCTCAGCTTTAATGTCGGAACATGACAAATGTGGCTCAGATGATGGCACTCTTATCGCGGCATCAGAAGGTTGTGTGCTCAAGCTCGAGTTCAGCATTAAAGTGCAAAATTCATGTATGATACTTCAATGCAGTGATCAGGGAATGTCAGAGGTGATTTTAAATGAGATGTCAAAATCAAAGCCCCATCTGCTCTTTAAGATAGACATATACGATCCTGTAGCATTACCTCAAAGAAGAGTGGGAAGGTTATTCCTGATGTCCTGGCCAATACTTACCCCCTTCTCAACATTGCAATCATGGATTACCTGATCATTGTCACATTGTGGTTTTGAGGGAGCTTGCAGGTCAGAATTTGCCAGCTGCATTTCTGATTTTACAATGTGACTGAACATAAAGGAATATACGTCTTTAGATGGTGAAAGTTGCATTAAAATTGCAAGTTGATTTCTTTCATGCAGGAAATATAAATCCATAATGTGGTTTTTAACAATAAATAAAAGCAAAAAAAATTAAATGGTGAAATGCTTACAAAGCTTAAGGTTCTTGCGAAGATTTGTAGCTCAAGTTGTGGATGAGATTGTTGACTTGTTCGCTGAGCTGGCTGATTATCGTACAGACATTTTGTCACCATGCTAGTTAACATCATCAGTGCGGCCTCCGATTAAGTGATGTTGTTTTGTTCTGCTTACTATTTATATGATCCAGTCTGTTAAGTTGGGTTGTGTCATTTCCAGTTCTGTTCTGCATGAGTTTGCATATGGGGTCAAATTCCACATGTTTGTTGGTTGCATTATGGGCTGAAAACCAGGCCTCTAGGAATTCCCGTGCGTGCCTGTGGTTGGCTTGAGCTAAGATGGTCAGGTTGTCCCAGTTAAAATAACATTACATCGGCCAGACCGGAAGGAAACTAGCCATCCGGGTACACAAACACCAGTTAGCAGCAAAACAACATGACAGACTTTCCGTCATCTCAGTGCGCTCGGACGATGAAGGCCATCAGTTTAACTGGGACAATGTGACCATCCTAGCTCAAACGATACACAAACACGCACAGGAATTCCTAGAGGCCTAGTTTTCAACCTGTAATATACAACCCCATATACAAATCCAGGCAGGACAGAATTGGAAATGGCACAACCTACCTTAACAGACCAGATCACATAAATTCCAAGTGGAGTAGAACAACATCGCTTCATCGGAGGCTGCACTGGTGATGTTACCTAGCATGGTGACGAAATGTCTGTACGATAACCAAACAGCTCGGCAAGCAAGCCAAAAACTGCATGCAAAGCTACTAAATGATCTATGGCTGTAATGCTAGCAGGAGAAAGCATCATCTAGGCAGTGATGAGGGAAGCTGTCTGTGTACTTTGTAAAAAAAATTGTAATATCGTTTAATTTGAATGAATTCCGATTCTGTTGGACAGTGCACAAAATAAACATTCCCTCAGTCTGTGTGAAATGGCGGTTGCTTGGTATTGGGTGAGAGGAGCAAAAGTGAGATAAAATGAGAAAGGAAACTAAACTGCAGCAGTAAGTAGTCTTCTATTGATATTTTCAGCCTATGGATGAAGTCATTTTTCAATGCTTTGTCTTATTCTAATATAGTCCTTGCTCTTCATATGTGATACAAAATAAATTGCATCCATGATATCTATAAAATGAGGACAGATGACGCCTGACACAGCTGTAATAATTTAAAGCACGATATTTACATCACCTACACTTACTTATCACTGCAGGTGCTGGCAGCCTTGGTTCAGTTCTTTTTACAGACGACTTGAACATCCTCTTGGATGCTGTGTAAGGACAGGAAATTCATTAAGTGGAAATCACTCACGTCAAGTGTTATCTCGGTCTGATCGACACAGTCCAGGACTCAGTCTTACGCCCTGTGTTGTGGTTTGGCCCTGTAGCAAGACCTTATTCTTTGTGCAGTATTAGTTTGTGTTTCAGCCTATTTGTACAGCTGGTCTGCTTTAATGCAAGGCCTATCTAACCTCTGTCTGTGGACCCTGAACAAATCTATGGAACGTCATGTCAAACATGGGTCCACTGCTAGGGTACCTGTAAATATTGCGCATCGTATACACAAGCATTAAGACCAGCAAGCTGACTTAATCAAAAAGCATAGCAGGTAGTGACTGGAAATTAAAAGGGACGTAGAATAGGGGCACAACTTAGTCCCAAAAGATAACCAATCTCTGATAATCTTTCAGGATTGGACATTTAATCTTATATTTATTACCGACTTTGACTGTGTCTTTTACTGTACAGGAGATTGTGAGGATAGTGGGAGGGGCAACAGGTATTGGGAAATATTCTCAGGGGTTCCCAGTTCAGTTTATATAAATTCATTTTTTAACTCCTTCTGTCGAATAATTGTGCAATCTCAAATTGTCATCCACCTCTGATTTGTTGGCATAAAAGCAAAGGAGTAAATTTAGTGTGGGTGAATCTGTGAAGCTAACCTATTTATAGACCACAATCAGAAGGGCTTTTATACCTTAACAACAACTTAGAATACATGAAAGACAACGCAAATGAAGATGACCGATAACTGAATATGTGCTATTAGATTTTGAGACTGGGAGCATATTCACATCACATTTGATTAACACTGTAGGTTGTTCAGAAGATAGGTCCCAATTCAATGTGAAGCTTAAATGGATCGAGAAGGTACAATGGTTGGGGGTTGTCTGTAAGAGGCTTGCATCCTGAATTGCCAAATCTTTGGCAGGATTTACAAAGCACTACTCAGGCATGTGAAAGACTATTCTCCACTTGACAGAATGGATGAATCTGCGGCAACGCTCAAGAAACTCGATAGTATCTGAGGTAAAGCAGCTTGCTTCAGCTCCAGATTCAACAAGACAACGAGAAGATAGAAAGACCTATTGGATATTTTTCCAGGAAATTGAATATTCATCAACAGGAATATTACATGATTGAAAAGGAGACCTTGAGCCTTCTGATGGCATTGCAACATTTCAACATTTATATTACCAGTAATGTGTCTGAGACAATTATATATTCTGATCATAACCCATTAAAGTTTTTGGAGAAAGTTAAGGGCAAAAATTCCAGGCTGTTTAGATGGAGCTTATTGCTGCAGCCATTCAATCTGAAAATTATAAATGTGGCAGGACAAGAGAATATAATTGCCGATGTGTTCTCACAACTTGAATGAAGACAGATGGTGGCAGGATTAAACGGACTGAAATAGAATGTTGTAGTGAATGTTTGCGTGGTTGGGGTCAAGGAAGTGTATATGCATTGTAGTGTACTAATAGAGTAAGACTAAGGGGCTTAAAATGAATTTCTATATTGATGGTTCATTTTTTTAAGCGGGGAGGTGTGACAACACTGTCACTTTAAAAAGGTTATTTTGTCCTTGGTATTTTTTTGAAGAGAGGTTGTAAAGGCAGCGATGTGGAGGAGCCCGGGGAGTAACAGTTTAACAATGGAAGGGGAGTGGCCAGTTCTCCCAGTTCAGGTTTGTTCTAGTTTTTTTTAGCTGTGGCAGTCACAAGATGTTTTGAGTGCCAGAAGTGTTGCAAGTTCAATAATGGATTCTTCTGTCTTTCTCTGAAATTTCTATGGATGTTATTCCCTCCTGCCTGTAAGAATCTGTATTTGAATCTAGCTTTTTGCCAAGGGGTATGTTTTCGGGATGTTACTATATTGGAACAGTTAATTAGGTTGCTGTATTGGGTCGGTTAGGTCTTCCAACAGTTAAGGTACTCTAAATTCTGCTTTCTTTTGTTCATGTTTCAACTGTAGTGTTTAAATAAACTTTGTTTAGCTTAAAGCCGAGTGGCTTGACCAGTTGCATCACACCTGGAACAGCTACTTCACATCTGCCTTTAAAATAAGACAAGGTTAATATCTAGGATACCTTCTTAAAATATTTTGAGGGGGTCTAGCCTGGTCCATAACAGGTTGGGGCCTCTTGTCGGGATAATTCTATAATTCCAATTTGGCTTTGGGGTTGTTGGACTCAAAGGTGGCAAGTGGTAGGTGTTAGTGTCTTTTGTTTCAGGTGGTGAAATCGATTGGTTTAAACAGTGTAGTAATGGCTTTTTAGTTATTACGAGTTTTCTGGGCATGGAATAAGTGACTGGGCGTTTTTACAAAAGGTGAGCAAGACCAAGCTGTTGGAATTGGCAGACCAGCTGGAGTTGGGTTGTCTTTATCTGCGAGAAAAGGAGAGGTAATTACAGCAACAGCTCAACATTTAAATTTGCTGGAAATACCATCAGAATCTTTGGAAATGGCTAGAATTCAATTGCAGATGAAGCAGCTTGAACATAAAAGGGAGCTGAAACAGTTTGAATTACGGTTAAAAGTATCTGCCTTTAAAATAAGGAAACGATAGGGTCCAGGCTACCTCCTTAAAAATATTTTGAGGAGGTCTGGCTTGGTCCGTAACAGCATTGATGAGTACGCATGTGCCAGGCAACTTGAGTGTGGAAGGACACAATTCTTTCTCCATCAAGACAAGGAAGTGAGAGTTTAAAAGATGATCAGAACTGTCCAAATGTTAGTCTACTCACGATGTTGGCTAGCAGTATTCTGATGTGGCTTTGAGTTCACCAGCAACATTTTTACTACAGTTGCTGAGAGTGATCTTGGACAATTTCTTTAATAGTACATAGAATGGGGAGAGCTAAACCTATAAGTCCAGCCATGTTCCACAGAGTAACGAATGCAATGCTGGACTGTAACGTGAGCATTCAATAAAAAGTGAAGAGAAAAGAAACATAATGAAGGAAATGTCTCAAACTTCCCTGTTACCAACAATGTGTGCCAACCATGAGGCATGCCAGCACTTTGAGGTCTTCTGAGCAAATAGTCTCAAAAAGTTACCGTGATGCACATTTGAACAAAATTAAGCCAAAGTACGGGTAAATATTTACAAGAGAAATTTATTTTGCAAACCACCCGTGTCATCTTTGTGCTCACAGGTCTTATCTGAATGGCAATGTAGGTGGCTTGTAATGTTTTGGCAATGTTGCTGAGCCTCCCTACCAGCCTACAGTAGCTCCAGCATTGTCAGCTGACAGCTGTTTTCACCACCGCTAGCCTTCCAGTTCTGTATAATCACATACGTCACCCCAGCATGATGCTGGCACTTAAGATTTAAATTGTAAGTATTTGAGAAATGGGGAAAAAAAGGAAGACAGCAGGAGTGATACAGACTTTCAGCTATGTTGTCAAGAATGGTTTGCTGTTGATAAAATGCCCCCACAGTGTGTGCAGTAGTTCGGGAAGAAGGCTCAGTGTCAAATTTTCAACTGCATCCAGGAATGGACAATAAATTCTGACTGTCCAGTAGCATACTTGTCTCAAGAATTGAACAAAAGAAACATATGAGAACTTGGGAATGCCGTACTTAAATCCAAGTTTGTTCTTTCTTATAAATGGCAGATTCCATGAATAGTTGTTATGGCCAAAAGTGGATAAATGCACTGTGTGTCCAATTCTACTACTTCACAGGTCACAAAATAATGCAAAAAATCTTTTTCGCAATTGTCAAAATGACCAGGTAAAAATCTTCAATGAAAATGCATTTTATCAGTTAACATACACAATCAATAATATAAATGTATAAATGTCTGTACTCCTAAATAACCCCAAAACATAATCATTCACACACAAACACACACACAAACACACACACACAAACATACACACACAGAAACACAGAAATCAGAATTAATGTTTTGGGTCCAGTGACTCTTCCTCAAAAGAAGATTAATAGTTACTATGAAGAGACAAAAAGCTGCAGGTGCTGGAATCCAAGGTAGACAAACAGGAGGCTGGAAGAATACAACAGGCCAGGCAGCATCTGGAGGAAAGGAGCAGTCAACTTATTGCCCTTCCTCAGGACTGGAAGCAGGAGAAGGGGGAGCTGCAGATAAAGCCGTGGCGGGGAGGGGCATTATTTAGAAAATGAGGACACGTTCCACTCCCAAGCATCCCGGAGGTCTGCCTTTTTCAAACAACGCTCTTTTCCCCCCTCTGTCATCCAGACAGCCCTCCACTGCACCTCCTCCTTTCCCCACTCCACAGCTCTTAACCACCACTCCCCCCTTCAAACATAATAAAGATAGGGTCCGCTGTGTCCTCACTTTCCATCCCACCAGCCTCTGCATCCTACGTATCATCCTCAAATTCAATTAGATCCCACCCCAGAACATCTTCCACTCCCCACCCCTCTCTGCCTTCCGTAAGGACCATTCCCTTCGCCACTCCTCAGTTCGCGCCACACTCCCCACCAACCACTCCAACCCACCCCCCCGGTACCTTCCCTTGTAACCATAAAAGATGCAACACCTGCCCACACACCACCTCCCTTACCTTCATCCAGGGCCCTAAACAGCCCTTCCAGGTGAGACAGAGCTTTACCTGCATCTCCTCCAACCTAGTCTATTGCATCCAGTGCTCCCGATGTGATCTTCTATACATCAGCGAGACCAAACATAGACTTGGTGACCGTTTCGCCGAGCATCTCCGCCTGGTCCGTGACGGTCAACCTAACCTCCCAGTCACCACCCATTCCAACTCCCCGTCCCACTCCCCCTCCAACATGTCCGTCCTCGGCCTCCTCCAGTGTCACAGTGACTCGGAATGCAAGTTTGAAGGACAATACCTTATCTTCCGCCTGGGCAACCTACAGCTTGGAGGACTCAACATTGAGTTCTCCAATTTCAAATAACCTTACCACCCATCTCCCGCCTCCCCTTCCAGGCCCCCATCCTCCCTTCCAATTCACCTTTTGACACTCACTCCCAGCCACCAATCGGATTCATCCTTGCCATCAACTGATCAGGTCCTACCTACCTCCAGTGTCCACCTCTCACCACCATTCCACCTCCACCCCTCCCTCTCCTCTCTTTATCTGCAGCTCACCCTGTCCTCACATCCAGTCCTGAGGAAGGGTAATACTCGAAAAGTTGACTGTTCATTTCCTCCAGATGCTGCCTGTCCTGCTGTGTTATTCCAGCCTCCTGTTTGTCTATAATAGTTACTATGAAGTCTAACATTAGTTTGTACTAAGAACCGAAGACTCCAACTTAGAATAAGATTCAACGCGAAAGCAGTGTTAGAGACATCCATCCGAGACGGACAACTTTTTTTTTCTCAATGAGTTACCTTTTAAATCAGGGATGAAGATTTTCTTTTCTCTCAGAGGGTTTGTGGAATTCTCTTCCTAAGAAAGCAGTGCAGGCTGGCTCATTCCCATTTTACTCAATGCTAAGCTTGATACCTTTTGATAGACAAAGGTTTCAAGACTTATGATGAGCAGATAAGATGTTGTTGAATGGAGGAGGCTTGCAGTGCCAAATAGACAACTCTTGCACCAAAGTCCTGTCATTTTATGATGTATTTTTAATTGTAGCATTTGTTGTAAGGCTTCTCAAGTTTGGTTAAAAAATAGTATTCAAGAAATTTATTTTGTAAATGTAAATTGAGTAACTTAGTATTGTTTGTTACATAAGTGATAAACACAAGCAACATCTCTTGAAAGACTGAAGAAAGAAGCATTTTTCTTTGATGTACGTCTATCAGCTGTGGCTCAGTTGACAATGCTTTTGTTTCTCTGAGTAAAATTTGTGAGCTCAAGTCTTACTCTAGCGCCTAAGTGCAGAAATAAAGGCCAGCACTCTGTTCAAAGCACTATATTTTAGAGGTGACATTAGATTGGGACCCTTTTTCAATCTTCACGTCAATGTGAAAGATCCTATGGCACTTGTTCAAAAAACAACAGTGAAATTATTCCTGTTTCCTTAGCATCAATCAACATCATGGAATAGATTATCTGATCCTGGGGTTATTATGTTTCTATGTCAATGCAAGGTCTTTTGCTTGTGCAATGAAAATATGGAATTGCATTTTCCTTTAACATGACATTAAGAACTTAATACAGGTTTGACTGCACTCACCGATTTAGAGAAAGCATGAGCCAATTTATTTTAAAGGGGTTAATGCTTTCACGAATAAAGCAGATGTCACCAGAATTTCATAAGGTGCATTTAGCACATGCTAGTGTCCCACACTTACATTTTTGGGTCAATGGTTTCCTTCATCACCTCCTATACAGAGCAAGTGTGAACGCGTCATCCGTCTGCAAAATTGCAGCAACTATGTCAACTGTTCCTAATTAGTTGTAAATTTACACATTTAGATTTTTCAGTGAGTTGTAGTGAGTTCAGTGACAGACAACATCTACTCTGCTTTCCCTAATTAACGCAACACATCTTACCCCACGAGGCCTAATGAATTTCATATCAGGAGGCATTTTATTTAATAAGATTATGCTTGAAGATTAAAATTATCTCCATGATTAACAACTTTGCTTTGTTCAAATAATCCATCTTTTATTAATTGCGAAGATTGTATTGACAAGCTGGAGTAGTTCTGCGGCTCTACAAAATCCCTTTCTGTTGATTACATGTGTAGATAAGTTCACTGATCCCATACCAAACATATGGATCATGTTAGGGTAGTTTTAATGTAACCCACAGTGGAAAACCTATAGGATCAGGTGAAGTCAATCGAGAGACACAGGTTGAAATTTTATGAAGCCCACAAGAGTGGGAAGCCTGACATGCGAGGTGTCTTAATTAGGGAGGATGTGAAGTTCTGCTGTCTTATGCTGTCACTGCTGTGTTTTTCCAACAATTTCTATTCTTGATTTTCTTTGACAGGTTCACATGCAGCTATAAAGTCAGCCACATCTTTGTGGTGTGATGAAAATTACAGTGGCCTGTTTTGGGTTCCTACTTGTAATATATTTGCATTCCATGAATGCTCATCAACACAAGGCAATTTTCAATTAAGACCTACTTTAAGATAGAGTCAGTGCTGCGCGAAAATGTCCCCGTTCATAATTGTTTAAAGGCAGTGTGCTCCAAAAAGTTGTCAACAAGATTAAGCTAGGTTGAAGTATAAAACTCTGTGGCACAAGGCAGTGGGTGCTGGAAGGTTGCTGTTCAGGTAAGGGGAGGTATGGAGGAGGGAAGAGAGGGTGGAGTGAAGAGTGAAACAGAGAAGGGAAACGTTTAGAATTCTGGAGGTGTGGTTCTGAAAGTGGCCAAGGGAGGATGGGAAAAATAAATGGAGGACCTAAAGGGTGAGCTTGTGCTATCAATGATAGGGTTTTGAGGTTCAGATGCTGGGTGGAGGAGGAACCAACTACAGCCAAATGGAAAAGTTGAGTTTGATATGAGGGCAGGTCTAGAGTCATAGTCAGTATTGGAAGGTCTCATGGGGTGAGTCACAGAAGTGTAAAAAAAAATGTGAGAGGAGGGTTCAGGGGCAGAGTGTGCAGTGGAATGATGATGGATGTATGTACCACAGGGAGAGATGGCTGTGGTTATTAGGCCCAGGGAAGGGTTCAAGGGTAACAAAAGGGAGAGGACTGCTCTGATGAAAGTACCTTTGTTCAACCTGGGAGCAGACTCATTTTGGATGAAACTAAGAAATAGGAACAGGAGCAAGTCATTCACAAGATCATGGCTGATCTGCCCCAGACCGCAAATTGACTTTCATGCCAGCTTATTGTAACCCTCAAATCCCTGATAGTTCAAAAAGCTACCAATCTCCTTTTTAAATACTTTCAGTTATCTAGCCTCTAGCTCTCTGCAGAACAAAAATCCAGATATTCGCTACTGTATGGGAGAAGAAATTCCTTGATATCTAGGTTTTAAATGGCTGTGCCCTCGTCCTGTAAGTACGTCCTGACATTCCCTCACCAGCGTAAACATCTTTTACCCTTTTAAGCTACCTTCGATTCCTGTAGGTTTCAATCAGATCACCCCTCATTATGCTAAAGTCTAATGAATTGATAAGTTTTTTGATAAGTCGACACCTTCATTCAAGGTATCAGCCTATTGAACCTTGTGAGTTGCCTCCAATGCCAGAACACCCTTAGATATGGGAACCAAACTATATACAGTACTCTCGGTGCAGACTCACTAGCAACCTGTGTAAAAAGACTTCCTGGGTTTGAACCACCAACTCCATAACAAAAAAAGTCAAAATTCCATTTGTCGTTTAAAATACTTGCTGCACCTGCATCCTAACTTGTGTTTCATGCATAAGAATGCCCAGATCCCTCTGCACTTCACCGTTTTGGAGTCTCTCCTCATTTAAATAAAGGTTGGTCTTTTCATTTTTCCTACTAAACTGAATCACCTTATGTTTTCCCACATTTAACTCTAACCGTCAAGTCTTTGATCACTCACTCAACTTAACTATCTCCCCCATGCATCTCATTTCTATTTTTGTACCATCCACCATTTTGGATAAATTACACTCTGCCCCTACTCTTCCAAGTCATTAATATTGATAATAAATAGTCAAGGCCCTAATACTGATCTTTGTGACCCTCCACTAGTTATATCTTTCTAACTTGAAAAAAGAGCATTATTCCCATCTGAGATAGTAGGAACTGCAGATGCTGGAGAATCCGAGACAACAAGGTGCAGAGCTGGATGAACACAGCAGGCCAAGCAGCATCATAGGAGCAGAAAGGCTGACGTTTCGGGCCTAGACCCTTCATCAGAAATGAAGGGTCTAGGCCCGAAACGTCAGCCTCTATTATTCCCATCTCTCTGCTTACAAGTGTCTGACAGGCATCTAAGGATGCCTTGGGAATTTTTTTTAGAGCAGTACAACACAGGAATAGGCCCTTCAGCCCACAATGTTGTGCCAAACATAATACCAAATTAAACTAATCCCTTCTGTCTGCCCTTGGTCCACATCCCTCCATTCCTCGCACATCCATGTGCTTATCTAAAGGCCCCTTAAATGTTCCAATGATATCTGCCTCCACCACCACCCGTGACAGCACATTCCAGACTCCTACCACTCTCTGTGTAAAAAACCTGCCTCTCACATCTCCTTTGAACTTCCCTCCTCTCACCTAAAACGTATGCCCCCTAGTATTAGACATTTCAACTCTGGGAAATAAAGATTATGACAGTCAACCCTTTCAATGCATCTCATAAATTTATAGGCTTCTATCAAGTCTCCCCTCAGCCTCCATTGCTCCAGAGAAAACAACCCAACTTTTTCTAGCTTCTCCTTATAACTCATACCCTCTAATCCAGGCAGAAACCTGGTAAACCTCTTTTGCACCCTCTCCAAAGCTTCCACATCCTTCCTGTAATGTGGCAAACAGAATTGAATGCAATACTCTAAGTGTGGCCTAACCAAACTCTTAAAAAGCTGCAACAAGACATCCTGACTCTTGAACTCAGTTATTCGACCAATGAAGGCGACCATGCCATATGCCTTCTTTACCACCCTATCTACTTGCATGGCCACTTTCAGGGAGCTATGGACTTGAACCCTAAGATCCCTCTGTACATCAATGCTGTTCAGGGTCCTACCATTAACTGTATACTTTTCCTTAATCTGTGATCTCCCAAAGTGCAGCGCCTCACATTTAGCTGGATTATACATCACCTGCCGTTTCTCTTCCATATCTGCAACTGATCTACATCCCGCTGTATCTTTTGACAACCTTCTATAGTATCCACAACTCCACTGATCTTTGTATCAAATGCAAATTTAATAACTCACCCATTTACATTTTCATCTAAGTCATTTATATATATAAATCACAAACAGCTGAGGTCCCAGTACGGATCCCTGCAGAACACCACTAGACACGAACCTCTAGCCTAAAAAAACACCCTTCCACAACTACCCTCTGCATCTATGGGGAAGCTAGTTCTGAATCCATGTGGCCAATTCACTGTGGATCCCATGCATTTTAATCTTCCGGATGAGCCTACCATGAGGTACGTTGCCAAAAGCCTGACTAAAATCCAAGTAGACACAATCTGCTGCTCTGCCCTCATCGATCACCTTCCTTACGTCCTCAAAAAATTCAGTCAATTTAGTAAGACATGACCTGCCCTGCTCAAAGCCATGTTAACTGTCCCTAAGAAGGCCATGCTTTTGCAAATGTGTGTAAATCCTATCCCTAAGATTTCTCTCTAATAGCTTCCCAACTACCGATGTGAAACTCAACAGTCTACAGTTTCCTGGATTATCCCTATTTCCCTTCTTGAACAGAGGAACAACATTAGCTACTCACCAGTCCTCTGGGATCTCTCCAGTGGCTAGTGAGGATACAAAGATCTTAGTCAAGGCTCCAGCAATCTCCTCTCTTGCCTCTCTCAATAACCTGGGGTAGATACCATTGGGCCCTGGGGACTTATTTACCTTAATGCTCTTCAAGAGACCCAACACCACTTCTGTTTTTGGTCTCAAAATGCCCTAGCATATTAGCATGCTCCACACAAATCCCACTATTCTCCATATCCTTCTCCTGGGTGAATGCCTATGCAAAGTATTCATTTAGGATTTCACCTACATCATCTGCCCCCAAGCACAAGTTCCTTCATTTATCTTGGAGTTGTCTTACCTTCTCCCAGTTATCCTCTTTTTATAATGTATATATAGAAATGGTCATCAAAATATGTGTGAATGTTTCTCAAGGCACGCAGCCACGTAGATTTGGTGGGTCTCAAGATCTTACAACGACCTTCAATTTCTACGTCAGCACTGATTTCAAGGGCACCAGAGGTGCCATATGTGACATCTCACAAGCTGCTCTCATTTATATGCAAAGGAGATAACCAATGCCCTACTTCACCTACTCTACAACCAATGAAGACAGCCACCTGCACAGTGAACCCCTTTCTGAATTATTAATAGGGTTCTGCAAGTTCAAATTGTCACTGAGCTAAACTCATAAAAACATAAGAACTAGGAGCAGGAGTAGGCAATTCAGCCCCTTGATCCTGCTTCACATTTAATTTGATTATGGTTGATATCATCTCACCTCGATTCCATTTTCCTGCTCACTCCCCATAGGTCTTTAACTTAAAAATCTGTCTATTGCTTCCTTAAATGTATTCAGTGTCCCAGCACTCACCTCTGTATTAAATATGTCACCCCTTAGCCTAAAACCTCTTGTTCTAGATTGCCCCACAAGGGGAAACATCTACTCCACATCTACTTTATCAATCACCTTTAGCAACTTACGTATCTCAATTAGATCTCCTCGACTTGAGCATGTATAGGCCTAAACCACGCAATCTCTC
The DNA here is from genome assembly GCF_021869965.1 of Rhincodon typus. Lineage (NCBI taxonomy): Eukaryota > Metazoa > Chordata > Chondrichthyes > Orectolobiformes > Rhincodontidae > Rhincodon > Rhincodon typus. Next base: position 133,248,803 of record NC_063333.1, read on the forward strand.
CTCATAAGACAGGCCTTTCATCTCTGGAATTAATCCAGTGAAACTTCTCTGTACTTACATAAGATCTAGGAGCAGGAGTAGGCCATCTGGCCCCTCGAGCCTGCCCCGCCATTTGATAAGATCATGGCTGATCTTTTTGAGACTCAGCTCCACTTACCCGCCCACTCACCATAACCCTTAATTCCTTAACCTTTCAAATATTTATCTAGCCTTACCTTAAAAACATTCATCGAGGTAGCTTCAACCGCTTCACTGGGCAGGGAATTCCACAGATTCACAACCTTTTGGGTGAAGAAGTTCCTCCTGACCTCAGTCCTACATCTGCTTCCCTTTATTTTGAGGCTATGCCCCCTGGTTCTAGTTTCACCTGCTAGCAGAAACAACCTCCCTGCCTCCACCTGATCTATTCCCGTCATAATCTTACATGTTTCTACAAGATCTCCCCTCATTCTTCTGAATTCCAATGAGTGTAATCTCAGCCTACTCAGTCTCTCCTCGTAATCCAACCCTCTCAACTCTGGAATCAACCGAGTGAATCTCCTCTGCACCCCCTCCAGTGCTAGTATATCCCTTCTCAAGTAAGGAGACCAAAACTGCACACAATACTCCAGGTGTGGCCTCACCAGGACTCTATACAGCTGCAGCATAGCCTCCCTGTTTCTAAACTCCATCCCTCTAGCAATGGCAGACAAAATTCCATTTGCCTTTTTAATCACCTGCTGCACCTGCAATCCTACTTTTAGCGATTAATGCACAAGGACACCCAAGTCCCTCTGCACAGCAGTGTGCTGCAATTTTTTTACCATTTAAAACATCGTCCATTTTGCTGTTATTCCTACCAAAATGGATAACCTCACACTTATCAACATTGTACTCCATCTGCCAGACCTTTGCCCACTCACTTAGACTATCTATATCCCTCTGTAGACTTTCAGTGTCTCCTGCACACTTTGCTCTACCACTTACCTTAGAGTCATCTGCAAATTTTGACACACCACACTTAGTCCCCAACTCCAAATCATCTATGTAAATTGTAAACAATTGCAGCCCCAAGACTGATCCCTGAGGCACACCACTAGCCACTGACTGCCAACCAGAAAAACACCCATTTACCCCTACTCTTTGTTTTTTACTAGTCAACCAATCCTCTATCCATGCAAATACATTACCTGTAATACCGTGCAACTTCATCTTATGTACCAGCCTTTGGTGTGGCACCTTGTCAAATGCCTTCTGGAAATCCAGATACACTACATCCGCAGGTTCCCCATTGTCCACCATGCAAGTAATGTCCTCAAAGAATTCCACCAAATTAGTTAAACATGACCTACCCTTCATGAACCCATGCTGGGTGTTCCCAATGGGAGAATTTATATCCAGATGTCTTGCTATTTCTTCCTTAATGATAGATTCAAGCATTTTCCCCACTACTGAAGTTAAGCTAAATGGCCTACAGTTACCTGCTTTTTGTCTACTTCCTTTTTTAAACAGTGGCATCACATTGGCTGTTTTCCAATCTGTAGGAACCACCCCAGAGTCCAGTGAATTTTGGTAAATAATTACTAGTGCATTTGCTATTTCCCCCATCACCTCTTTTAGTACCCTGGGATGCATTTCATCAGGGCCAGGAGACTTGTCTACCTTTAGCCCCATTAGCTTGCCCGGCACTGCCTCCTTAGTGATTATGATAGTTTCTAGGTCCTCACCTGCTATAACCTTCTTGCCATCAGTTTTCAGCATGTTATTTGTGTCTTCCGCTGTGAAGACCGACACAAAATAACAGTTTAATGCCTCGGCCATTTCCTCATTCCCACTTATTAAATTGGCCTTCTCATCCTCTAAAGGACCAATGTTTACCTTCACCACACTTTTACAATTTACATATTTATAGAAATTTTTGCTGCCTGTTTTTATATTTTGAGCTAGCTTACTCTCACAATCTATCTTACTTTTCTTTATAACTTTTTTTGTGGCTTTCTGTTGGAAATGCAGAACTTCTTCCAATGCAATTACATCCTTCCTCAAATAAGGGGGCCCCAACTATACGCAGCACCCCAGATGCTGTCTCACCAGTGCTTTGTACAATTACAACAACGCTTACCTACTTTTCTACTCTATTCCTTTAAAAATAAATGTCTAAATTCCATTTGGCCTCTTATTACCTGCTGCACCTGCATGCTAGCTTTCTGTAACTCATGCAAAAGGAAACCCCCAACTGTCTACACTGAAGCATTTTGAAGTTTCTCTCCATTTGGATCGTAAGTTATCTTTCTATTCCTCCAACCAAAATGGATAGCCTTTCATGTTGCCATAAAAGCTCTATGGCAACATTCCACCTGCATTTGTAGCCTGTAAAGGGTTTCACTCCATCAACATGATCTAATGTGTGAGCACAGGAGAACAACAATACTAGTCTGTGCTCATTTCCCAGGAAGTTGTCCCTATACATATATCTTATTCAAATGATGGCACCCAGAGATTTTTGAAGGCCCAGTCTAGATTGCTGAATGGATCTTTTGTTACAAGGTCAATCCCTTGGGCTTGATGACACCAATGAGTCGTTCGCAGACTGAAGCAAAAATGCGCTATAATAAATATCAAGTGTCCATCACTGAGCATACCATTGGGTTGAAAATTCAATGCCTACTTTGAAAATGTCAATTTCCCAGCAGGGAATTGAGCTCAAAGGGTGTTCTTTGGGAGATTTAAGAGCTCAATATTGCAGGCCCATCTTCCAAAGATGTACTGCACATTCTGATTTTTTTTACAACTTCATAGAAACATTTTGGAACACAAGCCTAAAGTTTTGAATAATACACTGGCATGATTTAGAGTTCAACATTCACGACATTAAAGTTACACCTCAACAATACTACAATATGTATGATTATATGTTGCTTTCTGTATAGTTTTATAGAAAAATTGAATAAGAAAAGCTGAACAAACCCCTTGGTATGGACTCTGCCAAACAGTTTTGTCACTGAGTGATGACTCTGCAAAATTATCAGTGTCAAACATCAAATAAAATTTCAGCATCCTGTCTAACTTCACTTTTGCTCGAACTATATAGCCCTGACCTTGACTTGGCATTTAAAGTGCTTCCCTATTTAATCCAGGAGATGGGTGGATTGAGGATCATGAGGAGGACAAGCTGTTCCGGTCCTGCCATTGACCCAGCAACGTGGAAAATTTCCTAGGTGTATCCTGTCATAAAACGTTTGAATTCACTCCAGTCAACGACTGTCCCGTCAGTTTACTCTCAATCATGAGAAAAGTTATTGAATATATTGTTGACCTCTCCATCAAGCAGCACTGTTGCAGCAATTACCTGCTTAGTTTGAATTCCACCAGGGCCAGGGCCACTTAACTCCTGATCTCATTACTGCCTTGTTGCAAACAGGGACAAAAGAGCTGAACACAAGAGGTGATGTGAGAGTGAGAGCTATTGACATCAAAGCCGCATTTAACCTAATGTGGCATCACAAAGAGTTTGAGCAGAATTAAGGGAACGAGGGGAAAACTCCCCATTGGTAGGAGTCATACTTGGCACAAATGATAATTGTGGTAGTTTGAGGCAATGTTGCCCTTAACTTTTTATTTCCCACTGCACGAAGTTCTGAAGTCCATGTACATCCGAGTAGCTGCTGGTTGGAGGTCAAACATACTAGCCCAAAGCATCATTGCAGGAGTTTTTCAGGTTAGTGTCAAAGGTCAAACCATTTTCAGCTGCAGTGAATGTGGAACTCTAAGTCATACCAGTGCGTTATTCGAAAATTTAGGCTTCTGTTTCATCAATGATCTTCCTTCCAACATCAAGTCAGAAAAGTGGTGATGGTCACTGATAAGAGCAGAGTGTTCAGTACCATTCCCCACTTCTCAGGTACTGAAGCAGTCCATTCTTGCATCCACAAAAACTATTGAGCAATATTCAATTTCAGATTGAGAAGGTATATTGGTGTCAATAAAATGCAAGCTAATAACCATCTCCAACAGGAGAAAATCTACCTGTCTCCTCTTGACATCAATGGCATTGCCATGGCTGAATCAGTTATCAAAACTCTGAGGTGACTGTTGACCATAACCTTCACTGCAGCAGCCACATAAACACTATGGCTATAAGAACAAGTCAGAGGCTGGGAACTTTGCAGTAACTTGTCTTCTTATGCACCAAAGCTTACCCAACTGCTACAAAGCATAAATCAGGAGTGTGAAAGTACAAGTCAGGAGTATGAGTAAATAACCTCCACTTTTCTAGATGAATGCAGTTCCAACAACATTCAGGGAACTCAACATCATCCAAGATAAAGCAGTGACTTGATCTACACACTCTCTGCAACATTAAGCATTTATTCCCTCCATCATCAGTATGATTTACAAAATGCACTGCAACAACTGACCCATAGTCCTTTACCAGTATCTGCCAAAACTCACAGTAGTACCACAGGACATGAGCAGAAGATGTATATGAACACCATTACTTGTAGGTTCTCTGCCATGTCTTTTACTATCCTGACATATCACTATTCTTTCAAAGCCACAGTATTAAAATCTTGCCATCTTCTCCCTAACAGCATTTCGATATACCTACGCCACATGACCTAAAGTAGTTCAAGAGGGCAGCATTCCATCACCTTCTCACAATTTGTAATGGACAAGAAATGCTGACCTGGTAGAGGTCCAAATCCTGAGAATGATGCTTTTAAAAAAATCCAACAGGTATAAATGTCCAAGTTATGCTGTTCTCCAAAGGGCTTGTTCCTAACAATGTTTAGGATGTTGCTTGGGATTGAATGTAGAAAACTCCCGAGCTTTTCTTTGAAACCATGCGAAGGAAAGGTTTACAACTATTGGAGCAACAGATGGGATTTGGTTTAATAAGCCAAAGAATGTGTTTTCAAATGGAACTGAGTATCCACAACCTTCTGCCTCAAAACAGTTGTGGTATCAGAAAGTACAGCTTATATAGAGCTGAATTTGGGAGCAGATCTACTTAAATTGTAGATTCTTAGCAAAGAGCATTAGTAATGAACTACTGGACCATTAGAAGTTATTAAATAGGAATAACTTTGATATAGCAGAAAAAAAAATTTGAAAATATTTGAAGAAGAATAGCAATAAAAAGCATGGGTACTCTTATTGAAGACAGAATTGAAGAATGAAACACTATAAAATCAATGTAGGTAACTTTCCATTTAATTTTAATGATGCTAATGTTCAGAAATGCTATTCATTTCAGATTTATAAAGCTTTCAAAACAGTTACCTTTATATGTAAGCAATAATGCCCCATGCCATGCATATCTAATGTAACAATTGTTATTATCAGTCTATCATCAGTCATACATATTTTAATCGCCAAAAGATCAATTGCATACCACTTAAATTACAAACTGCTGCTGTATTAAACACCCTCTAAAAGAGTTTTCTCTTAAAACGGGCCATGTTCTCAACTAGAATGGGATATGACTAATGAGGGGTCAACATTAACAGTTTAAAGTGTACATCTCAAACAATTAAAAATCGTATTAATCTGAGATACTGCGAGTGTTCTTTAAGAAAGATATTTTTCAAAAAGGAAGTAGGTGTTCCTGCACTTGCAGTGTCTACAAAGATCCAATAGTAATGTTTTATAAAAGCGTTGCTACTGAGTTTGTAATTTTATTGTTTATTGAATAATTAAATGCTGTAAAAAATACATATCTCCCCATATTTACTCAGCAATTGTGATTCTAGCTTGCTTTCTATTTTGAACAGAGAGTTCTAAGGCATTGCCACATTTGACTGCTGGGTTGCTGAAATCAATTCCATCAATAGGAGGGTGGCTTGTTGCAATGTTTTCAACATGTCACCTAAAACATTTCAGCACTTACCAATCTATTATCTAAAATTGCTCCATGTTAATTTTGAGGATGCAAAAACGTAAATCATATCTATTTTTGCACTGTATTATCAGTTTTTGTTTATAATCTATCTAATTATTTGAGAAGGTTTCATTTGTGATTTACTGTTTATTCTTTGTTGACTAAAGAAACTTAGCTGAACTGTTTCTAATACTAAACTAGATACAGGCTGAGACCTCAATAATTGACCCTAGTTAAAGTTAAAATTTGTTGTGACCACCAGAGGATTGGGACTAGAATGAAAACAATGAGCCCTTATAAGCTTGATTGCATCAGCGAGTTAATATAATGAAGTGACTCAGTTTCCTTGACATATTTTTTAAAAAGCTATCGAGAAGCCTATTCTCATCTGAGGGCAAACAGAGTTCTGGGTTAACCAGAAAGACAACATTTGAAAGACAGCACTTTTGATAGTGCAGTACTCCTTTGGTGTTGGAATGAATTTTTAGCCCAGATTATAAATTTGAGCAACAAAAACAGAAATTGCTGGAAAAATTTAGTTGGTCTGGCAGCATCTGTGGAGAACAAGCAGAATTAATGTTCCGGTCCAGTGACCCTTGGTCAGAACTGGGTCTGCTAGACCTGATGAGTTTTTCCAGCAATTTTTGTTTTAGTTTCTGATTTCCAACATCTACCATTCTTTCATTTTTTTTAATATATAAATTTGAGACACTGGATTAAGGTTTGTTCATACAACTTTATGATTTAAATGTATGAATGCTACGAATGAGTCATGCTGACACCACACTATTCCTTAGATTAACAGGAATTCATTATAATAGATCAAATGATGGCATCTCAGACTTAAAGGATGAGTCAGAGTTGAACCATTTATAAAGGATGCTCCAACACTAGTATTTCAAGCATTCTTCAGATGAAAAGCAACAAGACTGATACTAAACAATGATGTTTTATCTGGGTGAAAATGTTGCCATTTCCACAGTTTAATGTGATCAAAAGTACTTTCCTGAAGGTTTCCTAAGGTCTTTTCAGTGGTACAATTAGAAGCAACATATGGCACCATACATTCTAAACAATATGAACGATACATTTTTGCTCCTTGCACCTTCCAAGTGCAAATCAGGAATTCTCATTGCCTGCAATTTTCCATCTTTTGAAATGAATGGATGGATAATGCATGGTGGTGTTAAGTAGCTTACCTTCTACGTGTTCCTTCAGTAAGGCTCTGCATCGGGAGCATGCTATGGAAAAATTACTTATAAATTCAATCCTCATTCTCAAGACATTTTTTATTTTATCAAAGTTGGGTTCTTCTTGACAATATTGCAAAGTGCAAATATTGAATAATTCCAGCTTTTAAACTGTATCACTCTGTTCTTACTAAAGAATCTCAGTTGGCAGGAGCACAAATCAAAGAATCTCACATGGAGGTTAATATACCAATTCCTGGCACTTCCAACTTCCTACCGTTCTATCTGTCTATCCAGATTCTCTGAAACATGGTAATGACAATGATTGAGATGGTCAGCACATTTGATGTTGCTGAATGATCACTTGCTGGTTTCTCCAGCCATTTTCACCTTTTAAAAAGAACAATCAGGATGCCATTTCCCTGTATTTAAATGCTTGAAAGCTGGAATGACTTTTTTTTTGAGAGACGCTTGACTATTTTGTCCATGGTTGCGATTGCCCACAATTTATTACAGTTCGTTTTGTGCAACTGCAGACCATGCTAGAAGAAGACAATCATAGGGACTATTACCATGCAAATTGGAATCCACATGCTAATTTCAAGACTTTAAACAGGCACAGCTAGCAAATGTCTGCTATAATTATCTGTGCCTGGTTTGAATCAACATCAATGAGGTGCAAATCCTTTAGAAAGCCGTGTAATACCGCTGGAACCTTGTAGGAAGTCAAAATATATTGCTGGTTTTACTAATAAGAGGATGGCCAAACCCAGTGGGGATAATTTTCAAGCAGAAAATTACAAGAAAACAACAAGTTTTGAACAATTTAAATATATATATATATTTGTATTTGTAATGTGGGTAAAATTGTCAAGGTCAGCATTTACTGTATTCGAATCACAGCGTTTTACAGCATGGAGAAAGACCCTTTAGCTCATTGTGTCTTTCCCAGTCATCAAGCATATATCCATCCTAATCCCATTTTCCAGCACTTAGCCTGTAGCCTTGTATGCTTTGGCACTTCAAGTGTTCATCAAATTAGTTCTTAAATGTCATGATAGTTACTGCCTCTACCACCCTTTTAGGCAGTGAGCTCCAGATATCCATCACCCTCTGGGTAGTGTATATTAATGACCTAGGCACAAGTGTGTAACACTTAAATCCCCTGTAAACCATTTGCCCCTTACCTTAAAATCTATCCTCTCTGATTATTGACACATCTACTAAAGGGAAAAATTTCTTCCTATCTATGCCTCTTAGAATGTTTGCTTCTCTATCAAGTTCCCCTCAGCCTTCTCTCCTCTAAGAAAACAACTCCAGCCCAAGGCAATAGTATCTCTTCATCGCAATGTCACTCCAGCCCAGACAATATCCTGATGAATTACCTCTATTCCCTCACTGGTGCAATCATTTCCTTTAGTGCGATGACCAAAACTGTGCACAATATTCCAGCTGTGGCCTAACTCATGTTATATAAAGGTCTATTATAACTTGCCTGCTCTTGTATTCAATGCCTCAATGAATAAAGGCAGATATTGTGTATGTTTTCTTAACCACCTTATCATCAGCAATATCAGTCCTGCCACCTTCAAGGGTCTGTGGACAAGTACACCAAGGTCCCTCTGATCCTTTGTACATTCTCAGGCCTTTCTGTTGTTAGTCCGCCCAAAATGCATCACCTCACACTTTTCAAAACTAAATTCCATTTGCCATTGTTTTAGCCATCTGATCAGCCAGTCTATATCGTCCTATAGTCGAAGACTTTCCTCCTCATTTTTACCACACTGCCAATTTTCATTCATTTGCATACTTACTGATCAAACCTCTTACATTTGTGTCTTGATCATTAATGTATACTATAAGCAACAAGGGATCCCGCACCAAACGCTATGATATCCACTAGACACAGGCTTCCAGTCAAAAAATAACCCTCCGACCATCTTCAACTACTAAGTCAATTATGGATCCAATTTGCTAAATGAGCTCTTGACTTCTTGACCAGTTTTCCATGTGACATTTTTTTAAAGCTTTAAAGCACTACCCTCATCTAAACAGCTAGTAACCTCCACAAAAAAAAACTCACTCAAACCACTCAGACATGATGTTCCTGTGACAAAGCCATGTTGGATCAGATGATAGAAACCATGACAAACCATTTATCTTGACCAGGACTGGTGAATCAGAGAACATCACCTGTACTTGGAGTGGCACGAATTTAAAAGCATTCTTCAGAATGATGAATTTCAAACCCCCAGAAATGGGAGAATCTAATTTTTGATTGAGTGGAATGTTAACTTAATCCACTTAAAAAATATGTCGCTGATATTAAGAGCAGCAAGACAAGGGGAGGCAACCATCCTACTCCCAAGGATGAGTTGTGAACTGAAATATTTTCATCAGGTTGCATGTGATTTCATAGAATTCCCTCAGTGAGGAATCAGGCCATTCAGCCCATCGAGTGTACACGGATCCTCTGAAGAACATCCCACCCATTCCATCCTCACAAGCCTGCATTTCCCCTGGCCAATCCACCCAGCCTGCACACTCTGGGCAATTTAGCATGGACAATCCACCTAACGTACACACCTTTGGACTGTGGGAGGAAACCGGAACACCCAGAGGAAACCCACACAGACACAGGGAGAATGTGCAAACTCCATACAGACAGTTGCCTCTGGGTGGAATTGAACCTGGGTCCCTGGCGCTGTGAGGCAGCAGTGCTAACTACTGTGGCAGGCCTTATTTCTCTTCCAGTTTTAAACTCACCAGGCCTGGTTTCTGGGATCTATGGAAGCATGGCAGCAGATAGAAGATGAGAACTATTGCATGGACAAGGTAATTTCTTCTCTATTTTGTTGGACGTGATGATCAGGAGTAATGGGCCTAAGCCATCCAATCTAAACTGTTGACACACCAACATTTATATGCCCCAGCTCTTATCTGGACCTCGCCCCCTCCACAGTTATCAAGTGCACTCATGTCAATGTCAAAATATTCAACAAATTGAGCTTATATGCATGAGAGATTGAAGAATAAGACAAGATCTTATTGAAACTCATAATATGATTAGGGGACTTGCCTGGGTGGATTCTGAAAAGATATTTCCCTTGAGGAAAGGATTAGAACTATGGGACAGAGTTCAAGTTTGATATGTCCTACCTTTCAGATGGAAATAAGGAGATTTTCTTATTCTCTCAGAAGGCCATTTGTCTGTGGAATTTTCTTCCCCAGAAAGCCAAGGAGGCTGGTTTCTTGAATTTATTCAAGGTTGAGTTCGATAGATTTTGAGTAAACAAGGGGGTCAAGGATTGTAGTGCAAAAGGGAATGGAGACCAAAACCTGATACTACTTATTGAACGGAGGAGCAGGCTCAAAGATTTTTTCTTCATGGTGTTATATTCAATTCTCTTTGACCCTTTCCCTATAGTCCTGAATTTTCTTCCCTGATCAACGACCACGATCACAATCAATGGAATCCCTGTAAACAACAATGCCTCCCCTTATTGTGTTATTCACTCAATCATGTTCACCAAATCATCCATCTCTGACCCAGATCTGTCTCCAAACATTCTCCCTCATACTCACTATCACTACCATTACATACCAAACTGCACTGTACTCATCCCTGCACATGAGCCTCTTGTCCCCTAACTGGCCTCGTTACAATCTCTGTGTATACAGAGCAGCAGCAAACAGTGCTCTTCTGTGGTGTTCCCCAACTGACAGAATGCCAAATCTGTCATTTAGCCTGGCATCTGTTGACAATGCATCACTCACATTGTTGATTAAAACATCACAGCTTTTAAAGAAAACTGAGGAGTCCCAACCAAAGCCCCATCCTAGTAAAGATCAGAGCCAATATTGCAGGGACCATACAGTCAGTCCATGGAACCTGGTGGGAACAATTAATGATTAATTCAAATTGAAATTGATGAGATTTCCTTCAGGAAATAACATTTTGGCCATATGTTATGTGGGTAATTTAGGATTTGACAATGACAAGGACATCTTGCTTGAGAAACAAAATTGAATTTGTACCTTTGATTCCCCAAAGCTCTCCACCAGTGAACTATCTTTGCTTTCATGCCTGTATCTGTTGTAGACTAATTATTAACAGTACATGTTAACAAAAGGGGGGACTTATTCTGCAACTTCTATGTGAATGTACATGTGACTATACAGCAGGAACTCTCTCCCCATATACCCCAAAAGTAAGCTGCACTTTACTGCAATTAAATTATTTCTAACTGCGAGAAGACTAGTTACATTTTAAGTGAAGTGGATGTGACTAAGCACAGAGAGGAAGGATGAACATATTGATTGTGATATTGAAGACAAAATTTCTCATACAGTAAGACTTGAGTATTGCTGAAAAAAAAAACACATCACAGAATCAGAGACTTGCTACAGTGCAGAAAGAGGCCATTTGACCAATTGTGCCTGCACTGTCTCCTTAAATGAGCATCATTACCTAGTGCCAATTTCCTCCTAATCCTTGCACGTTATTTTAATCCAAATAATCATTCAATCCCTTCTTGAATACCGCAGTTGAACCTACCTCCACCACGCATTCAGGCAGCGCATCCATACACTAACTACTCGGTGTGTGAAAAAGTTTTCCTCAGCTGTAGGAAGGATGTTGTTAAACTTGAAAGGGTTTAGAAAATACTTACAAGGATGTTGCCAGGGTTGGAGTGTTTGAGCTATAGGGAGAGGCTGAATAGATGGGGCTATTTTCCCTGGAGCGTCGAAGGCTGAGGGATGACTATGTAGATGTTTATAAACTCAAGAGGGGCATGGACAAAGTAACTAGACAAGGTCTTTTCCCTGCGGTGGGGTAGTCCAAAACTAGAGGGCATAGGTTTAAGGTGAGAAGGGAAAGATTTAAAAGGGACCGAAGGGGTAACTTTTTCACGCAGAGGATGGTGCGTGTATAGAATGAGCTGATAGTGGCATTGGTGGCAGGGTGGTTCAGTGGTTAGCACTGCTGCCTCACAGCACCAGGGACCCAGGTTCAGTTCCAACCTCGGGCAACTGTCTGTATGGAGTCTGCACATTCTCCCCGTGTCAGCGTGGGTTTCCTCCGGGTGCTCTGGTTTCCTCCCACAGTCCAAAGATGTGCAAGTGATGTGGGTTGGCTATGCTAAATTGCCCATACTGTCTAGGATGGGGAAATCAGGAATAGGTGGGTCTGGGTGGGAAGCTCTTTGGAGGGATAGTGTGGACTCGATGGGCCGAATAGCCTGCTTCCACACTGTAGGGACTTTATGACAGAGGAAGTGGTGGAGGCCGGTACAATTACAACATTTAAAAGACATATGAATGGAAAAGGGTTTTGAGAGATAAGGGTCAAATGCTAGCAAATGCGATTAGATTTGTTTCGGATATTTGGTCAGCATGGACAAGTGGGACTGAATGGTCTGTTTCTATGCTGTATAGATCAATAACTCTACTTCATCCTTGCTTCTTTTGCACATCACTTTAAATCTATATCTTCTCATTCTTGGTCCTCTTACAGGTGGAAATAGTTTCCCTCTATCTATTCTATTTAGGCCACTCATGATTTTGAAAACCTTCTTCCGATCCCCTTTTAGCCTTCTTCTCTCCAAGGAGAGCACTCCCAGCTGTATCAATCCGTCCTCAGATCTGAAGCCTCTTGTCCCTGGAAACATTCTTTAAACTACATCTGCACTCTCTCAAATGCGTTCACATTCTTGCCATAATGTGGTGCCCAGAAATGTATGCAATACTTAAGCTGAGGTCTAACAAGAGTCTTACAATATATCCTTACTCTTGTACTCTGTGCTCTTATTAACAAAGCTAAGGATACTGAATGCTACACATGCTGCTCCTTCTGCATGTTCTGCCACTTTCAATGATCTCTGCACTAATACACCCAGGGCCCTCTTCTCTTGCACTGCCTTTAGAATTGTTCCTCCTATTACTTGGTTGAAGCTTTTCATCTTACAGACGTCAGAGCAATTTGCAAATTCAAAGATGACTGCTCAGTTTCAAAGGTGAATTTGAGAGCAGGAAAAGCTCTTAAGGCAGGTAAGAATTTCTTTTTACATGTAACTGTGGATTCAAATATCGCAAATGTATATTTACATTGTCAGAAATATGCAAGTGGTAGGGGGTTAGGTGTCATTCTATGAAAGATACTTTCCTCATGGAATTCAGCAAAGATGTTTCAGAGAACTGGGTCTACCTGGAATTCCAAGGCTGCACCATTTTTTGGCCACAAATGATGTTGTTGCAATTGAACTCAACTGCACAAGTAGCTGAGATTCAAAGTTCAGTGAATAAAATGATTCACACAATGGTATGGAGTTGTGTAATCTAATGCTGCAGAGCAAATGTCTATGGCTTCTTTGCATGATACATTAGTGATGAGGCAAGGCAATGTCAAATGAGTATATAGATACATAGTAAATGTGAAAGTGTCCTTCACAGTATATGTGGGAAATTGGCTGTAACAATTTGCTCAATCATCTGGCAAATTCTTGTTGGGTGGAACCATTCATTGATAAGGTAGGGCATAAAAGAGAGGTCACAATGTGCGTCCCGGGAAGCGCATTGATATGCAGACAGTGAATCATGAGGATAAATTCTAACATCTTTATCACCTGGCAGATTATTGCTTTTATATAAGTCCAGCCAGCATTTTCATAAATTTTAGAGACAGCAAGGCTGTCTGGAGCAGCAGATATAATGTGTACAAATTTGGACCCATCATTAAGAATGGCATACATTTTGTTGATATAGTTGTGCATATTAAGATTGACTATTCCATCTCTTTGACACATTGCTGACATGTATGTCCAGGTTGGCACTGAGGCTACGTAGCACTGCCAAACCTTACCATTGCATGTGAAATTTGGAGAAGTAATTTGAAATTCTGCATTACGTGCGTTGCTAGACCAGCTAAGCATGTTTTCAAAGATTGACCATCTTCAAAGAATGTTGGCTTGTGTCATGTTAGCTGGGAGTAAAGTTGTTTAAACTCAGCAAATATCTCTCCCTGTTTAATGTGGGATGAAGTCACACTAAAACCGAACCACATACAAGGATGAGCTACTCGTGTTCAGCAAATACATAACCTGAAAGATTTATTGTGTGTTTAGTGGCGTCATTAATTGCATAAATTTCTCCAATTAAATGAATTTATAGTGTGGACATAGTTCAAATGATTTTAGCTATTGGTGTGGTGATTAATTGAAGCAATATAACAGTATAAACAAATCATATCAAAAGATGGAAAACCCTTTGTGCACTTCAGACTAAGCACAGTGTAGAGCATGATGTAAATTATACATTATATCGCCCTATTACCAATCTGTTCAATATCAACTAATACAAATTCCTGTTAAATCCTGGGACTGTGTCTCACTTTTGCATTATGAATCTATTTGGAACTGAAAAGTGGCACAATGTTGGACTTAATGCATTCCTTAAGGAATTCAATAGATACCTTACTCAGAGATAACGAGAACTGCAGATGCTGGAGTCAGAGATAATACAATATGGAGCTAGAGGAACACAGCAGGCCAGGCAACATCAGAAGAGCAGAAAAGTTGACATTTCAGGTCGGGACCCTCTCCCGACCCGAGACGTCAACTTTACTGCTCCACTGATGCTGCCTGGCCTGCTGTGTTCCTCCAACTCCACACTGTGTTATCTCAATAGATATCTTTCCTGTTCTTAATTTTCTATTAAGTTGAACTATGTCATCAGAATCCCAAATTTGGTCTTTGCTGTACCTCTGTCTAAGTTTTACCTTATTCATTTGGTAGTACAAAACCTGAGTGTTGCTAAGGAAATACACTTTGTGGAAACCTTTTATCTTATCCCTTCATCCTTTCATAATAAGCAAGGTCACACTTAACCAGCCCAAGTTTAGAAAACTCAAAAGATAGTATCCAACCTTAGCTGTGATACTGCAATTGGACACCATTTGCTAAATAATCCAGAGTACACTAAGAATTGTGAATTTAAGCCTGGTAGTTGGGCTCACAGTATGATGCATTTGCACATATATAGAAGACAGAGAATGTGGGGAAATAAACAGTGACATCTTGGGAAATGTCCACATTACAGAGGAGGTGGTGCTGGACATCTTAAAACACATAAAGGTGGATAAATCTCCAGGACCTGGTCAGGTGTACCCAGAACACTGTGGGAAGTGAGGGAAGTGATTGCTGGGCCCCTTGCTAAGATATTTGTATCATCAATAGGCAGAGGTGAGGTGCCAGAAGACTGGAGGTTGGCTAATGTGGTGCCACTATATAAGAAAGATGGTAAGGAAAAGCCAGGGAACTATAGATCGGTGAGCCTGACATCGGTGGTGGATTAGTTGTTGGAGGGAATCCTGAGGGACAGGATTTACGCTTACTTGGAAAAGCAAGGACCAATGAGGGATAGTCAACATGGCTTTGTGCATGGGAAATGGTGTCTCACAAACTTGATTGA
The DNA here is from genome assembly GCF_021869965.1 of Rhincodon typus. Taxonomy (NCBI): domain Eukaryota; kingdom Metazoa; phylum Chordata; class Chondrichthyes; order Orectolobiformes; family Rhincodontidae; genus Rhincodon; species Rhincodon typus. The sequence goes on from NC_063333.1 coordinate 133,264,322, forward strand.
GTTTTTTTGAAGAAGTAACAAAGAGGATTCATGAGGTCACAGTGGCGGACATCTTCTATATGGACTTCAGTAAGGCGTTTGACAAGGTTCCTCATAGTAGAGTGGTTAACAAGATTAGATCACATGGAATAGAGGGAGAACTAGCCATTTGAATACAGAACTGGCTCCAAGGTAGAAGACAGAGGGTGGTGGTGGAGGGTTGCTTTTCAGACTGGAGGCCTGTGACCAGCGGTGTGCAACAAAGTCCTGGGTCCACTGCTTTTTTGTCAGTTATATAAATGGTTTGGATGTGAACATAGGAGGTATAATTAGTAATTATAGTAATTATATTAGTCATTTCTGAAGAAGGGTCTAGGCCCGAAACGTCAGCTTTCCTGCTCCTCTGATGCTGCTTGGCCTGCTGTGTTCATCCAGCTCTACACCTTGTTATCTCAGGTATAATTAGTAAGTTTGCAGATGACACCAAAAATTGGAGATGTAGTGGACGGTGAAGAAGGTTACCTCATAGTACAATGGGATCTTGATCAGGTGGGTCAATGGGCCGAGGAGTGGCAGATGGTGTTTAATTTAGGTAAATGTAACGTTCTGCATTTTGGAAAGGCAAATCAGGGCAGGACTTATACACTTAATGGTAAAGTCCTGGGGAGTATTACTGAACAAAGAGACCTTGGAGTGCAGGTTCATTGTTCCTTGAAAGTGGAGTCATAGGTCGACAGGATAGTGAAGAAGGCATTTGGTATGTTTGCCTTTATTGGTTAGTGCATTGAGTATAGGAGTAGGGAGGTTACGTTGCGGCTGTACTGGACATTGGTTAGGCCACTATTGAAAGACTGTGTGCAATTCTGGTTCTCCTTTATAAGAAGAATGTTGTGAAACTTGAAACGGTTCAGAAAAGATTCATAAGGATGTTGCCAGAGTTGGAGGCTTTGAGATATTGGGAGACGCTAAATAGACTGGGAATATTTTCCCTGGAGCATCGGAGGCTGAGGGATGACTTTATAGACGTTTATAAAATCATGACGGGCATGGATAGTATAAATAGACAAGGTCTTTTCCCTGGGTGGGGCAGTCCACAACTAGAGTGCATAGGCTAAAGGTGAGAGGGGAAAAATTTAAAAGGGACCTAAGGGGCAACTTTTTCATACAGAGCATGGTGCGTGTATGGAATGAGCTGCCAGAGGAAATGATGGAACATGGTGCAAATGCAACATTTAAAAGGCATCTGGATGGGTATATGAATAGGAAAGGTTTAGAGGAATATGGGCCAAATGCTGGCAAATGGCACTAGATTAATTTAGGATATCTGGTTGGCATGGATGAATTGGTCTGAAGGGTCTGTTTCCATGCTGCATATCTCTATGACCCTATTACTCTGTATTGAACGTGGCATTTATTAATTAGTAGGGTCCTGTTTTTCGCCGATAGATAGTTCATGCGTGTGTCCATTGTCCCTGTCCCAACACAACAAAATAGGTGACATCCATTGTCAAGTTCAATTCTCAGGGCAATGCTTTGACCAATCAGAGTCAACCTGCCTGAGTGTCAGCAACTAGCAGACTGAAACCCATGCTGTCAGCCAGGACAACCAAACATAACACATACCTCTTCAGAGGGAGATATGAACTTCGGATCAGAATAAATTGCCAAACCTTTAGAATTGTTAATATTGAAATTTGAATTTTTAATCTAGTAAACTCTGTTTTTACCTGTTTGTATAATTATTGAATTGACAGCACAAGTATGTTTGTCTCTTCTCGATATTTTGTTCACCTTTAGGAAAATGTGTTGTGTTATATCTCACAGTTAACATTTAGTATCCTATTAAGAGATACATTACTGTATCATAGCATCGGAGGCTGAGGGGTGATCTTATAGATGTTTATAAAATCATGAGGGGCATGAATAGGGTAAATAGACAAGGTTTTTTCCCTGGGGTGGGGCAGTCGTAAACTAGAGGGCATAGGTTTAAGGTGACTATGAGGTATAAAGGTCTCAGATTGCATCTTACCTTAGGCCAGCTGAAGCATGACATGTTAATGAAAGCACATGTCTATATCCTACACAATTGCTTGATATTAACCCAGGAAATGAGGTGCCAATGATCATATTAAATGTATATATCAGTATCTATAACAAACATCTGCAGAATATTTTACTAACAAGTTATCCACTTTGAGTTCTTATATTACGAAAGCTATAATAAGCATTGTCATATAGGGTACACATGCACTGCCGGTGGCAATATCCACACCACGGTCACAGTTCAGATATTGAGTCAGTCTCACATTCTCATACTTTGAGATGATGGTCACCAAGAATATACTGAACACCATAAACATACTCATAATCTTCCTGGATCTATTCAGCAATTGTTGGATTAGTAAGATACAAAATACTGTAACTCTCTTCTGTCAGGATCCCAGTCCAAGTTTTCGATTTGCTTCAGCTGAAAATACTGATTTTGCTTTAAATTTACTCTATGGAGCTCCAGATTTTTATTCTTCCGATCGCAATAGGCTCTTAGTCTGTTATACGGTTTAGAATGATTTAACCGAAACATCTGCTGACACCTTTCCCACCAGGCTTATTTTGTTTCTAGCTAAACACTTAGGTGCAAAGTAACACAGCTTCTTGAGTTAGATTGCTGCTTTCCCTATGCTGGACATGCTTCCTTTTCTCTTATGTGATCTCCTCCATATATTTACATGCAATCTGAGCCTTGATCTTCTTTGTTGTTTCTTCTGTAAACCTAGAACAAAAACAGAAGTTGCTGGAAAAGCTCAGCAGGTTGGCAGCACCTGTGAAGAAAAGATTAGAGTTAATGTTTCGGGTCTGGTGACCCTTCCTCAGAACTGATGGTAGCTGTGAAAACGTCGGTTTATATGCAGAAAATAGAGAGGGGGATGGGGTAGGGAGTAAATGAAAGGATAGAGACCGAAGATGGAGAAGAGCAGTTAGATAGACAAATCAGTATGTAAACCTACCTTTCTATAAACCTATCTTTCCTGTTTATGGTGTTCTCATTCAGCCTGGAATGATTCTCAGCATAAAGCATTGCCTTTGCTTCCATTACTGTACTCTAGCTGATGCTTACAACCTCAGAGCTTATTCACATGTTGGTAGCACTCTGGGGAATAAGTTTCTCCTCTATCAGCAGATATTCCTTCTTACTGGATCTCTTTTGTGTAAGACAATCCTGTTTCTGAGGGGATTGTTGTTCTGTTGTCAAAATTCATGGATTCAGCCAGATGCATCAATGCCATCACATATTGATTAACAGCTTCCCTCTCTGAGCTCTGATAGTGTGATGGTGAGTACTTGTTTTTACTTGCACAGTGTTCATTTCACAGTTTTGCCGCTGCAAGAGGGAAGTGCTTCAATTCTGTCTCACGTCTCCTTTCATTTTCACAGCACTTGGGAATGAAAATTTTCACACCATTCGGACTCACCGAGCACTTCAAAGTTGCAGATTATTATTTGGATTCTCCTTGTTTTTTTTTCTAACAGTACCTGGTTTTCTTACAAATCTGAAAATTCAATGAATGTCAGTTTCCCAATTCTGATACCATGTCTCATGTAATGTGCTTAATGGTTGTTGCAAGTTAATGTGAAACTGCTGTAATGGATAGAGAGGTCACATGAGTACAGCTAGACAACTAATACAAAAGAATTTCCCCAAACACAACCATCTTGGGCCCTTGATTGTATCAGAGATAGCAGGAACTGCAGATGCTGGAAAATCTGAGACAACAAGGTGCAGAGCTGGATGAACACAGCAGGCCAAGCAGCATCATAGGAGCAGGAAGGCTGACGTTTCGGGCCTAGGCGCTTCATCAGAAAAGGGGGAGGGGAAGGGGGTTCTGAAATAAATAGGGAGAGAGTGGGAGGCGGATAGAAGATGGATAGAGGAGAGGATAGGTGGAGAGGAAACAAACAGGTCGAAGAGGCGGGGATGGAGCCAGTAAAAGTGAGTGTAGGTGGGGAGTTAGGAAGGGGATAGGTCAGTCCAGGGAGGACGGACAGGTCAAGGGGGCGGGATGAGGCTAGTAGGTAGGCGATGGGGCTTGAGGTGGGAGGAGGGGATAGGTGGGAGGAAGGACAGGTTAGGGAGGCAGGGACAAGCTGGGCTGGTTTTGGGATGCATAGGGGGAGGGGAGATTTTGAAGCTTGATGAAGGGTCTAGGCCCGAAACGTCAGCCTTCCTGCTCCTATGATGCTGCTTGGCCTGCTGTGTTCATCCAGCCCTGCACCTTGTTGTCCCTTGATTGTATGTGTGTTTATTTTTAGTGTTGTAGTTATTCTTATTGGTAGCTACTCATGAATGGCACCCACCATCGTTGTTAAAAAGATGACTGAAGCTAGTTATTGGCTATAAAGTCTAGCTTCATGAAAATTTAGAGATTACTGGTTTTCCAAATATCAGAAAGAAATCACATACTCCGAAGATACCTTCTCAAATGGGAGGATACTGCTCTTCCTTTACAGGAATAGAATGGATGCCAGGAGATTCATTATGGTGACTGCTGCTTTCATTATATCTGCCATCAGCGACAATGTTAAAGATTTCTCCTTAGGTATCTAGCATGTGTGTCTGGTATTGCTTTTAGACTCTCTACATATACAAATCAGGAACTTGACATCTGTTTCATGCTCCTTTCAATAACTGGATTACTGATGCAATATGCACCGTGTAAAATGTGGTTAATTTTATCCAGACACTTGGCAGTTCAAACCAGGTGATCTTAGAAACACAACTAAGAGCTACCAGACGATCTTGCTATCCCTCCTTCAACTGCCCTCTGCAACACAGAAGCTGTCTCTGAAGCTATTGCAGCTTTTTGTAGTTCATCAGAAGGTAACAGATAGGCCAGGCAAATGAATTTGTCACAGTCCTTCTGCCAGCCTCTTTGGGTACATTTCTGAGCCAGAATATTCTCAGCAGATCTGATAAACAAAATCAGTGTTTCATACCGAACACGATTCAACTTCAGACTGCTTTAAAGAGTCATCACCACCTTGAGAACCCAACTCTGTTCTCTTTACGCAGATACTGCCAGTGCTGTTGACTTTTGTAACACTTCCAGCATGGTTTTTCTTTCCAGGTTTCTGGCATCTGCAACATTTTGTTTTTCTTTTATCAACCAGAACTATGCTCTGCTCTTTTTAATTTGATTTCGAATGGTTAATACAATAAGTGTTTTATTTTAATAGAATCCCTACCAGTGTGCAAATGGGCCATTCGGCCCAACAAGTCTACACTGACCTTCCAAAGAGCATTCCATCCAGATCCATTCCCCTGCCTTATCCTTGTAACCCTGCCGACGTACCTAAACTATGCATCCCCAAACAAAATGGGTAAGTTAGCATGGCCAATCCACCTAACTAGCACATCTTTGGACCATGGAGGGAAGCCAGAGCACCCAATGGAAACCAACACAGACATGGAAAGAATGAGCAAACTCCACACAGACAGTTGGCCAAGGTGGGAATCAAACCCAGGTCCTTGGTGCTGTGAGGCAGCAGTGTTAACCACTGAGCCACTGTGCCATTTTCATGAGGCAAGCGGTTTCCACAATAAAGCATGAATGTTGCAACAGAATCCTTTTTTTTTCCCTTTTAGTTTATGATCAGTCACAATGCTAAGGGTTCAAGCTGACATGATGCATAATTTCCTGTTCAGCTTTACTACCTGAGTGTTCATATTACCACAGAACTGAAGTGCATCCTTCATGTTCAAATTTCAAGTTCATTTGGCCATTAATCATGCAGTTGGGAGTGTAAGCGAATACATTATTCAAGCTATTTTATTCTACATCTACAGATTTTGAGATTCTGACACAAGAAATTGGATGGGAATGATCTTTTTTAAGCCTGCCTAGCAATGAAAGTAAATTAAAATAACTCACTTCAAAGTAAATTATGCATACTACAATTAAGATTACTTTTTTTTTCAATCCCTTGCAATGTCTTCAGAAAGCTGAAGTAAAGTAGAGGAGCAGAACGAAAAATGCTTGCTTCTTGATTCATTATGTATGTCATTTGCATTTTCCATTAACTAAAGTGATTGCATTACATGGCTTTTTAGATATCCTGAGTCATAATTCCACTAATATTGATTCACCAGCTGAATGACGACACTAAACATTAAGTCTGATCAATTGGTACAAAAGAACAACCCACAAAACTTGAATTAAAATGTTAGAGAATATATTTCATTTTCACCTCTTTAAACAGAATGCACAATCACCAACAGCAAAAGTATCATATTATTATTAGGATCGTTATTTTTACAAACCTTTGTGGTAGCACACTATAAATTGAGCCCTGCTATTCACAGAGTTTGTACGAAATGTTAAAATTATTTTTAAGGTATTTGCAGCGCATTAATTTACCTGACTTTCAGACCAATATTAATAAAACAGCATTGACTAGGTTTCTGTACCAAACACAAGTTATTACTTACTACAAGTGACTAAACTATGGCTACAAGTAAATAGATAAAACACATTGACATAAAACATAATTGGAACTCTAACCTCCTTATAAACTCCCCATTGCACGCACATATGCACATGCAAACAAATAGGGAAAATAGATTATTGATGGAGGTGGAGAAAATGTAGTAACTCAATTCAGTGGCCTTTGCTTCTTCATTCTGATTTTGAGATGATCCTATTTAGGTTAGCCAGGCCCTTGGTGTTCAGTTTTCTTTCACTGGATGCTTCCATTGGTTTGCAACTGATTCACTTGGAAAATGTATCTGATTTATTAATTCAAAAGACACAGCTCAAAGCAACTGCTGCAGGAAAGATAACTGGTTGTCTTCAAATTTAAGCTGAGTCCTTTTTTACTGCAAAGAACAGAGGGCTTCTGTTGGGGAGAACAACTGCATACTCTTCAATGTCTTTCTCTCACTGCATTCTGTGTCTTTGTAACTTGTTTTCAGTTCCAACTTGTGCAGTCAGATGAGAACAACCCAGCTTCACTTGTAAACAGAGATAACAAGGTCTAGAGCCAGATGAACACAGCAGGCCAAGCAGCATCAGAGGAGCAGAAAGGCTGACGTTTCGGGCCTAGACCCTTCTCCAGCATCTACAGTTCCTACTACCCCTTCACTTGTAAACAACTCCTTAGCTTCTGATCATTTGCACACTGCAGAAACTCATAGCTATATAAAAAAAAGTTCACAAAAGAGATCAAATTCCTTACTCTGAAATTATACAGACATCCTGGTAAAACCCTGTTTTTGTAAAAAAAAAGATATCCTTGCAGAAGACATGGTTTTTACAAGATGAGTGTATAGAAAAAAATAATGTTATAAAGAAGAGATGCTGCTGCTACAAAATATATGTATGGTCCAGTGGCTCAACGTGACCCATATGCATATTTTCTCCAAGTTTAAAGGGCATCATCAACCCTTCTAAAATTCTGAACTCTCCAATTCCTTGACTTCAGCTTCTTGTAGATCCAGTTGTCCCTCCTCTTGTTCCACCTTGGATCGAAATGCCGAAATTATTTTCTTAAATCCCCGTATATATCTCTTTCTTTCCAAAGACTTTGTTAAAGCCCATTCTGTTATTCAGTTTTTGGTCATAAAGTCACCTCGCTGCACTGCAGCCATTTTATATCCCCTTCCCCGTGTCCCACCAATAATCCCTACCTTGGATTTGCATCTATTTCTCTGATTTCATCAGTAACAGAACTTGGGATTCATCATTTTCTTTATTAATAGCTATATATTAAAGCACGTTGTTAACAAACCTAATTTATAAAATAAATACACAAAAACATAATAAAATGAACCTAAGAATTATCATTGTAAGAAAGTGGAGGAGATCCACGTGGAATGAGAGGCTTGCGGCAGATGCACTCATTCATAAAATTGGGTTAATGGATTGAACTAGTACCAGGAATTATGCTGGATCACCAGTGATGGGAATGGGAGCTTGCTGGGGTTAGGCTAAACCACTGTTAGACAGATCATTTCAGATAAAGAAGATTGTCATAACTACCATTCAATTAGGTATATATATATAAAACTCTTATTGAGTAGAAACATTAAACAGCTGATGTTTCACAACTTAGTAATGGGAAAGATAACCAGACAGAGTATGATAATGGGTGCTTATTGTCCTGCTACCAAAAAAGTGACTTCCTTTCCTCTTCGCACTATTTTGATTTTTCTTACATTGTTTTTCATGGCTTTAATTGCTTCAGCACTGGCAGCAATATTTTAAGCAGTCTTTGTGAAATAGACTGGTGATTTATGTATATTTTTGATATAGTTTATTTTAAGATTGGATTCTTGGATTTTGAGTTAGTGACATGTCTTATTTCCATGTGTTTGAAGTGTTTAGTAATTAGTTTGCAAATATTTCTATTGCTATGATGATTTATTTTAAAAGAGTTTGTGAGAGTTAACCTTCAGAGCTTTATTTAAAAAGTCATTAGGAATGTTTATAATTGAGCAGTATCAAATGTTATATATCAATGTATCTGTTAGAAATTTCTGGAATTTTGCTTTTCAGCTTTGGGGAAATGCCCATAGCTTAAAGAGGGAGGTCTTAAAGTTTTAGTTTCCGTTTTGAGCTATTCTACAGACATCCTTTCCTGAAGGTGGATGCATTAATCTGTGCTAGATAGTTAGACTTATCAATTTGATATTATTTTGGAAAAATGAATTAGTAATCTTTCCTGACCCAGACGTGTTTGGCTAAAACACTGAAGATTTTATATGTTTAAGATCAGATACATAATAGCTCCAGAGGAATGGGTGTTGAAGTCACAGTTAACTTAAACCTTTTGAGATGGTAGAAAAATATTGCTATCTGTACAGGGATGCTTTTGGAATTTGTAAAGGAGAGCTTTGGGATTAATATGGGATTATACTTTTACCATGCATGTAAAAATATTTAAATGTGTGCTATTGGTAAATTGATTCCATTTTATCATTTCTTTGTTATTAACCATCCGTTTTATTGTTTTAAAAATTTCTGCCATATTGCATACTTAGGTTTCTGTGAGAGATCATCCAGTTAAAACTAAAGCAAAACAAAATATGATCTATCAAGCCAGATTTCAATAAGGGATCTGATTGGCCCAGAGCTAACATCATCTGGGATCAGAAGACCTTAGCTATGAAGTTCCCTCCCTGAATATTTCATTTTTGTTTAACATCTCTCCCTTGTTTTTAAAGGTCCTTTCAGCTTACCTCTTTGAGCAAGCTTTTAGTCATCTGTTTGGGCATTTGCTTCCATGGCTCAGTGTCATTTTTTTTTATTATTAGCATCCTTATTCCACACTTTCAGACATTTTACAATGTCAAATAAGCTACACAAATGTAAGTTGCTATTGGCAAAGCCTTCAAGGTCAAACATAAAGTTACCATTGTCCTACTGCACCACAGGGCTGCTCTCTCATTAGTAAAGATGGCTGCTGTTGGTTTAACCTGAGGCTCAGGTGAGGGGAGAGGTAGAGAAGGAGAGTCCTTCATCCTAAGGTAAAGTCTTAGGCAATTCAGGGAATTTAAACACTTAAATGGTGAATATCTTCAACCGTGGCTGTGGTTGAGATATGAATCCATTCTAACCAACAAGTGAGTTAATACTTCTTTACCACACAGAGTCATGGGGAGAAATCCCAATGAATGAACTACAGAAATATTGTTCATTGGTTCACCGAGAGTAATGGAAAGCTCTGGTCAATGATGTAAACATTATTCACCTTTGTTTCCCGGTTTCACACTTAAACTCATGAGTACAGAATCACCGGGAAAATCTATTCCCTAACTGTTCTTTCACAGTTATCCCATAGAGTAGTAAAAAGGCATTTATTCTTCAGCTTTTAAATTGTCATTATACCAGCATTAGTGCCCCTTGTATTTGAACTGCACCATTTGTATAGATCAGCAGCAACGAAATTATTTTTCACTGAGACATTTATCGAGTAATAAAAGATGAAATGTCACAAATAATAGCAACATTGCCGATTTGGGGAACATGCATTCCTTCCTCGTGCCTGGCAAAGATTAAAATAAAGGAAACCTCATCATACACAATGGATTAACAGCTGGAAGTATGGTCCTCATTAATTTTACATAAACATGTTCATAAATTTCCAAAGAATTGCAATAAAAATGTAACAGTAAATGGAAACTTAATGCAGTTAATGTTTACACATTACATGATAGACTCAAGACTATAAAAGTCTATGTAAAACCCAATCTGTCTGCATTATGAATTGCACTACTAAGTACATAGAGAGAGGAAAAAGATGTGAAGGGCATTTATTTCAAGGCTGTGATGTACTCACAACATTATGACTGTAACTTGGCTACGTTTGATTGGTGTAATCAAACAAATGCATGCCATGTAGGATCCCAGAATCAATATTCATAGTTTAATTCAGACAAGTGCACAGAATCAATATTTTCTAAGTACATCACATAAACCAATGCGCGAAAGCAACATCATGTGCAATCTTAAGTACAAGCATATCACTCTAACAATATACTTAAACACGTTGCGTAAGTCAGGAGTTTGATGGAACTCTCTCCACTTAGTATATCAATATTCATTCCTTGTCCCTGAGCCAAAATCCTGGAACTCCCCACATAACAGTATTTTCAGCACCTTCATTGAATGGAATATGGTTTCAAGAAAGTAGCTGACCACTAACTGCTCAAAGACAACTAAGGATGAGCATTAAATGTCAGCCTTGCTAATGATGTTCTATATCCCAAGAATTAATTAAACAAAAAGGAAAGGAGCTATGAAATTAAATTAACAAAAATAGTCATTTCTACATGTTTTGATGTTTTTTTACAGAATGGGGTAAGGTCAATTCTGTCATTGGTACATTTATTGTATCTCTACAAAATTTCATCAGTCCTCCAACTTTACTCATTTTATGCCTGATACTAATTTACCCAGGTATATTTGATTTGGCAAACACTGCTGACATCAGAATCGTCATTAACAGAGAAAGAGATAAATCACTGTGAGCATAGCCCCAACATAGCAGCACCAACCTTCCTATGATTCTCACATAGTTATAGCCAGATTAATTTAGACCCTTCCTGGTTGAGAAAAATGGTTATTTATGAATTTGATAGAGCAACCTTTTTTCTCCATAAAATTGTTAGCTTTATTTATTTTCAGCTTTGAACATTTGAACTTTTCAGCCCCTCCGAGGCAGGATGGTGGATGGGACTGGGTGGAGGTGGGTATCTGGAATGCCCTTTCTTAACACCAGAGTATTTCTCTCCTCCCACAACACGAATGCATTGTACTCCTCATCCTGATGACCCTGCACTCACTTCTCCCATTCACTACACCTGCCAATTTCCCCCAGAATTAACCTGAAATTGCCTCAAAGGCTGTGCTTCATCGGCATCCATTCCTCAGACAGTGTTGCAATATCAACACCAACCCAATCCTCCAAATGGTACTGTTGGGGTCAGAGAATTGTTACTCATTTTATTGGCAGCAACCCCCTCAGGCAGATCTTACTTTTGAATGGAGGCAGGCATCTTGCCTCAAGCTGATTAGAAACCCTACTGGCAGAATAAGATTTAACCCATAATGTCTCCTGTGTGATATTGCTAGATCAACTGATGCGGCGAAAATAGTTATGGGGCAATGCAGGGACTGGAATTATGAGGATGAATTATGATATAGAAAGACAGATTGCTTAAACTGAAATTGAAGAGATTGAAGATTTCTGGGAAATTTGAAGATTCTGCTAGACAATTCCCCTGAGCCTTTGAAATCAGAGAATTCATGCTGCAGTTACATAAATGGCTTCTGAAGAAAAGTTAAGACTATTAAATATAGATACCACGGTGTGGAATTGGCAGAATGCAACAGGTCAGGCAGCATCAGAGGAGCAGGAAAGCTGACGTTTCGGGTCGGGACCCTTCTTCAGAAATTGGCGAGGGGGAAGGGAGCTCCAAAATAAATAGAGAGAGATGGGGTGGGGCTGGGAAAGGTAGGTGGGATGTGATAGGTGAGTGCAGGTAGGCAGTGGTGGGGATTGGTCAGTGAGGTGGGAGGAGCAGATAGGTGGGAGAGAAGATGGACAGATTGTGTCAGGTCAAGGAGGCAGGGTTGAGAGGGAGGGTTGGTCATGGGATGAGGCCAGGGGAAATTTTGAAACTAGTAAAGTCTACATTGAGAGCATTGGGCTGTAGGCTCCCAAGGTGGAATATGAGGTGCTGCTCCTCCAGTTTCTGGGTGGCGTCATTGTGACACTGGAGGAGGTCCAGGATGGACATGTCATCCAGGGATTGGGAGGGGGAGTTGAAGTGGTTCGTGACTGGAAGGTGTTGTCGTTTGTCGCGAACTGAGTGTAGGTGCTCTACAAAGCGGTCTCCAAGCCTCCGCTTGGTCTCACCAATGTAGAGGAGGCCACATCAGGAGCAGCGGATGCAGTAAACCACATTAGCGGATGTGCAGGTGAACATCTGTCTGATGTGGAAGGTTTTTTTGGTTCCTTGGATGGAGGTGAGGGTGCAGGTGTAGCACTTCCTGCGGTTGCAGGGTAAGGTGCCGGGGGTGGTGGGGCTAGTGGGATGTGTGGAGCGGACGAGGGAGTCATGGAGAGAGCGGTCCCTACGGAAGGCAGATAGGAGTGGGGAGACAACTATTTCCTTGGTTGTGGAGTCAGATTGCAGGTGGCGGAAGTGGCGGAGAATGATATGTTTAATCTGGAGGTTAGTGGGGTGATTCTGTCTTTATTTTTGTTGTGGGGAGGGGGATGTGAGGGCAGAGGTGCAAGAAATGCAAGAGATGCAGTCGAGAGCATTTTCGACCACTGAATGGGGGGATGTTGCGGTTCTTGAAATAAGAGGACATCTGGGATGTTCGGGAGTGGAATGCCCCATCTTGGGAGCAGACGCGGCGGAGGAATTGGGAGTAGGGGATCACATTCTTGCAGGAAGGTGAGTGAGAGGAGGTGTAGTCCAGGTAGCTGTGGGAGTCAGTGGGCATGAAATAGATATCAGTTTCGAAGAAGACTATTAAATACCTAGTTTAATTCTTAATTATCTATTCAACTATCTCTGCCAACTTACCTCGCACACCCCCTCCCCATCTACATGTCTCCAGACCCTGACCTGATACACCCTACCCCCTACTCTCTGGCATTCAACAATTACCACCTGCTGGACTGAACCTGACACCACCCCACAATTGCACCTCACCCCCCTACCCCCACTTTCACACTCAGACCAGGCAGCCCCTGCCTCTGGACATAATACTGCTACCCCTTCACTTCACCTCCCAGGACCCAGCTGTGTCCATGCCCCACCGACCTCCACATTCACCACCACGGCTGCAGGTCCCAAGCTCCTCCCCACTCCAATTTCAACTGTTCCCCCTCTCCCACAGCATGTACCTTCCCCTACTACTGGACCTGCCTCTTCCCTCTCCTTCTCTGCCCCCCACTGAAATAGACACAATTACCCAGCACAGACGCACACACACACACACACACAAACACACACACGCACACACACACACACACACACAAATAAACACGCACACACGCACGCACACACACACACACAAACACACACACACGCACAAACACACACACACAAACACACACAAACACACACACGCACACACAAACACACACACACACACACAAACACACACAGACACACACACACACTCCATTTTGCACTTATTTTACATTTTTAGATTTTCACTAATACTGTCAAAGTGCCTGTTTGTGTTGCTGGACAGAATACAACAACTGAATGCTGTGAAAAAGGGGGTGCCGTTTGCTTTCCCCTGACTGTTCTACCCCTCTGAGGGGCATGTCAGAATGGAAATATGGCTCTACATTATTGAAGGAGCTCTGAAAAGGATCTCCTATCAGAAACGCTGAGTTCTTACCTTTGTAACAATCTGTGTCGGATTCCCACTCTTCAGAAAATCCGACCTACTCTTCTTTGAGCTGGGGCAAAGTTTCGAGGTAAAGTAAGTGAAATCACACTGTGAGCTTCAGGAAAGGGGTCAGTAGATAAAAGGAACTCCAACTTTATGTTTTTGGCCTGGGTAACATATTATAACCTCTCTGACACCAACCAACTACTCACTTCTAGCCCATCCATTCTTTGAGATTTGGTCTCTCTCATTCTGTGTCTGTCTGACTGTTTCAATTGTGTAAGGCGAGTCAAAAGGAGCGTACTGTGTGATATATACATTAGGACAGCAGCTGTGATCCTGGACCATCAATACAGACATGAATTCACAACACCTCATAGAAAGTTATGGAATTAAATTTAATATATCTGGAAAGTTGTGAGTTATTTGTCGGAAGAAATTCCATAAGAAACTGACAGATTGTCACAAAAATCTAACTGGGACACTCATTTTCCTCAGGTAAGGGAGATTGTCAGCCCTGCTTGGCCTGACCTATATTTGAATCTACATTGTGTGATTGAAGTGGCTTATTAAGCCATTCAACTTGAAATGATCAGTCAAGGAGAAGACTCAGCAACCTCCTGAGGGCCTCTCAAAAGCAGCAATGAATGGGTAACATCAGTGGTCCTTTTATCTTGAGAACAAATTTAAAAGAAACGTGCACTGGGCCATCAACATGATTATTGGCCATAGTTATCGCAAAGTCTTTGTCCAGACTTTCAGCATCTGATCTGGTTGGTTACAAGTGATCAAACTGAGAGCCATAAATTAATCTATATGGAACAAAGTCACCAGTTGTGCAGTAAGAAAATCTTCAGAGCTGAGATGTAAAATAAAATTTTATTACACTGGAGAAGGTCAGATTTTGGTTCCCATCACCTGGCTCTGTCTTAATTCATTCAATTAATATTAGTGATCAATTTCTTCACTCTGCATTAACAAAGTGCTGGTGACATTTTATTTATAGTTACTTTTTAGGTTGGACATTTGAATCAACCTTATTGCTTACATGAAGTTTATTTGTAAGTGCTGTGCTGAGAAAGCATTGGTTTTATTTACTCAGGGGCAGTGAACTTTTGCTATGCCAATTTAATATTCATGTTTTCCCAGCAGGCATTCATCTGAATGCAGGAGAATTGTAGGTGCATTCGAGAGAAAACAGCTAATGCTGTAGAGGAAATTTAAAGATATGCCTCCCCTGGTTTCAAAATTCATTATGTTGAGAAAGTAGGAGACAGTAATTGTGAGGGGGAGAGCCCTTGGACCTGAGCTGGATCTAACATCTGGTTAGAAGTTGTCCAGATAATAAGGTATTGCCACAAGCAAGCCATTAGCCCAAGGGGCTTTTGGAGGAAAGAAGTTAAATTGTATGCAGTTAAATGGAATTTTCTTTTGACAGTCCCTCTCTGTTCACCTACTCTTTGTAAATAAAAAAGCTTAGCAACCTTGTCCCGAGAAAGTGCTTTTCAATCTGACTTCCCGGTGCCCTAGAGGAACTCTAGGAACACAATATCTTCAGAATTAGATATAGGATGGTATGGGGCTCCACATATTTACAACTCCCAACTGCACAGGATTCAGTCAACTCTGAAATAGTCACGAGCCATTTTTCAGTATGCCATGTGCATTTGTGTTAACACCAATGGTTTGCACAAATTGTTGAAATATCATAGAATCTCAAACTGTGCTTTCAACGTATGGTAAATGAAAAATAACCCGTCGGATCTGTAAAGTTGTGGTACTGGGACTCAACCTGAGGGAAAGCGCATAAACACAGGGATATTTTTCTGCATGGGCTTTCTATTTTATGAAACCAGCTGACATTGGTTGCTTCAATTCCCCAAATTTTCTCAAGATGTTTCATACAACTAACAGTGCAAAAAAAAAGAAATTTCCAGTGCAACCAAGAGCAATGCAAGTGAAAATTTTTATTTTAATTCTACTCTCTGCTTTGTTTATTTTTATTGGCGTTCAGCGTCAACCATGGTTTCAATTATTAATCTAATTTCTGAGCACAAATCCCATTCCACTCAAAGTTGTAAGTATACATTCCAGATGGTCAATTTAATGCAGTAATCAGGGCGTGCTCTGCTATCAATGGTACCAAAATCAGGATGAGATGGTAGACCATCAATGTTCTTTGTGGCAGATGTAAAACACTTCATGACACTTTTTGAAGAGGTGGAAAGTTCTCCATGTGTCGTCATTTTGTATTTTCTGGTTTATTGTATATTTAATATATCTGATTTACTTCAAAGCCAGGGAGGGATGGCACTAGTTCGAAGCCTGCAGCAGGTTTTTTTTATCATGCTTTAAAACATCTTTTAGTCTTACAAATTGTCTCCATAAAAATGCACAGCTCAGACTTCTTGTTGCTCCCTGGAAGTTCAATTCACCTAGGCTTAAATAATCAAGCGCAGTGATCAGACTAACATAATCAAACATAGATCAATTAACCCCTGAACATGATATCATAGCTGATACTTTTTCTTCAAGCAAGAGCATTTCAACAAATTGTCTGGTTATCATGTAGTTTGTGGATCACGTATGCAAACTGGTTGTTATGCTTCAAAAGCACTTCGTTGATTTAAATTTGGGGACAACCTAAGGAGATCAAAGGGACTATATACATTGTCCAAACCCCAAACAAATTACCAAATTTATATTATGGTCTAGCTAGGGATCAGTAATGTATTTTAACCATAGTCAAACCCTGGGATTCGGGGGTGAAGAGAATTACTAAATTATACCAAAAGATTGCACCATTTTCAACAAACAACAATAAACTTTACTTCTAGTGTTAGAACAGTAATATAATCTACAGAAGTGTAAAACTTAATTCTAACACCCACAATTAACATCTGGTCAATATGGGTAGTAGACTGTGTCAAAACATCTGGCAGCTCACATCAAATAGCAATTGTAATCAAGAATGATCCCATAAATTTCTCAGCAACCACCCGACCAGACATCAATGACATGTTGGTCATCAAATCTCATTAAACATTGCGAGGGATCACAGTTCTTTACCTCTGCCCATCTGTCCTTGATAATCCTTTTCAAGGGTTGCTCTGTCACAGACTGAATCAATGACTGGCTCTGGTTGATTGCTTTTTGTTGCTGAATGTATGTTCCTCTGAACTTTGAAACTACACTCCAGAACTTATTCACAGGCACATATATAGCTTTTTAATGATATTTAACATCACCAAGCTAGAACATCTGGGTTTTTCTCTGAGCTCTAATCTTGCTTCGTTTTTTTTAGGTAAAGACTGCCTATGGGCTTTTCAATCCCAACTCTTGGATGTACTGAATCATTAGTATCACACAGCTTCTTCTGTACTCTGATGGCATCCAGGACCTCCAAGAACCCACGCTAAACAGAGCGATTGATTGCTCTTTGCTCACATGATACAAAGCCCACAAAGTAGTTCAGCTTCCTTTAGCATCACAGTTAACAGCAGCATTATAGACCATGGTGTCTGCTTCTGTTCTTCTCTGTTTATTTCTGCAAATAAGTGTCACCTCCTTTCAGTGACACAGAAACTGTCCTGAGTAACCTATTGGAAACTATCAATAAGCCCCTCCTCCATTGCTGGGTAGAATTGAATTTTGACACTAGCATCTCTTGCAAATGTTTGCTCTGTAAGTGTTAACAATCATATATTGATGGCTTGCTCAGCATAAAAATTAGTTACAAATAATCAACTTCATCACAGATGCAAATAATTTCATTTTCAAATTTATTTTAAATGAAATATTATATTCTTACTTTAGCCATCTCCAATCCTTCCTAGCCTTAATCTGTAGACGATGTCTGATGACATCTTCATAAACAGATCACAACTTGTGCTGGGCCCCAATCTGGATGTTAAGGCTCAGGGAGAGATTCAAGTGCTAGAGGAGAATCATGTGTTTGATCCCTAATATTAGATGGTCTGAGTTTTGAGAATCTTTGGATGCTTTAGCTTTGAGAGAAGGTATTTTAAGGATGATCTTTTGAAAGTATGTACAATAGTCTTGGGAATTGCAAATGTGAAAGTGTCAGTTAAACTTTGTCAGTATTAGGGAAACGGTTTCAATTTGGCAAAAATAATTGACATCAGAATGTTCAACTTTAAATAAAATGTGATCAATACTTGGATTAGGCTCTAGGATGAGTCAGGGGGTTAAAACTTTAGAACTTTCTAAGTTAGATGTAGTAATGGTAAGCCGGAAGTTGAAGAATAGTATTATTCTAAGATAGCAGATTTAGGTGATCTGAATGTATTTCCATCTGTAAATATCTTGTAGTCTGAGCAATGAGCTTCAGGAGTAATAGTGTGAAGCACAACTCATGCCTCTGGTGCTCAATTCGATGTATGTCACACACTATGCAAAAGAAAAGTGCTCCCTTCTTGCACTAATGTATTTCTCAACATCTAGTATATGTACTGCACAAATTCAATAAAAAAATCAA
The DNA here is from genome assembly GCF_021869965.1 of Rhincodon typus. NCBI lineage: Eukaryota > Metazoa > Chordata > Chondrichthyes > Orectolobiformes > Rhincodontidae > Rhincodon > Rhincodon typus. The sequence goes on from NC_063333.1 coordinate 133,282,712, forward strand.
CTCACTCCCGCCTGCTATTTAATTACCAACAATCATGGCATTTCATGACAGGCAGCTTTCCTGCAGCTCTCTCTCTCTCTGACTGGGTGAAATTTCATAGAAGCATTAAAAGGCATAGCATAGATTTTGTTCTCAATCAATCTGACAGAGATGTTATTACACACTCATGGAGCAGGTAGGAATTGAACACAGGCCACTATCTCAGAGGTAGGCACATTACCTCTACATCACAAGAGCCTGTAAAGACACAACACAGATGTTTTCTCATCAACCTGTTCAGCAATGTTGTTACATATCTTTGGAGCAAGCGAGACTTAAACTGAGGTCTCCTGGCACAGAGCGACAACTAGGACTGCCCTACAAGAGCCACAGCTTAGGTAATTTCTAAGTAACCTATTCAGGGATATTATTCCACATCTGAAGCTACAACTAGGGACTCTATAACTGCACACAAAAGCCACACAGGCACAGCTTAGAAAGAGACTATCTAACACAAAACACCTGCAGTAACTCTTTGAAAGATTAGTCGCACTGAGTCTGACACACTCACTGTTTGATCCTAACCTTCTATGTTATGTCTGTCAAAACATCTTCTAAAGCCACCTCTGATTTCTGCCTCCATCACCTTATCAGTTAGTGAATTCCAGATTTTGACAACTTACTAACTGATAAATGGGTTTTTCTTCATGTCCTCTCCAGATCTTTTATCAACTATTTTAAAGCCAAACTTCTTGTTATAGATTGTTAGAATTTGGTGACTGAAATTAGCTTTTTTTATAATTCAGGCGATCATTTGAGTCCGAGAATATTCAAAATTGTAGCACACGGGGTTGAGTTTGATGCACATATGAAGCCCAGTCAATTCTGAAATTCATGCTTGTGAGGTGAATTTATGCAAATACGTATCCTTTGACGTACACAGGGACTGGTAACAGATAAAGATTCTTACAGTACACTGTCTCAATGCTTAGTGTGCATTTTGCACTATTGTAAAACTACTTTACAAAATTACTTTACAAAAGTACCGTGATAATGATATCATGCACATTGGAAGCTTAAGTTATGAACATATGATTAGGGGTAGGCTTAGACCAATCAGCCCTTCAAAGCTGCCCCTTCATTCAATAAAATCATGGTGAATCTGATTCCTCAGCATACCCCTCTACCTTAAAAATATTCAAAGATTCTGTTTCTACCTACTTTTCAGGAAATGAGTTCCAAAGACACTCAGACCTTCTGTGAGAAAAGAAATCTTATCTGTGTCTTAATGGGTGATCCTTTATTTATAAACAGTGTAGTCAAGTTTTAGATTTTCCACACAAGAGATAACATTCATTCTGCATCCATCCTTTCAAGATCCCATCAGGATCTTATGTGTTTCAATAAAATTGCCACCCATTCTTCTTCAATCCAGTGAATACAAGCCTTGCTTATCCAAAATTTCCTCACGATTGTAGAATCTCTACAGTGAAGAAAGATGCTTTTCAGTCCGTTGAGTCTGCACAGACCCTCCAAAGAGCATGAAATGATGCTTTAATATTCAATGTCTAGTATTTGGCCAAATTTATCTTTTTTTGACTTTTAAGCTGTGATTGTGTGCAAGTACATGTGTTGCATTTTAGGACTGTTAATAACAGTGTCTTGTTTTTGCCCAGGTCAGTTACTGAAAATAAACTTGACCTCTGCTCAAGTGAACCTGTCTGTAATCCTTTACAACTGGAATATAAACATTTAAATGTATGCACTGAGTTAGTAAGCCAATCTTTCACATTTTAAATACACATGTTATAGTCATATGAGGAAGAATAAAAGACTGGAATGCTATTCTGCCCCTCCTCACCTGGTCACAACACCATTTTAGAGAAGCAAGGGAATCCTCCCTTCTATTGATCATTCAACATCTCAAAAACAGATTATCTAGTAACACCAGGCTAGTTTTGGGAACATGTCGAGGGCAAATTGGCTATCATATTTGCAATATTGCAACAGTGAACACATTTTGAAATCACCAGATTGACCTAAAAGAGTTTGGGGTATTCTGTTATCTTTTGAACAGCTCTACATGAATGAAAATTCACAATGCAATGAAAATTCTATGTGAAAGGAAAAATCCTGGAATCGAATGAAATAAACAGAATTTCATTTATTCTATCACATGACCAACACTGTAAAGCTTTTTTTGTTGTCAGTTGGGTACTTGCCAACTTTTGTGACTTTTCTTGTTGGTGTTTGCAAATTTCCAAGTGATTAAAGTGAGCTGCAAACTGTAGTGTAGGCTAAACCAATGGCAGATAAAGAGTCAAAGTATGGATTTCCACTCCTTGGGAAAGAAAAGGGGCACCACACATCAGGCCGGTTCTCTCTCAAGCATTTTCAAGGATTATTTACGGAGGACTCAGCCTGGGAGTTTGCAGAAACGGTGACACATGGAGAAACTGTACATAATGCAGGAGTATATCATCCAGGGAAACACATCCACATTGCATCTCAAAACACAGTGAGGTACAGTTTCCATTTCAGGCACAATCAGTGACTGTGCTCAAAATTGTACCCAAAATGTTACCTTTTTCTGACCCCCACAACTGAGTTTCTATGCAAATTCATTTGCATGTCACAAAATTTAAAATCTGCTGTGAAGTAACATTATCAGTAGCAATTTGAAAGGGAATTTGCTGGAAGAAATTCTTTAAAAGTTAGCTCTTGATATAGGTAACTTGGCAAAGTCTGATTAAAATGACTGAAAATGGGTTTCATCACAAAAGTAAGCATTTTACATCAATGTCAACCAACAAGCAATGTTTAATCAAATGTTAAATTACTGAAGAAATGTACAGAATAATTTTCTCGTTAGATTGAGGAACAGTAATTTGTTCTTTCTTAACTTTAGAAATAAATTATTCCAAACCTATGTTCATACACTCAAATGATCAAGATTAACTTTTGATCCACACTGTCAAAGACCAAGAAACAAGTACTATTAGCAAAAACACCCAAGGTGATTCAGTGCTGGGGTTGCAGCTTGCTTGTAGGTTTGTTTTAAATCAAGGCCAAAAGAATGCTGAAACTTAATTTGCACTGAATATAATTTATGAGTGGAGTCTTCTAGAGTTCTGACTGAAATGGGATGTGGCAAGATTTGTGGCTGAATCAGAGGAGAAGTCAGGTGATGTTTCAATTTTGGAAGTATCTCACTCCACCTTTTAGGCTGTTCACAAACAGAATTGTGAATTTCTCTCTAGGCAGCAATGAGGTCTCTGTTAAGGTCGATTATTGTTCATTAAAAACTGTGTTGATGGCCCAACTCACTTCATTGATGTTGAACTTCCTACTTTATTAAATGCTGAACAAGCTAGACATTGACTGAACCCAACACAGAATTCAATATTTGGCGACTTCACCTTGCTACTTACTCTGAAGGACCTTTACGTTTCTGGGCATCTCAGGGCATGATCCACAGGCACCAGCCACATGCACCCCTCAACAATTCACATTGGAATCTAATATCTGCCAAGCCCTTCATGATCATCATAGCATATCTCCAACATATTTGCAGGCCATTCACAGGTCTCGGACCTTTACTGCAGGGAGTTCCAGCAACTAGCATTGAAAAACTGCACCTAGGACACTTTGCACACATAGACATATGCCCAGCTCACAGATTGGACCAGACTACATCTCAGGGCTGCTCATTTGCTGTCTTAGCACTCCCTGAGTGCTTTCTTGCATGATTGCAGTATCCATTCCTTGACTTGCCACGCCATGTTGTTCCTGCTTGCATGCTAGTTCTTCAGCCGCAGCCAAAGGCTCTCAGAATTGCATTATTCCTGTGTTCTTTCACACAGACACACAGACAGGTTGCTTGTCATGCTGGTTAGTAGGGATCTGTCTGGGGCTATGGTGAGGGAATATATTGGTGTCCAGCGGTACCAACATCAATAGCATAAACCAGCTACCTGTGTGGCAAACACACTGTACATATTTTCAGCCAAATGGCCATTTTGGAAAGTGGATGATGTTTAGACCTCAATCCAGTAAAGAAATGTCTGCTATCCATTAGGGGGTCCCAGTACCATCAATCGTGGTCACAATCCACACATAATCAAAGGCAAATGCTTTTCTTTTATACCTCATCACTGAATAATTTTAATGGCTTTACCATAGATCTAACATAGTATTAGTCATAACCAAGGCTCAGATTTGAACCCACTTTCTTCAAACATTGATTCATTACTTATGTTTAAAATAATAGTTTACCAATTCAAAGGAAACCATGTTAAGCGAAGTCCTTCAGAGGACTGAAAATTCAATAACACAATTTACAATTCATTTGTCAAGCTATCTTGTCCCCTGAATGTTTGTCTATGTTCAACAGTGAGATGCTCACTAAGTGAACAGACAGTGGTGAGTTAGTTGTCAATTTGGGAGCACTAAAATTTGTACTAGCCATTACAGTGTAGAGAAGCAATTTATCAGTTCTATGGTTTAAGTAAATGAAAACAGAGCTATGAACTACTGCCAAAATTAACAAAAATGAAAATCATTGTTGTATACTTTTGTTGGCAACTTCCATCATACACAAATAAATTATGCCATAGCCGTCAAAGATTGCAGAAGTAAAATAAAAATTCTTACCAAACGGTTAGGCTGACTAGCCTTTCCTTGGCCATTCAACATTGTTTGATTTTGCTGGTTGAGTTCTAGCAATATTCAAAGATAAATTATACAGTAAAACTTCAATTATCCCACATGGTTTTTCTAATTAAGCCAAAATAACAGTTAATGAGAAGTTTATTTTTATTGATGGAATATAGTGTAATACTTGTAGCATCAAGTTTCAAGAATTAAAGTACAGTATATTAAAACATATAACATAATATGCAGGTACATAGAAATTGAGATGTAAAGTACAGTATTCCTTATATTTTAATCATTCTTTTGAGATTCAGAAACTATTTGGGAAAATTCACTCAAGGGATAGATCATGTACAGCAATGGCTTTACTCTAATTAAGGCATTTGTTGAGTAGCTTCCTTCAACAACTGTATTTTATTCAGAACTTATGCTGAACTTCAGCAAGTATTCATTTTGTAGATTTGATGAGCCAATATTATATTATTTGATTAAATTCTTCTGATTCTTACTGTTTTTGGTACAGTTATAAATGTCCATTTCCCATTTTAATGTCACCACAACATTTTGCATTCTCACCTTGTTTTTTTTTGTCTTTGGTTGGTTGGATGCCAGAGTTCAACAAAGGGTTTATAACTAAAAAATAATGCACAACGCAACTCTGTATGAACAAATTACAACGCAGGTTGCCAACAAAATAGGTTATGAGAGTCTCTCCTGGAAACATGGCGAGCTATACTCAGGTAACCTGACAGTTCCTACTGTCTCTGAAGCATTTGGGAATCTTCAGGTTCCAGATAACGCCTAAGTGGGTTAAGGTTGTACAATGATGATTTACATTAGATTGTATCATAAATTTCAGTTCAAAGAGTATTCCAGTTGATACAGTCCAGGATGGTACAAGGTTTACTGAGCACATATAATAAATAAACCATCAGGGCTTTAGAAGTGACTGTTATCTGTATGTTGCTCTTTAAGACCAACAGCCATTTTCTCCACCAAGGGAGAACCACATTGCATGATGATCATTTCACAAGATCGTAAGTCAATGAATTAAAAAAAAAGTCCATCCTATCCATTAAGTAAATTCTATCCAGAGGCTAGAATGGAGGATTCCTCCAGTTAGATCCATTGTTTATTGTGCACCTATTACCATTCTTCATTTAAAAAGTATCATGTCACTGCCACTGAAATAAATATCAAGCAGCCTTACATAAATTTCTAAAAGTTGGGGCAAGGTGGATGGAGTTATTTGTCTGTGCATGCTCCTGATATAGGGCATGACTCTAATGTTAACTATTAACTTATTTCCTTATTTTTCTACTTATTCTATGAAGGTAGTACTTAACTTTTTATCTCTGTTTCTGTTACTATTTTGTACTGAAGTTTTTTTGTACCTAGGTACCTTTGTACCTAAGATGGCTTCACGTGTGGCAATATTATACACTTAGAACATAAGAACATAAGAACTAGGAGCAGGAGTAGGCCATCTGGCCCTTCAAGCCTGCTCCGCCATTCAATAAGATCATGGCTGATCTTTTTGTGGACTCAGATCCACTTACCCGCGTTCTCACCGTAACCCTTAATTCCTTTATTGTTCAAAAAAAACTACCTTTTTTTTTAAAAACGTTTACTGAAGTAGCGTTAACTACTTCACTGAGCAAGGAATTCCATAGATTAACAACCCTCTGGGTGAAGAAATTCCTTCTCAATTCAGTCCTAAATCTGTTCCCTCTAATCTTGAAGCTATGCCCTCTTGTCCTAGCTTCACCTGCCAGTGGAAACATCCTCTCTACTTCTATCTTATCTATTCCCTTCATAATTTTATATGTTTCTATAAGATCCCCCCTCAATCTTCTGAATTCCAATGAATATAATCCCAACCTATTCAGTATCTCCTCATGAGCCAACCCCCTCAACTCCGGAATCAACCTAGTGAACCTCCTTTGCACCCCCTCCAGTGCCAATACATCCTTTCTCAAGTAAGGAGACCAAAACTGCACACAGTACTCCAGGTGTGGCCTCACCAGCACCTTGTACAGCTGCAACATAACCTCTCTGCTTTTAATCTCAATCCCTTTAGCAATGAAGGACAAAATTCCATTTGCCTTCCTAATTACTTGTTGTACCTGCAGACCTACCTTCTGCAATTCATGCACAAGGACACCCAGGTCCCTCTGCATAGCCGCATGCTGCAACTTTTTACCATTCAAGTAATAATCCTTTTTACTATTACTCCTACCAAAATGTATGACTTCACATTTACTTACATTGTATTCCATCTGCCAGACCTTTGCCCACTCACTCAATGTATCTATGTTCCTCTGCAAAGTTTCACAGTCCTCTGCACACTTTGCTTTGCCACTCATCTTAGTGTCATCTGCAAACTTTGACACCCTACACGTGGTCCCCAACTCCAAATCATCTATATAAATTGTAAATAATTG
>NC_063333.1:133294787-133308138 GCF_021869965.1 Rhincodon typus
CTGCTGTGTTCATCCAGCTCTGCACCTTGTTGTCTCGGATTCTCCAGCATCTGCAGTTCCTACTATCTCTGTTATTTCCCAAATGGTCCTTCCATTATGTCTGTCACTTATGTTTGTGTACGTTTCCTAATCTTGCACTTAGCAGATTACTCAAAGTTTGCTTAGCCTAGCCCATGTGCTGGTTACTGAATTTTGCCAGGTCATTTTATGGTTATTGCGTATGGCTTTTTGTACATTGTCCGCTCTTGACAGCAGAGCATATAGCTTCCTCCACTCTTCACTCGAATCCTTTAAATACCCTCCCTCACATGATTGCTTCTGCCTCTTTAAAAACCTGTGAAACACCTATTTACTTCTTATCTAGATATTTATCACCGTCTTTACCTCTTCCACCAAAGTATAACATTTGATCCCTTGTTATGGCCATTCTTAAAAGTATCCTGGGACTCATCTTTTTATATGGAAGGGATAAATATAGACTGTCATCTTCATTACATGAACAATTGACCCTAAAGCTACCATATTTAAAGAGCAAAGTGTACTTATATAAATGTGAGTTGTTGTTTATTCAGAAAAAGGTCTGATTAAATTTTAGTAAAATATAATGATAGTTATATCTTTAAAGATTCATATTGACTAAAACTGCCCTGATGAGGTTTTTGATTACAGATTAATTTGGAGCGACCTTTTTACCAAGATGCTACTGTTAGTTATGTACTCACTTGCCAGTGAGATTATCTCCCCAATATATCCACATCTATGGTTAATTGTCAGGTCCCTGTTATCTTGTTTAATAATATCTCAGCTCACATTGTCTTTTTGAAGAAAAATACCTGTTGTCAGATCAAGGTGACTTGCCTACACTTATATCCCTGTGAATTTATAAATAAGGAATGTGTGATATCTGAGATGAAAGTTTTACCATGGAACCTCTGTCACTGGCATTAACAACAATAAGACTCCACATCTTCTGATAGCTAACAAGGATATGGGCAGAATCTTCAACACAGTTCTCGTGGAACAGATCAGAAATAGGCAGGAACTTGTCTTGAATTCAGAATTTCCTCTCAGGATGTGGATGATATTCATGATCAACACTTGTCCAGAAGTGTCCTGGAGTCTCAAAAATTCAGGATCAATCTCCACACGAATCACCTTATTTTCATAATCATTCGCACAGATTCTCATGATGAGAATTAAATGCATTCTAGATCACATGGACATAATAAAACAAGATTAACCCAGTCTGTGTAAGCAGCCTGATCTAGCACATTTAGGACTGCTGGATATACACAAGCACCTCCAGTCCATCGTCCCAGCCATTGATCCTCACAACCGAAGGCATGGTGATAGAGAGATGGGGTGCCTGGCACTCAGTCAATGTACCACTTCCTCAGAAGGAGAAAGGGTGATGCCAGGAAGCACCCAGCCTGAGGAAGAGCCACAACAGGCCACTCAAGTCTGCACTCAGGACACTGCAGAAGTAGCCGAGCCCTCCAACCCCTACCCTGCCTGCTCCCCTCGACCTTTGGAAGTTTAAGCCAGGTGGGGTCCACATGCCTCTGGCAAGGGGACACTCAGATATCTGGGCTGCCCAGGAGCAAATGCCATCCGGCTTACCCAATCAAGACTTGAAGGGCAGGGGGCACCACTGTAAAGCAGGCTTCCTCTACCCCATCTGCAAACCATGGGATGTAATGTGAAGGAAAGAAAAGGGATAATAGTTTGAGTTCAACTTGGTGACATGTGTGATATTGTACTTCATATTGATGCTGACATTTCAATAAATCTTAATGGTTTTGCAATACAACTATTTGTTTGAGTTTCTGTAGAGTCCCGAATGTAACTGTGTCACCATGATACCCAGTATCATGGCCATACCGAATGTATCATGAATCGATGTCCGTGTTGAGAGTCTACTACAGCACGTGGAAGCAAGGTGAACAAGATACACAAAAGACAATGGGATCTGCTGGCACCATTGGTCTGAGAGACCAAACATCCCTATTCTTTTCTCTAGCTCCTGAGTGTAAAAGTGTTGGCGTGAATGAAGTGATCAGTAATGTCAGGGCATGAAGGAGCACACAGAGAGTTAAACGTTGGGATCACTAGCAATTAGGGAGACCACAGGTCTATGTCCTGTAGATGTATGGGTCTGTGTATAATATTGTTACCCTATAAAGGAGCTCACATTGGTGGGCTTATAGCTCCTCCCTCTGAGAAGCTATGCCCCTTCCCACGTCCCCACACAACACATCTGCACTTGCTTCCCTTTCCCACCCAGTCTTGGCAAATGGATAGACTGTGCCAGTTGTGGTTATTCATTACACTCCAACTCAAATTGAAGTCCCACCCCCCCCCCCCCCCACATGACCTCTTTTCCATCCACACTGTACTGTATCCCTCCTCCTCACACATACAGTTTCCCCCCTTCACAATTGTCATCCTCCCCTTCTCCCTCACTTACAGCCTTCAAAGTCCATGAGCAGTTTCACGAGTTTCTTACCCACTGCTAGATCTTGTTACTGACACCACCACACTTTCTCCTTAGTTTCTTTCAAAGGACCCAGTGGGCTGACCACGGTTCACCTCCTTGAGTTGCCTAACTAGATAGCCCTGAATGAGAAGCGCCCAGATTCCTGATGAATGCCTGTCGATCTCCACAATTGCATTTGTTCTATCCCCCAGAGTGGCTGCTGTAGAGCTACAGGGCAAACCATAATCCATTCTCCAGACTGCAGAGGTACAGACCTCCCCACCCAACCAAGAACATCTCAACTGGGCACCTAACCATGGTCAATCCCCTGGATTGGTGTTGACTACTGACTTGACTTACTGCGCTGAAATCTTCCATTTGATAGATACCTCCATGGACTCAGTGAGGTCTACTCCCTTAAGTCTTTGAGAATTTACCATTTGCTTTCTGCCCATGCAGTTTGGCACAGAAGCTGCTGGCACGTAGAACAGTTGTGAAACTGACACAGCATGCTGCCATAAAGCGAGATGTATAATGCTTTGGCAGAGGGCTGTTGACCAGCAAAGCAAGTTGCTGGTCATGTGATGGAACCACTTGAAAAGTCGAGGCAAGGCAAGACAGGGAAGCTGCGAGCATGCAAGTAGGTTTTAAGCAGGAGAGCTTTAAGAGAGCAAGCAAGCAGCCCTGAGATAGACCCTGGGTCCAATCCATTATCTGGTTGCTTGTTTCAGCACACTTAATGTCCTTGCAGCAACCTTTCAATAGTCATTCACCATGGTGGCCTGAAATGTGGGTCTCAGCTTTTCTAAGCACCCTGAAGGAGGATGAGCCAGGGATCATGAGGATCATATCAATGTTTGATAATTATCAATGCCAACGTTTGTGGGTGAGGGCTGGCTGCTCCTGTTGTCCCAAGATGTTGTTACAGGCAAACACGGAGGCTCTTCACAGCCAGCGGTGAGCTGAAGTTGAAAGGTACCTGCTCTGGCTTCTGTATTGAATGTTATTGGCTTTGTAGTTTGCTTGTAGTTGGTGGTAAGATACGAAACTGCATACTCTTGAGGTAAGGTATCAGTTAGCACAGTTGGACTGGAATGCTGGTTTGGAATGCAGAGTTACACCAATAGCATGGGTTCAATTCCCACTCTGGCTCTAGTGACCATGAAGGTCCCACCTTCTCACGTTGCTGCTTCTCTGAAATTTGATGACCCTCAGTCATCTCTCTCAATCAGGAAAGTGCAACCCCATAGCTCCCTGGGACTATGATAAATTTACCAAAATGATACTGACGAATGAGGCAAGATCTGCAGTTTATAAGGCTGCTAAAAATCATTGATTCCCCCGCAATGTGCAACTCACCATTGCCTAGTGAGAGTCTTCCTTTGAAGCCCAGGGCTTCCTTAAAAGACACAGCAAATTGCTCCTGACAATGAGATTGGCCTTTCTGGACTGACATGTTGCTCACCATAGCTCATGCTGTTCAGAACTCCATGCGATCCCATTCCATGTCTCTTACTTGAGGCAATCAGCTTTCCGGATGTCATAACTATCAATGAACATCTCCAACTTGACATCTTCTGAGGCAGGAAGCATTGTTTTGCAACTTAGAAGGACCTGTTCTGTTGTCCAAGACAAGATGCATTCTTTTTTATGATTTAAAACTGAAAGGCAGTTCTTTGAGACTTTGAAACAATTCCTTATAACTTTATCTTCAAAAGAATATTTTTAAACTTAGTTTCCAATGTACAGTATTTTAAAGCAGAAATGTCCTTTTAACTTGTCTTTCTTTAAAAAAAATGTGCTGATAACATTATGATCAGCAGGTAGTTCAATTCCACATGGGAGTCTGAGGAAGAGTCACACTGAACTCTGAACGTTAACTCTGTTTCATTCCCCACAGATGCTGCCAGACCTGCTGAGCTTCCCGAGCAATTCCTGTTTTTAGTTCAAATTTCCGGCATCTGCAGTAATTTGCTCTTAGCCACATGGGATCCAGTGGAGTGAGAGTCCAATGTTGATCAGGGTTTCTAATAGTTTCTGGATAAAGCAAACAGTTTGGTGGGCAGTATTCAATGGGTTAGTGCATAGGACTTGGGCAAAACAAGTCTTTTCCTCCCCATTCACAGGTCATGCATTGGAGACACTTACTTTATGGATTTAGCCATTCTGGCCTGCTTTCAAGCTGTCAAATTTCCAGAGATCTGGAATGAAAGAGAACTAAATAAGAATGATGACTAAACTGAGACAGCTAGCCTCATCTTAATATTCAAATGATCAATTTTCCATGAGTAGAATAGTTGCCCATCTTTCACCTGTTAAAATTAGAAGAGAATGGTTCGAAATCATATTGGCCTCCTGTTTCAGCTACTTTGGACGTTAGCCTCTGGCATGAGTGCAACCCATCTGTTTTGTGGAGGTAAAATTCAGCCCAAAGCGTTTGTTCACTTTCTAATTTATTCCAAAAGGCATTGCAAAATAACACTTGACACACTGGTTGACTAACATTCAAGGAACATGGGGACAGGAAAATTGGATGCAGGCAGGTCATGTGATGAAATCTCCAAGATTACACCCACTTAGTGTTGGCAAGCCCAATACCCTGTTGAGGCAATGTTTATTGTCCATCTCCAGAGCTCCTGGGAATTTTAATGGTCAACTATGCAAACATCAGTCTGCTGATATATGTTGACTGGACCCTGCTGTGATGAAAAACCTTTCCACAAAATGGCATTAGTCAATCATGACAGCTTCAATTGATATTTTATCTGCAAAATCAGCACTTTTCAAAATTTGTGTGCACTATTTATTAAGGTGAGATTTATATTTACATATTCTCCCTCCTATAAGCATGTTATTCTTATTTATTCAATCTTAATAAAACAATATTAATCTACACAGGTAGATAGATGCAACTATTGCTGTTGCTGTGTTGTCCTTATTTACTGAAGGTGCCCCAATATATGAACAAAGTTATTAATTAATATTCCACTGTCGTGATTTTTGGTTTGGAGTATATTTGGGAACAGTTTTTTTTGTCCAGATGCTATCATTAATTCTGCATTTGAATGTCAATGGTAAGTTGCTCCCTAATATGCCACTTACACAATTTATCATTTGGCCAGCTGTTACCCTGTTTAATAATATAAAATTTCACATCATTATCACTTCTTCAGTGGATTACTGAGTTTAATTTAGTCATGAGTTGTACTTTGTGGTTTACCAACTCTGACTTCTGTAAATTGTTATATCTTTGGGAAGTAAAAGAAGAGAAGCTCTATTACCGAAATCAAATTCGGAGCCGATTCTAAAACAGTAGGCCCGGTAAGGGTCTTACGTGAGCATGGCCCAACCACAAAGATTAAAACCATGACAACCTGAGACTGCAAGAAAGAATATTTAACATAACCATCATGTGTTGGGCTGAATACATGTGTAATCATTGGTTATCACTGGGGAAGGATTTCCTCCATTATCCTGCGGTTTATGTCCCAGGGTGTTGATGAACAAAATCACAAGTCAATCACAGATGAAGAAGACCATTTAGACCATCTTAATTCACATAGGCAGAAATACTAATGCTTCCTCCTTTGGAGGGTCCAATTCCTTCCTAATCAGTCTCAACGCTTTTTCCTCTGCAGATTTTTTCCCTATATTGATCAATCTTGATGGGTGGAAAATTGTGCTGATATCAGGTTCAAAATAGTAAACCAATTTAGAACCATGTCTAATTGATCTATGCCCACAGTTTAATTTAATGTTAATGATAGGTGAAATATTTCTGTATATTTAATAGATTTTTTAAAATACAAGTAGAGGGTATAGGTTTAAGCTGAGAGGGGAAAGATTTAAAAAGGATCAGAGGGGCAACTTTTTCACACAGAGGGTGGTGCATGCATGTTTTGAGCTACCAGAGGAAGGGCTGGAGGCAGGTACCTGGATGGATATCTTAATAGAAAGTCTGTAGAGGGATATGGGCCAATTGCTGGCAAATGGGACTAGGTCAGATTGGGATGTCTGGTCAGCGTGGCTAAGTTTGACCGACGGGTCTGTTTTCATGCTGTACAACTCAATGCCTCTATGAACTGTAAGTTCACGAAGCTAAAAATCAGACTCTGCCTGGTATTTTCTTATAACTCACATCTCTAACATTCAGGACACTTATGACTTTCCCTGGACAGTCTCCATGCTTGAATCTCAATTATTTCTCAGAGTGCTGTCTTGTCAGAGGTGCCATCTGTTGGATAGGATATAAACTGAGGCTCTTTCTGCCCTCTCAGGTTGATGTAAAAGATCCCATGATGGTGTTTTGAACAATCAATGCCATGGAATAAGCAAATGACCTGATCATTGTCACATTGCAGTTTGTGGGAGGTTGCTGCATCACTGTTTTGGCCATTCTTTACCCCACTGCAACAGTGACTATACTTCAAAGTGTGTCATTAACTTCAAGTTGGTTACACAAGTTGAGGTGAATGTAAGTGTTTCCATTCAGTTCCTTTCTTAATTCCTGAGCTGTCTCCTTCAATTCGCCTGCCTTTCCAAAGTTGGTAATTTCTATAAATTTCCCCATGTTGCTTTGAGTTTCCGAATCTGGGAGTGGGATGCACCATAGAAGTCCTGGCATTCCTCATTGGGTTATCGTCACCTGGCTGTAAAAATATATACTGGATCCTTTAAGATGATGAGGATTGGAAACCATGCTGGAGCAAGCCAATGACCATTTATTATCTACACTGTTTACAGAGAGCCGATTGAAGAGATCTCCATTAGTCTCTTCTTCCTGTGAGTTCCAGTTCATTTGATCTGACATTATCTGACATCAGTTACAGTCATAGGGTCAGACAGCACGGAAACAGACCCTTCGGTCCAACTCATCCACACCAATCAGACATCCCAATCTGACCCTGTTCCATTTGCCAGCATTTGGCCCATATACCTCAAACCCTTCCTGTTCATATACCCATTCAGATGCCTTTTAAATCTTGTAATTGTACCTGCCTCCACCATTTTATCTGGCAGCTTGTTCCATACACGCACAACTCTCTGCAAGAAAAAGTTACCCTTCAGGCCCTTTATAAATCTTTCCCCTCTCAACTTAAACCTATGCCCTCTAGTGTTGGACACCCCTAACCTAGGAAAAAGACCTTGGCTATTCACATGATTTTGTAAGCCTCTATTAGGTCATCCCTCAGCCTCCAATGTACCAAGGAAAAAAGCTCCAGCCTATTCAGCCTCTCCCTGTAACTCAAATCCTCCAGTCCTGGCAACATCCTTGTAAATCTTTTCTGAACCCTCTCAAGTTTAACAACATCTAGCTATTAGCATTGCGTTATTAACCCCTCCTGCTACAGTGGGAGGGTTCAAAATCAAATCTTCCTCCTGTGTTTAAAAAGTGTTGTTGCCAATGCAAAGGGGAACTTGACATTAGGGGCAGCAAATGTCAGAACTGGGAGAATGAAGAAGGAACTGCCGCATGGGGCCAGTGGGGTGGGCATTGGGTTTGTGGGAGGTGAGGGAAATTGCAGGCAGCAGCAATATTGGCTCCTTGACTTCACAACATATTTTTTGGAATTTTGCTAGCTGAAGTAGGATGGTACAGTGGTTTAGTGGTTAGTACTGCTGCCACACAGAGCTGGGACCCAGGTTTGGTTCCAGTTTCAGGTGACTGTCTGTGTGGAGTTTGCACATTGTCACTGTGCCTGCATGGGTTTACACCGGGTGCTTTGGTTTCTTTCCACAGTCACGAAGATGTGCAGGTGAGGTAGAGTAGCCATGCTGAATTGTCCAGGGATGTGCAGGCTAGGTGAGTTATTCATGCTAAGTTATGGGGATAGGGTGAGGGGCTGGGTTTAGTTGGGATGCTCTTTGGAAGCTTGATGAAGACTTGATGGGCCAAATGGCCTCTTACTGCACTGTAGGAATTCTATGAAGTAAGAGCAATGAGTTAACTTTTGGGCACCGAAAAACGAAAGCACCATAAAAGGTAAAGCACCATAAAACAGAAAATAAAGCACATTAGATCTGGGATTCTTGCTGGATTATTGACCACTGGATATAGCATTTTGTAAAACAGCACCAAGTTGGCATCAAGAGGGAGCAATAAATATGCATTTTCTTTGACCTTTCCTTGACCTAGACAGAGATAGTAGGAACTGCCGATGCTGGAATCTAAGATAACAAGGTGTAGAGCTGGATGACCCAAAACGTCAACTTTCTTGCTCCTCTGATGCTGCCTGGCTTGTTGTGTTCATCCAGCTCTACGACTTGTTATCTTGACCTAGACAGACTGCTTTGTTATGCCTAGGCCAACAGAGTTAATATGGATTGAGCAAGGGCTTCCCAAAGTGTAGGTCATGAGCTGACATGTAGGGGTCCTGAGCTCCAAGGCAGTATCTCACACTGTTTTTCATATCAGCCAAACTGGCCAGCAGGCCCGTACCTGTTCACAAAAATCCAGTGGAAAGGTAGGTGCTATTGATTTGAAAGCACTTTCATGGCTCTCCACCCGACCCAAGCAGCCCCAGCTGCGACACTCAATCGCCCCCACTCCCACAGCTCTCCACAGCTCTGGGGTCCTGTCAGTTTGTGAGCCTCAAAATGGGGTCACGGTGGGAAGGCCTTTGGGAAGCATCGACTTCATCGTCACTAATTTCCCCATGAGCTTCAGCCAATCAGCTGCTGCACATTCAAAAGCTGACTGACACACACTCAAGCTCCACGAGGTATTCACAGAAGGTCCCATTCATTTTTCATAAAAGTTGGAGTGGCCAATCAGAAGATATGCCAAAGAAATCCACAGCGCGCGTGATTTCCAATTTAATTTATGAAGCAAACTAGTTCGGAAAACATAACAGTAATGCAGAATAAATTAGACCCAAACAAGCCATAAAATTCTCCAATATTCCTGGACAAAGATTAAACAGAATTTATGTTCATCTTCATGCAAGAGTAACTCACAAGGCTGTAATTTGTTTAAATTGAAGCCTTGGCTTAGAAACCTGTCTCAGATCACTGATTAAAGTTTTAAAATTCATTTCTTGATGGTGTTTTGCATAATGCATTCATCACCAGTTGGTTCGAAAATACACAAAACAACTGTCAGCTTCCTGGAGTTGGGGGAAGCTTGTTTGTTTGCTGTTTTGCTTGCTGACCATCTTTACGTGTTTTCCTACTACAATCTTCTAGGTACAAGGACCAAAGGATTGCACCTTGACGTAAGGACAAGGAATATTTCCCCTCATGAATCACAAGATTCTTCACGAAACACTGCACGTTGGTTAAGTCATGACGGGCAGTCAATTTATGTCACTTTTGGGGCATTTGTTTCTGGGGAATAAGTTGCCAACTCTCACACTGAAGGCACATTGGCGATTTCTGTTATGCTCAAGATAATATCCACTGTTTTGACTGGTCTTGTCAGAGGCATGCAGTGATAAGCAAAGAGAAGCATCTGCTCTAAAATGCCCACTGCAGGATAAAGTCACCAACTCAACACTGTTTAATCTCACCTTCTTGGGCATGGCTGAATGTAGTTAATAAAAAACGAAAGAGCTGCGGATGCTGTAAATCAGGAACAAAAACAGAAGTCACTGGAAAAGCTCAGCAGGTCTGGCAGCATCTGTGAAGAAGAATAATCAGAGTTAACATTTCGGGTCTGGTGACCCTTTCTCAGTACAGAATGTAGATAATCATTTTAATGGCAGTGCATGAAAGACATAATCTGTGGTCAAGAGCTTTCAATGTTTTTCTCAATGTGGTAAATGAATAACAGAAAGATTTGCATTTCACAAAAAAAAGACACTTTACGGCTTTACAGAAGTATATTTTTGGAGCCAGTTTGTGCACTGCATTGTCCCATAAATTACAATAATGGAGCTGAACAGGGAGTTTGGTGTTGGTGATGTGGATTGAGGAATAACATAAGAGCTTAAGAACATAATTGCTGGGAGCAGGATCAGACCACTCAGCCCTCCCTGAGCTTGCTCTGCCATTTGATACAATCATGACTGATTTCATCTCTGCCTCAACTCCACTTTCCTGCCCACTCTCCACAATCATTCAACCCATTATTGATTAAAAATCTGTCAATCTCTCCCTTAAATTTAACCAGTGTTCCAGCATCCAGATTCCACAGATGTGCAACACTTTGAGAGAAATAATTTCTCCTCATGTCTGTTTTAAATCTGATATCCCTCTACGTGAAGGAAGACATGTCTGTTTTTCTTCAAAATAGTTCTCAGGGATCTTTCACATCCAGTAGGGAAGGTCAATGAAACTTAATACCTAATCAGAAACGCAGCACTTCATGTTGTGACAGCTACAGTTATTAAGCTCAAATCATTGGGGTAAAGTGCACAATCTTCTGATTCAGAGTCAAGAGGCCTATACACTGAGACACAACAGACACCTGCAGGAAGGCAGCAGGAAAATTTCCTGTTATTGCTACTGTGAAGAAGTGTATGTATTTGTTTTACGAGAACTATAAAACCAGAAACTGCTCTTTGGGTCTACACACAAGCCTCTAAAAAGTCCTTTTTCATTTTCAGAAGCTGGGAGTCTTGTTGTGATGCTGGAAATGTGGGCACAACTGTCCACTTGTTTTCATTCAGGTCTATCTCAAATTCTTGGTGATTGGATGGGTATTTGTGCCTTTTTTGGCTCAGCGAATCTCCGTAACTTAGTAGAAAGAGTGAACTCACAACTATATTCCCTAGCACATGACCGGGAGCCAGTGACCACTCAAGTCAAAGACAGTGAAGCATTAGAACTTTTTAATCAACTAGCTCAGGCATATAGTGACAAACCTATGGAGCAGGTGGGACTTGAACCCTGGTCTTCTGACCAGAAGTCTGTTGCACCTGATATTGTCAGGCAGTCTCCCATCAAAGAACAAAACAGGCCTGAATCTGCTTAGAGTCATAGAGTTGTACAGCACAGAAACAGACCCTTCAGTCCAACTTGTCCATGCCAACCAGACATTCTAAATTAATCTAGTCTCATTTGCCAGCATTTGGCTCATATTCCTCTAAACCCTTCCTATTCATATACCCATCCAGATGCCTTTCAAATATAGTAATTGCACCCGCCTCAACCTCTTCCTCTGACAATTCATTCTATACATGCATCATACACGCATGAAAAAGTTACCCCTTAGGTCCCTTTTAAATCTTTCCCCTTGCATCTTCAACCTATGCCCTCTAGTTTTGGACTCCCCCACCCTGGGACAAGGACCTTGGCTATTCACCATATCCATGCCCCTCATGTTTTGTCAATCTCGATAAGGTCACCCCTCAGCTTCGTTGCAGTTTCCTCGCACAGTCCAAAGATGTCAGGTTAGATGGATTGCTAAATTGCTTGTAGCATCCAGGGACATGTAGGCCAGGTGGGTTGGCCATGGGAAATGCAGAGTTACAGGGCTTCTGGGTGGGATGCTCTTTGGAGGGTCAGTGTGGAATCAATGGGCTGAATGGCCTGCTTCACTTCATCACATCATGCTGCCAGATGTCAATATTTTCACGTTAGTTTGATATGTATTTCAGGGAAAAAAGCCCCAGCCTATTCAGCCTCTCCCTTTAGCTCAAACTCTCTAAACTGGGCAAAATCCTTGTAAATCATTTCTAAACCCTTTCAAGTTTCACAACATCCTTCCTATAGCAGGGAGACCAAATTGAACACAGTATTCTAAAGGCTCCCAAGATGTGACATTTTCAAACTAGTATGGCTGTAAATGCAGTGAAGCATTGTGTTTTGTTTAATTCTCCTGGATTCAGAATAGGACCTTTCATTACCAAATGTTATGTTACTGTTTGATTTTAAATCTTAAGTAGAATGTAGAGTTTTATTTTAAATTCTTTGTTCATTCTAAACAAAAGTGAGTATTGAAAAACGCAGGTTTAATTAATGAAATTTTCTATTATATGTTGGAAAATTGTTACTTTTGGACCAGAGAAATGTTTTGTAGTAACAACAACTCCTTTCAGCATGGGATTGAACTAACCTGCCTTTCCATCCACCTCTTCTGATATCTTGTACTGTGCTCTTGAAGTATCTTGAATTGTGTAAGCATGTGTGAAGCAGCATCATCCATTTCATGACATACCCAACTGTGACTTTCCTTTGAAAACAGTGGGGATGCATAAACTCAAGGAAACAACATCTTGTCCTGTGTTTATTGGACTGTTAGGGTCCCACTGTTTTAAATTGCAGAGAAAAGAAGACCATTAGAATCTTAGATAACAAGGTGTAGAGCTGGATAAACACAGCAGGCCAAGTACTAAAAGAGATGGCGGGAGAAATAGCAGGTGCACTGGCAGTAATTTTCCAAAATTCGCTGGACTCTGGAGCAGTCCCAGCAGATTGGAAAACAGCAAATGTGACGCCACTGTTTAAAAGGGGAAGTAGACAAAAGATGGGGAATTATAGACCGGTTAGCTTAACCTCTGTAGTGGGGAAGATGCTTGAGTCTATTATCAAGGAAGAAATAGCAAGGCATCTTGATAGAAATTGTCCCATTGGGCAGACACAGCATGGGTTCATGAAGGGCAGGTTATGCTTGACAAATCTTTTGGAATTCTATGAAGATATTACGAGCGAGGTGGACAATGGGGACCCAGTGGATGTGGTGTACCTAGACTTCCAAAAGGCCTTCGACAAGGTGCTGCACAAGAGGCTACTGCATAAGATAAGGATGCATGGCATTAAGGGTAAAGTATTAGCATGGATAGAGGATTGGTTGACTAACAGGAAGCAAAGAGTGGGGATAAATGAGTGCTGCTCTAGCTGGCAGTCAGTGACTACTGGTGTGCCTCAGGGATCGGTGTTGGGACCGCAATTATTTACAATTTATATAGATGATTTGGAGTTGGGGACCACGTG
>NC_063333.1:133308538-133375880 GCF_021869965.1 Rhincodon typus
ATCCCCTTCCCCTCCCCCATTTCTGAAGAAGGGTCTCAACCCGAAACATCAGCCTTCCTGCTCCTCTGATGCTGCTTGGCCTAATGTGTTCATCCAGCTCTACACCTTGTTATCTCAGATTCTCCAGCATCTGCAGTTCCTACTATCTCTGAAACCATTAGAACCTTTTTGTGACTGATTGCCATTAGATTATGTTGCATTTAAGTGACTGTTTCAAAGTACCAGTTGTAATGACAACCAAGTCGAAACAAAAAAAATTCTGTGCGATGCATGGAAAATGTTGCTGTTTGATGATATCATGAATTATTCAGTAGTTTTGACATGGGGGTTGACAGAAATGAATATTGATTTAGGTTGGAAACTACAATGGTACATGAATTGAGTGTTTTCTTGACACTGCCTTGTGACTACCTGAATTCAATCCAATTTTGCTCACTACTTTCAACTGTAACTGACCCTCTCAAAGCAACTGCTGATGTTTCCCCACAGATTCCCGATACATTCCAAAGTGTAGTTTTTTCACTTCCCTAGTCACAATCTTTAATCATTGACAAACCAAAAGTACGCATTTCTGCCACATCAGCTATGAATAACATCCACTGGCACAGACATATACATGTACTTGGTACTTAACTATTCAAGAGAAAGATGATAGATGTATGAATCAGTATACAAAAGCTTGTGATATACCTTCTTATCTTTGGTGGCTTAGTGGTTAGCAATGCTGCCTCAGAACACCAGGGACTTGGGTTCACTTTCCACCACTGAATGACTGCCTGTGTGGAGTTTGCACTTTCTCCCTGTGTCTGCGTGAGTTTCAACTGGTTTCCTAGCACAGTCCAAAGATGTCAGGTTAGATGGATTGCTAAATTGCTTGTAGCGTCCAGGGACATGTAGGCTAGGTGGGTTGGCCATGAGAAGTGCAGGGTTACAGGGCTTCTGGGTGGGATGCTCTTTGGAGGGTCAGTGTAGAATCAATGGGCTGAATGGCCTGCATTACATCATGCTGCCAGATGTCAGTATCTTCACATTAGTTTGATATGTATTTCAGTGTTTCGAAAAGTGTCGTTACTTCTTTGTACATTTGACCTAACAGATGTCACGAAAAGCATCTACCAATTAACTGCCTTTGAATACTTTTCATTTTTCTTCTTCATCGGTTTTGCCCTTGCCTTTCTCCTTTCGATTAACAACTTGCAAATGTTATCATTCAACATTAATATTCAACAAAACTTTCTGTACAAAATATCCTGCTCAAACATATTTGTTCAAACTAAAAAATCCCCAAGATACAGTATTTATCATCCATTCCACCAACCAAGAAATATTAAATAATTTGTTTAGACTTAAAATGAAAATTCAGATTAGATCTATGAATCATTAAGAAAGCAACAGTTTCAAAACCTTTTTCTCCCCAGAAGTCAGAGAACAAACTTTCTGCTGTTGTTGCCAATTCTTAACCAATTGAATGGCTATCCTTTACTTTTGAAGCTTTAAAGTAACTCTGAGTCTGTAAATGAATTTACATCAATCTAGCTGACAAACGTATCCTTATGAACCAGTTTTTAAAAGCTCAATATATACAAGGGTTCTGAAAGAGGATCACTTTCGCTCCACATATGCTGCCAGACCTGCTGAGTTTCTCCAGCAATTTCTTTCTGTTTCCACCTCCAAAATAAATGCAAAATGCAGAAAAAATAGTCTAATTAGAACAGAAACAGAACTTATGCCAATGAGTTTTGAGCTATATTATAGGTGGGAGGCAGAATGCAAAGATGGAAAGGACCACTGAATAAAGGAAAACCAAAAACAGTTAGTGTGGTGATGCTGGTGCAGTGTTAATCGTAATGAACTAATAATCAGGAGGCCCAGGCTATGATATAGGAGTGCCTGGTCAAAGCCCAGCACCGGTAGCTTGGTGGAATTTACATTCAAGTAATAAAAATCTGGAATTGAAATCTAGTCTTCAGAATGCTCATCTGTTACAAAGATCTACCTGGTTTGCTAATGATCTGAAAGGAAGACAATCCACCATCATTCCCGAGTCTGGCCTTCAAAGCATTGAATTTGACATTGAGTTGCTGTCCAAAGCCTAGGAAATCACTCATTTCAAGGGTGATTCAGGATGGCTTACAAATGTTGGCTTTACCAATGGCTCCCATGTCAAAATGAAATGTGTTTCATTCCTGATTTCTAAGTAATATTATTGTATGTATAATTTTTGAAGGACACCATTTATAGTATCGGAATAAATTTACTCTTGATACCTGAGATTTTTTTATTGATGTGTTTCAGGCCAAATGTTGAAAAGAAAAGCTCAGGAAACCTGAAATATGATGGACACCAGGCCTAGGGACAAAATATAATGTTTACAGAATGTAAAAATAGAATTCAATCAACCATAATAATTGTCCCTCCATCCCAACAAGCCCAGTCTGCAATACAGTATACATGGGGTTGAAGGGAGTTCCACTATTATATAAGGTAGTCAGCAAATAATGCGGACTTTATTAGCAATGGTTGACTGCTGGACCACCCTAATGGAATTTGGGGGTCATTGCGTCCTCAACATTAATTCAAATACTTGATTAATTTTATTTAAAATGATTTTTCACTTGCTTGGTAACATCAGTGAAAAGGTCATTGATGAAGTTTGTTGGCTTCTGACTTTTACAGTCAAATTAATGGAAGCTTGGAATGTGATCCCTAAGACACCATATACAATCCTGTTTGATAAAAATGGAATTAGATTATTCAGTCACATAGAGCAGTGGTCCTAATTAAAAATGGTTGGAACTGTAGAATATGATTCCTAGAAGACCTTTCAAACTAAAAGAATCTCATATAATTAAAAACAGAATTGGAGATAAATCAGTCTTAGCAAAGCAATGGCCCTGCATCTAATCATCCTAATCCTTTGTTGCTTTGCTCAATGTTGCCCATTCCTGTTAGATATCACAATATCTTTGATTGAATTTACAGTGGAAATTATGAGTTTCTTTTTTGCTTGTGAAGAATTCATTTTTTATCTGCATTGTTGTTGCTCTGGGCTACCAGTTGGCATTCTACCAGGTATTATCTGATCCTAGAGAGGCAAGGTTTATTGCATATAGCAATGTATAAATTAGAAAAATTCCTAGGTAATATCTGTAACAAAATCTAAGAAAATCAGATCGTGTCTAAGACAACAGGAAAATATTGGAACTTGCCCTAGCTGGATTAAGTGATGGGAAACCACTTTGCTGTAAGAAGTCATCCAGTGAACAGAAGCTTACACACACGCTCTGAGGACTCCATGGTGACTCTTAATCAAGCTGCTTAAAATCAGTAAATCTGATTACTGTTGAGAGGGGTACTCTTGCTGTCGTTACAAATTAGGCAATAATTTCAATTGCAGCCCTGAAACTATGCTGATAATTCAATCTAATCCTAGATGCAAGAGTGGTATCAGAATATTTAATGCTCCTAAGCACAAAATTTTTCTTTCTGTTTATTACTTACACTGTTTAATGTGAATTACTGGATGATTCATTTTTAATAGTGTGAATAATATAACTGGATAGTGAGCAGATTGTATTAGTGCTAAGTTCTTGGTTTAACCATCTTCTGCTACTTTGCCATTCACCTTACCACTTTTAGAAGATCAGAAATGGGGATAATTATTGTTTATTACACCGTATTCAGTTCCATTTACAACTCCTCAAAAGTTAGACCCCCCCGCCGCTGAATCTCACCTTCTCCCTTTAGCATTCAAAAAGATTATTGTAGTTGAATTTTACCAGGACCTCAATTGGGCCAGCTACAAATAGATGGTTCCCAATGCATGTTTGGGTATTTGGATTATCCATTCCTGACTCCCCGTAGCCTGTCAACCATTTGCAATGTGGAAGTCAGGAGTATGATGGAATACTTCCCACATGCCTGGTGGAGTGTTTCTCCAATAAACTTAAGAAGTACCATCCATAATAAAGCAGTCTGTTTGATTATCATCCAATTCACCATTTTAAACATTAATTATTTCTGCTACCAGTGCGCTATGAGTGTAGTGTGCTCCAACCAAATGGGAAAATTGTCATCTACAAATTCCTCACGTAGTCACACACTATTTTAACATTGTTGTTCCTACATAAAAATCCTGAATTCCCTACCAAATAGCACAGTGGGAGTAAGCTATAAGGACTGTGGCAGTTCAAGGTTAAAAGGAAAAATACACATGACATTGGGTTTTCTCCAAGTCTAGAAAGTTGAAGTTTTGAAGAAAGGCAAGGGAATTTGAGCTAATTGCAGTAAGGCAGCTCCTGCCTGCACACAATGTTGAACAGACTCCTGACATACTCCTTAATTTTGTGATTCCTATGTTGGATCAATTTCTCTGCAGCATGACTATGTTTTGCAGCTGAAGTCTAATTCTACAAGATGGGTTTCGTAAATGCAATATGTCTACACCAGTTTTACATTCTATGCAGGTTGCCCAGTCAATTCTGTGCATCTTTCCAGTTACTGATCATGTTCCTGTTACACACAATAGATGTCCTATTCCAAACAAGACAGAAATCTTAAGCAAAGCATTTATTTAAATTTGAGGAAAATTTGTGCCGTCTATGTTTGTTGCTGAAGTTATGAATTATGATGATGATAATTGAGTGGGAAGCATTGCATCTTTGGACATTCATTGGATAAGCACTTGGACAATTTAAAATTGCGAACAAGTTGAGGCTTTATGTAATGAATGGCATGCCTCTTATTCTAACCATTAGAATCCTCAAATTATTCCGGTCCATGTGCAGAAAGCACTTCAAAATATTTGTACAAAGACTGGAAAAGGAGATAAGTCAGGGTGTGCAGAGAAAAGAAAATTAAAGCCATTTTAAAAGTTATATGACACCTCCCCACATTGATATGTTGGACTGAATGACCTCCTAATGTGTATGGTCATTTTTATATTATTTTACGAAGTCAATACCACCACCTTCACAAGGGAAATTAGGTATGAGCAATAAATGTTGGCCTACATGACACATTAAAAAAATACAAAAACAGAAATTGCTGGTAAAGCTCAGCAGGTCTGGCAGCACCTTTGGAGAGAAACCAGAATTAACGTTTTGAGTCCAGTGACTCTTCCTCAGAACAGATGCTGCCAGACCTGCTGAGCTTTGCCAGCAATTTCTATTCTTGCTTCTGATTTCCAGCATCTGCAGTTCTTACAGTTTTCATAAACCAAACAGTGTCTAATCTGCCAGTGAATATAGTGACAGCATTTACTCATTTAAAAGCAATAAATGTAATAATCTCCAGGACTTCAACGTATTCAATTTCTTTGATAACCTAAGTCAATAACATCGTGCTCTGTAAATTAACCCTTGCATTCTAAGGGTGCTGAGTTGGACAAGGAGGTTCTGGCTTCATTTGTACCTAATTCATAAGGTGCTAATTTAAGCAATTAGACATGTTCAATCTCTTGGATGCCCAATAATATGAGTAAGTGAGAAGTGTAGCATCTAAGACATGGAGTAGGCTTTTAAATCACCACTGAAATACAATCAACCTCCATTCCTACATCACATGGAATTTTGGAGAGGCAAAATCCTAGTGGTATTGTCCTCATACTATTAATCCAGAGATCTAGGTCACGTTCTGGGATCGGCCTTTGAATCCTGTGATGGTAGATGGTGGAATTTGAATTCAATAACAGTCTTGAATTAATAGTCTAATGATAACCACTGAAGCCATTGGTGATTGTCAGGAAAAACCCATTTGGTTGACTAATGTCCTTTAGGGAAGGAAATCTGCAATCCTTATCTGCTATGACACCAAGTGTGTAACCAGGTTAACAATAACATCAGACCCACAGATGTGGTTGATTCTTAACTGCCCTTTGGGGTATTCAGGATGGGCAATAAATGCTTACCTGGCCAGTGATGCCCATATCTTGTGAATGAATTAAAGAAAACACACATGGAACGGCAAACGACTTTCAATATGAAGGCTGCCCTGGGCACAGCCCTTTCCCAAATACCATTCAAACATAGAAGAATTACTGAAACCAAGTGGCAGCAACAATGCTCTCAGGTTATACAATGCTACCCCCACCACTCCCCCGCAAACACCACCCACCCACCCCCCACTGCTCCCATTATAGTCTTCCTTGCACTCACAATATGCACAGGCAGAATATTCCAGTTAGCAAAATAACTGACTCACTTAATTGTGTGCAATTAACTAGCCACTCTTGTCCCAGGAGAGCCTAGCAATGCTGTTGCCACTTCAATAGTCAAGATAATTGAATTGGCCCAGTCATTCCAGTCCCCAGTTGGGAGACTGCTTCTCAAGTAGGAGACATGGTAGTAACATCCTAAAGCCAAATTCATCCACACACATAAGACAAGAGATTAATCATCTTGCTTTGCACTTTTACAAATGCTTTGTAAATGCTAACTTCTGAAAAGTTCCAGGTTTTACATCTTGTTATGCCCGAACTGCAAGTCTGACTTCAGTAAATGTCAGAACGCTTAAATTCATTCAGCTGTCCAGCAAGTCTTGCTATTAGAGATCTAAATTGGACCTCTTTCATTAATCACCTCATATAAAAAAAAAGAATTTGCATGCTTTTAAATAACAAAATATATTGATACTTTTCTGCACAGCATTCAGAACAGAGTTCAATTACAGTTACTATCAAAGGATAGCTAACAAGATTGACATCAGGGGAAGCAGCATAAACAAAATGCTCTTGTGGCTTATTGATGATGGCATGAAAGTAGAACTAACACAGTTTTGTTTTTAAACTGATTAAATGCTTACTAGAAATATTTATGACCAAAAGAATTGATATGCCACAAACACAATTGAACAAAGCTTGTTAATTAACTAAAATAGGTAATATTTTAAAACAGATTATTATTCTCATTCCTAATAAATGATGTAAGAGTCACTCAATAACTACATCCTGTATTGTTTGATGTTAAATACAATGTTAAAAAATTTTGATTAGGTCCAATATTAGGCGCAAGGATTAAAGTCTGATTGCTCTGGATCCAATCCCATTAAGTCAGGCAGCACTCGACGTTGTTGTTTCCTGCTTATCAACTTGAGGGCAATGTGTAGACACTGCTAAGTGGCTGCAGAAGATGATCAGAGGAGAATCCAGGTGTGTATGTATCTAATGTGACACACACTCACCTGCACCTCATAGTGCCAACCTAAACCCCTTTAAGGGGAGCTGCACTCAAGTTATTGACAATGCTGCAATTGTAACTGAAAGCTTTCCTGGAATGAAGACGCCAAAAAATCAAGCAACTAGAGGTGAGGCGATGACCTCATGGTAGTATCACTAGACTATTAATCCAGAAACCCAGGTAATGTTCTGAGAACTCAGGTTCAAAACCCACTGTGGCAGATGGTGAAATTTGATTTCAATTAAAAAAGAAACCTGGAATTAAGTGTCTAATGATGATTATGAATCCATTGTCGATTGTTGGAAAAACCCATCTGGTTCACAAACGTCGTTTAGGGAAGGAAATCTGTCATCTTCACCTGGTCTGGCCTACATGTGACTCCAGACCCACAGCAATGTGGTTGTCTCTCAACCGTCCTCTGGGTAATAAGGGATAGGCAATAAATGTTGGCCTAGCCAGCGACACCCTCATCCCATGAATGATTAAAAAAAAAGACCAGTGAGACAACTCCCAGATTTTCAGATGCAGCTCAGGAAGCCTTAGTTAGGATGGAAGAAGAATTTTCATTGATTTATAGGGGCCAAGTAGATCTTCAGTATGCATCCCAAGGAAGGATTGGTGAAAGTGGGCATGGAGATAATTCTTGAAGTCTGATTCCAAATACCTGGTTGAAGCAGTGGGAAAATTTTAGTGACCTCACATGGGTAGTCTCAGTCAACGTTCCTTCAAAGGTTATCTCCTGCTGACATGTTACCAACCTCTCAATCTCTCAGACTACCTTGTGCAACCCACCCTGTTATCCCCTACATGTCACCAATTAAGACTCGTGTTTATCTCAAGCTCACAGACATGTTGCCACTCTTAGATATTTAGCTACAGATAATCATTGCCCAAACACATCAGAACACATTCAATGACATTTTTCCTTCTCTCTTTCAAGACAAAATGCACATAACTACAGGAGAAAGCGGAGAACTGGTAGGAGAAAGAAATACAATCATCTTCTGAGCCCTTTGGAAGAAACATTGTCCCTCATCATGGGGATGGTTGAGACAGAGGTTATAGTATTTGATATAGCCACTTACATTCATGATGACAGTATACCCTATCTTATGCACATTCTCAAATTCTACTTCATTCCACCCTGCTTTCTAGAATGAAGATGTAAATGGTGGAAACATCAACTTCTGACTTTCCACCCAAGCAGTTCTGGCCCCGCTTCTGCATCACTGCTTTCAGACAACCAAAATATAATGCCTGACCTGCCAGAGCTGCCTCATTATGAGGGTCACAAGCAACACCAGACATTTGACAAAGAAGCACAAATACTTGACTTGGCATTCAAAGCTTCCAGCAGTGATACCGGTGCTGCACATAGCTTAGAGGGGTAGTCAAGATTGGCATTTAGTGAGTCACCAAGAATGAGTGGGCTACAGACTGACAGGGGGAAGGATGTGGCAGGGTAACGTTACAGGCAGGATTTGCTACAAGGAACTCAAATAACATCTTCAATGTGGTGATGTGTAGGAGAACGCTGATGGGCATGGAGACAGGGATGCTTGAAACATTGGATAGGCCTACCAAGGAGCCCCCTGTTACTGAAAAAAAAACACCTTGGAGGAATTCAGCATAGCCCTGAGGGACAAGTAATGGCTGTGTGTTCAAGGAGCCTGTTTTCTTCTCTCAGTGCTTCCCCATGACTGTCACTCTCAGTGCCCTTATATATTCCAGTCCAGGATGCTGCCAGCTATACACAGATGGAGAAGTTTGAAATCAAGCCCAGAAGACCCAGAGATGCTCTCGATCATTCTCTAATGCAACCTGTAGGCTCCCTGAGTCAACAACCTTGTACCAACCCTTCTGCATTATCTGGGGTATGTTCTACTTAATGTGTTCAGAGACATATTTATACACCTTTGGAGTAGATGGAGCTTGAATGCAGGCCTCCTAGCTCAGAGGTTGGGATATTACTACAGTGTCACAAGAACACTTGTGGTCACTGAGATAGTGGTACCCAGGAGCTCCAAGACAGGTAAAGGCACCTGCAAAGCTGGCATAAAAGAAATGTACAAGGATGAATGGTTCAGTTCTGTAAAGTATCATTGGAAGTTGTATAAGATACAGAAGCCAATTTTTCAGGCTTGTTATGAACTTCTTGGGGCAGCACAGTAGTTAGCACTGCTGTCCCACAGTGCCAGGCACCTGGGTATGATTCCACCGGCAAGCAACAGTCAGTGTGGATTTTGCATGTTCTCCCCATGTCTGCTTGGGTTTCTTCCAGATGTTCCAGTTTTGTCCCACAGTCCAAAGATGTGCAGGTTAGATGGATTGGCCATGCTGAAATTGTTATTGTGTCTAGGGATATGTAGTCTACGTGGGTTATCCACGGGAAATGCAGGGATAGAGTAGGGGGAGTGGGTCTGGCTGGGATGCTCTTCAGAGGGTCAATGTAGACTTGATGGGCTGAATGGCCTGCTTCCACTCTGTAGGGATTCTATGATTCTTCATCCCACAAAATTAATTGCAATTTCTGCTTTCCAGGTAATTAATTTGTTATATTCCTAATGAGTTCAACAGCTCAATAACTTAAAAGGTTCTATTTCCCAAAGAAATGGCTAAAAACAATATTACAATTTTACTGTCTAAAAGAAAATACTGTCTTAAATTACTCACAAACTGTAAGTAGTATACTTACTCCTCTTATTTATTATGTTTGTAGAGTTCACCTATTTCAAAACATAATCTTTACCATTGAAGATAATAGGAATATTCACAAAATGATCTTTAGCTATTTTTTGGATGCAATCTCCAAATTCCTCTTTTGTGCGCAATGAAAGTCAAACATTCTAACCACCTAGTTCCAAACTAATTGGCACATGATTAGTCAAAAGCATCAAAACAATAATATTCACAATAACCTTCAGCTGAATAATTTAAAAAAATCTATTTCAAATGCAGGAACAAAAAAGAAGTTGCTGGAAAAGCTCAACATGTCTGGCAATATCTGTGAAGAGAAAATCAGAGTCAACGTTTTGGGTCCGATGACCCTTCCTCAGAACAGTTCCCGAAACGTTAACTCTGTTTTTTCCATCATAGATGCTGCCAGATCTATTGAGTTTTTCCAGCAACTTCTGTTTTTGTTCCTGATTTACAGCATCCGCAGTTCTTTTGGTTTTTATTTTCTATTTCAAATTCAGACTATCTGAGTTAGTAAATTTGGGAGCTATAGTAAAAGAAATATTTTTGCAATGAAAACTCTCTTCAAGTCTTTAATTTTATGATGCCCACAGGCTATTTTGTCCCTGCTCCACTGTTCCACCATCCAGGCTGCTTACACCCACTTCTCTCACATTACTCAGCTCTGTCTCTGCCTCAGTTCACAAGCTGCTGCAAGCTATTACCTCTATGCTTTCTGGCACCCAGTCTGGCAGTGTGTTAATTTAAAATTATCTTCCTTGTTTTCCAATGGCCTTTCTCTGCCATATCAGTAACACCTCCTTTATCCTTATGAGATCATAGTGCCTCTCGAATTCTGGCTTCTTGCACAACCCTAATTTTAATCATTCAGCATGCATGGTCATACTTTCTGCTGCTTAGATTATAAGATTTGCAATTCCTTCTGTAAATCGCTTCAACTTTTCTTTTTCTCCTTTAAAACACTCCTTAAAAACAAGCTCTATAACCAAACCTGTCCAAATATTTCCTTATGCGGCTTGATGTCAAATTTTCTTCGAGTGAAGTGAGTAATTTGGCGGCTGCTATATAAATGCAGGTTGTTGTATGGTATGGCTTCAGAGGCTGACTATCGGTTTTGCAGATCAAACTTCCTCCATACTTGTAACCAGTTGCTATCTCAGTTGATATGTTATTTAGTCCTACGCAGAGAGGGGGCTTATGGGTTCCCACAACCCATATATTGAAAAGGTGCCACGCACATACCCATTGATTAAAGGTGAATATCCCAGTCAATGTCAGAGCTGAAAGACCAGCCTTTGTTCACTAGGACTATCTGGAGTCACATTCCAACTCTGAACTTTCTAACTCTGGGGTGGGAATGCTAGCATTGAACTAAATGTTCATTCTATCAAAGAGAAATAAGTCAATTTTTTTCTGAAAAATGTCTGCTCAAATCCAAGTATGGAAGCCTCTGTATGTATGTCAAGTCAATAAACCATGCTGTATCGTGAAAGTAACATTCCCTTAAATGACATATGAGTCAGTTCATACCTTAGTGTTGTTACCAGGCAGCCTATCTTAGATTGCTGTCATAGCAACACACTATTAGTAAACACAATTGTTTTCCCATGACTTACTATACATGGTAAAAACCATTATTTAAAGTGATGCTCAGGGCTAAAAATTGGACTCCATTCGTTTCGGTCCAGAAGGGCTATGATTTACATCATTTACATGGCTATGACCCACAATGGGTCCAATTGAGTTTGGCAACAAGAAAGCCTCATGTGCTTCCTCATTTCCAAAATGACAGTGTTCTGAGATGGCACTGCTGACTGGAGTACAAATCAGCTCATGTTTCAGGCAGCTTCCAGCTCTTCAAGACAGTCAGCTGCCCCTAAAAAACTGCTGCACAGGCTGAAAGAAAGTTGCTGCCCAAAGTCAGTACACAATGGATTGCACAAAGAAACACAACAAATGGAGGACCAGGAAATAGAAAGGACTCCTGGATCCTTGGTGTTAAAAGGCTATTAACAAACAACACTTCCTGTCAATGCTCAATCACCACTGCCTCGCAGGAATCTCATCCTGATGTTCAGAACTTCGTTTCAATATACAGCAACTTGCTCCCAGTGTTGAGATAGGTTTTGCTGAATTTGATTCTCCCACATTTCCTGCCATAGCCCATATCATTCAGGCCTTTATAAGATTCTGCCCTTTATAAATACAAGGTCTTCCTTTCTATATTTTAATATTTTCTTCATTTACAGCAGGTAGATGCTCAGAATGAATCGTGAAGTAAGATGCAACTTTTAGTTTAGATGCAACTTTGAAGGGTTTGAAAATGTCAACCTTTTATACATCAATCAAAATGATTAGAATTCTTACTAATGACCTTTAGCTTTGGATAGACAATTCTATGACAAATGTAGAGAAGCTTTTACTCATTGAGAGATACATCCACATCTTGGTGAAGTCATAAGAAAATTGACACAGATGCACCATTACTATAAAACCCCCTAACAGAGCATCACAGATGTTACAGGATGCAAAATGAAGCAGTGCAAGATAGCGGACAAAGACATATCCGTCCCTGATCTGCTCAATGCTCTCTATGCTCAGTTTGAGCAGAATACCAGCGGCGTGGTGATACCTGCCCCGAAAGCCGTGGACACACCTGCTCCCCCTGTCACTGCTTCAGGCGTCAGATCGGTTTTCCTGGGAGTCAACACAAGGAAAGCGACAGGCCCAGACGGTGCCCCGGGCCGAGCACTCAGATCCTGTGAGGACCAACTGATGGAGGTATTCACCAACATTTTCAGCCTGTCCCTCCTACAAGCTGAAGTCCCCACCTGCTTCAAGAAGACCACCATCATCCCAGTACCGAAGGAAACACACGTAGGGAGCCTTAATGACTACCGCCCAATAGCTCTGACCACAATAATCATGAAGTGCTTCGAGATGCTGGTCATGGCCCACATCAACTCCAGTCTCCCAACCTGCCTTGAACCTCTACAATTTGCCCATTGACATAACAGGTCCACAGAGGATGTCATATCCCTAGCCCTGCAATCATCCCTGGAACATCTGGACATCATAGACACCTACGTCAGACAACAGCTTGTTGACTACAGCTCAGCCTTCAACACCATTATCCCCTCCAGACTGATCTCAAAACTCCGTGACCTTGGCCTTGGCTCTGCCCTCTGCTATTCAATCCTCAGCTCTCTGACCCACAGGCCTCAATCAGTGAAGATAGGTAACTGCACCTCTTCCACAATAACACTCAACACTAGGGCCCCCCAAAAATGTGTCCTCAGCCCCCTACTCTACTCCCTGTACACCTACAACTGTGTTGCCAAATTCTGAAATAAAGCCATCTACAAGTTCACCAACGACACCACCGTAGTGGGATGGATATCTAACAACGATGAGTCAAACTACAGAAGAGAGATACAGGGCTTGGTGACATGGCCCAATGAAAGAAATTTGTCTCTCAATGTCAGAAAATCTAAAGAACTGATCATTGACTTCAGAAAGACAGGAGGAGAACACATCCCCATCTACATCAACGGAACTAGGGTTGAGAGGAGGAAGAACATCAAGTTCCTCAGAGCGATGATAAATGACAACCTGTAAATGCGACAGTCAAGAAGGCACAACAACTCCTTGTCTTTCTCAGGCAGCTCAGGAAATTTAGCATGCCCATAAGGTCCTTCACCAACTTCTACAGATGCATCACTGAAAGCATACTGTCCAGGTGCATAATGGGTCCAGACGGTGACCCCGGCCGAGCACTCAGATCCTGTGCGGACCAATTGGCAGAGGTATTCACTGACATCTTCAACCTCTCCCTCCTACAAGCTAAAGTCCCCACCTGCTTCAAGAAGACCACCGACTACTCTGCCCAGGGCAGTAAGAAACTACTGAAGGTGGTGTGCACAGCCCAAACCATCACAAAAGCCAACCTTCCATCCATGGACACCATTTACAAGGCTCGCTGCCACAGAAATGCTGCCAACATCATCAAAGACCCAGTAATGATTTCATACAACTGCTTCTGTCAGGCAGAAGATACAGAAGTCTGAACACATGCACCAGTAGGTTCAGTAAAAATTTCTTCCCAGCCTTTATCAGACTGATGAATGGACTCTCTAGCTTCAAATAATGCTGATTTTGCTGACATTGATCTTGCCTAGAGCACAGCCTTTGCAATGTAACCTGTATGCCTCTGTCTAGGTCTTTTTGATCTGCACATCCTTTGCTTACTATGATCTGCCTGTACCACTCGTAAACAAAGCTTTTCGCTGTACTTTGGTACACATGGCAATAAATAAATCAATCAATCAGTCGATCTCCTATTGCAAAGCTGAATGCCATTCTCCGCCCTCTGGAGAATCAGAAGTAAAGTAAATTCTGCCTATCTTAAAATAAATATTGCCTTTTTCGCTGTGGTTTTATACACAGATAGCAGCAACTCCAATCTCCCATCTAATTGTGCTTAATTAATGGACAATTGTGTCATTAGTTTTCAAACTATTCTCTATGCATTTTGGAGTTTATTGCGATGTAGCATTCTCCATCCCATTCGCCATGAGATGCACTGTAAGCACTGCATTATTCTTGTAACAACAATGCTCAACGCTCACATCTTGGATGCACCTACACCAAACGGACTGTAGCAATTCAACAAGGAGCTCACCAGCACCTTCTCAAGAGCAACTAATATAGGCAATAAGTGCCAGAGCAGCTAGTGACACCCACATCCCATGGATGAATAAAAGAAATTGCATAAAAATTCTCTCTTAGCCAAATTTAACACTTTATTTGAAAGCTGCCCATATTAATACGATTCTAAACTAGTAACAGTATGATACATTTAACTGTCACAAGTTTAGTTGTTATACTTATGTAAGCCCAGGTTGACAAATACAGGAGTACTATAATGCAGATTATTTTGATATTTGACCAATATAATATTGCTTTTTATTGTTTTCTTTCTTTTTGTTTTTTGTGTGTGCACAGGTGTGAGACACAGAGAAAAACACCAGGTGTACAAATAACTTTAGTAACATACCACTACCAGGAAAATTACCCATGCGACCAAAGAATCCATATCAAGCAGAACCCCTAGGGGCAAAGCCTACATGAAGGAAAAAGTGAGGGGGAGGGTATGGACCAAATCAAAATGGAATTGGATGGGGAGATAAGGCACTTCACACCCCGTGGTGCTGACCAATATTATATCTATATATATATACGTACATTGTATATTTTCTATAATGTATACAAAATAAAACACAAATAGTTTATTGTCCACGAATGGGTCTGGAGAAAACAAGTTCACTGAACATTTCAGAGGTAATAAGTTTAGAACAAACCGATTTTTAGCCACTGGCATAATTCTGTTCTAAATAATTAACAAAAGCAAATCTTACCAGAATTAAGACATATTAATACTGCTCCATATTTATTGGCCATCCATGTTTATTCTTAAGTCCAGCTACAATTTAGGGTCAGAAAATTGCATGTTGGTGAAATTTAAAGGATTATGCATATTTAATGCATACAATTAAATATTAAATAGCAACACAGGAGACATAAATTCTTTCAACCTCTGAATTGACTCAATTGGCAGCCTTTGCCAAGACTGTAGAGAGAGACCACTAAAAGGCTAAATGTAAAAAGGGAGGGAAAGGAACCCAAGATGTAAGTACAAGTGTGTAGGCCAGTGAATGAGCACCCACTTTCCAGCCACTTGTATGATATCAACCAACATGCAGGGATACCCAAAGTGTCTAGTTTGTCTGCAGGCTTTCAGGAATCCCTCTTTATCAGTTACTTAATGCCTGATTGAGGGACCCAGCATCAGGTATGGGTGGCCCCACCATAAACCCCATCCCTGTCCTAGCCTTTAGTCCTCTATTTCCTCCCATTTCCTGCAACCATCACCTATGACTCTCATCCTGCCTTATTCACCTATGGATTGCATTCCTTGCTGATCCTGGTCTTCACATGGGTGCATTGCAGGTGCCTATCCCCACTCCCGTGGTGATGCTATCTCCAAAGAAAAGCTGGAGGGCTTGAGGATTGTAATTCCCGACAATGGGATCATTGATTCCTGGTGGAGTAATTAAGGATCTACAGTGTGAACAGCAAGAGGCTTCATTGAATGTAACTGTGTTTAAAGGATGGGAGGAGATTACACCTTAATTGGAGCCTTGTGGTCCCAGGCCCCAGTTCTTGTGATCTGATGTCATGAACCCCTTTGCCCATGCTCAATAGCTCTATCCATAAGGTCCAATTCCCATAACAGTGGAAAAGGACTACTGCTGTCCCCGAAATGTCTGCTTGGCACTTAATGTTCAACACTTCCCAAAAAGATGCACGGTTGTTGCTAACTCTCCAGCTGGTAAGCGAAAGACCCCTCATCTGGTTTGTAATTCTGCTCAATGAACTACTTTTGAAGGTATAATTAATATTGATATGTAGATAAAATTTAATTAAAATAAGTTGCACACAACAAAAGCTCATAAATGTTGATTATCATTATTTGTGATTAACTTTACTGATGAATGCTTAGCATTCTGTAGATATGTTAGGTTTCAGATCTACAAAGACTCTGATGTTATTTGTGATTTTCTTCTTAATTTCTATATTATTAATGGTGTACTTGTGTTTCCAATCTTTTTTCTTTCTATGTTTAATGCTTTACATTTGCACGTTATACTTCATTTTCCATTGTCTACCCACAAATACTTTTCCTGACTGACTGTAATTTCTGAACTGCCCCCTCTGATTATACTACTTGGTCAAGATTGGTATCATTTGCCAACTTAATGCAATTCCAATAGTAGCAAAGGCCAAGATAATGTTATAAGTTAAGCTCAGCAATGGCTCCATTGAAACCTGGGGGATTCAACCCAGTAACTCTCCATCAACACCAAAAACAAATTTGCTGGAAAAGCTCAGCAGGTCTGGCAGCATCTGTGAAGAGAAAAAACAGAATTAACGTTTCGGGTCCGGTGACCCTTCCTCAGAACAGTAACTCTCCATCTTCCCCACATTTCTGATGTATCCCTTGTCATATCAGAGTGAATGAAGGAACAGTTGATGGTAGCCAGCAATAGTTAGAAACTAAAGTGAAAGAAGGGCCCAGAGGTGGTCAGCATCAGTAAGAAGAGTGAATGAAAGGAATACCTGAAGGTGGAGTGCTAGCAGATTGAAGTCGATATGCTTTTGTTTTAAGAATAGAATTAGCTTTCTTGTCACATGCACACAAATGAGTACAGTGGAAAGTTTATAAGTCACCACTTATAGTGCCATCTTAGGTACAAAGGTACCCAGGTACAGCTTCTTCAGTTACAAGATCTTAGAAAAATAGAGAAATTAAAATGTCCAGCATTGCAGAAACAAAAGGTCAGAACAATGGTCTTCCAACTCAGACCACACTGGCCCAACAAAGAAGATGCCTGTTTGGTGAAATCTATTTGTAAACTGAAATTGCCTTTTGCCTCATGCCTGACATGGGATGTGTTTACTAAATATGGAAACAGTTGTAATCATACAAGCTGAGTTTTCTTGCAAGTCCTGTAATAAGATCATAAAATCTAGGAACAGAAATAGATCATTTGGACCAACACATCTGCTCTGTCATTCAATGAGATCATGGCTGATCTGATAATCCTTAACTCCTGCTTTCTACCTTTTCCTCATAACCTTACAGATTAAAAATAGGTCTATCTCAGTCTTGAATATACTTGATGACCCAGCCACTCCCACCCTCTGTGATGAAGAAGTCCGCAGATTGATTACCGTCTGAGAGAAGAAGTTTGTCCTCCTATGTTTTCATATTTAAATGTAAATATTTTTGCATGTTTTCTTTATAAATCTCATGAAAAGGTTTTTTTGGGGGGTTGCAAACAAGTTGTGAGAGTATCTGGTAAGTAATTAAAGTGTACTCTATTCCTAAGTTTTAAAATGATACAGAAACTGGTGATGGGGTTAACAAAATGCATAAAAAGAAAAACAAATAATTGATTCAATTATTTAAGTAGTTTACTTAAAATACATTTAGAATAGCAGGTATGGTCTCCGCTTTTACAATTTGTATCAATGACTTAAATAACGGGAATTGGGCTCTTCTGGTGCAGTGGTAATGTTTGAGCAAAAAGGCCACCATTCAAGTCATGGAGTCATAGAGTTGATCCTTCAACTGATTCTTCAATCCAAGTCATCCATGCTGACTAGATGTCCTGAATTAATTTAGTTCCATTTGCCAGCATTTGGCCCATATCCCTCTAAACCCCTCCTATTCATGTACCCATCCGGATGCCTTTTAAATGTTGTAATTGTACCAGCCTCCACCACTTCCTCTGGCAGCTCATTCCATACATGCACCTCCCTCTGTGTGAAAAAGTTGCCTCTTAGGTCGCTTTTAAATCTTTCCCCTCTCACCTTAAACCAATGCCCTCTAGTTTTAGACTCCCCTACTTTAGGGAAAAAAAAGACCTTTGCTATTCACGCCATCCATGCCCATCATGATTTTATAAACCTCTTAAAGGTCATCCCTCAGTCTCTGAATGCACCAGGGGAAATATCCCCAGCCTACTGGGCCTCTCCATATAGTTTAAACCCTCCAGCCCTGGCAACATCCTTGTAAATCTTTTCTGAACCCTGTTCACACAAATCTTTTCTGTCACACAAACCTTATCTGTCGCACCTGTTCTAGAGATTTGAACAACAACTCCAGACAGATTGATTAGAATATACCTAGATAATGTGAATGAAGGCAGGGTAGCTAAATTTGTAGGTGGCACAAAGGTAGGTAGGAAAGCATTTATAAAGAAGAAATTAAATAAATGCAGACAGGGTAGGTGAGTGTTTAAATTTGCCAGATGAAGTTCAATATGGAAAATGTGCAGTTGTGCAATTTGGCAGGAAGAATAAAAAAACAGTTTCCTTAAAATAGATAATACTGCAGAATTTTAACGTGCAGAGGGATCTAGTTATTCTAATGAAGGAGTCACAAAAAATTAATAGTAAGTACAGCAAGTAATTAGGAAGACTGATGGAACACTATCATTAATTACATGAGGAATTGTACATAAATGTAAGGATATTATGCTTCAGTTGCACAGGGTGCTGGTGAGACCACATCTTGAATGCAGTATGCAGTTTGGTTTCTTATTGAAGGAAGAATGTAAAGAAAGGTTTGCCCTTTTAGGAGAGAGATGAATAGATTTATTTCCTTTCAGAGAGTAGCGTGACTTTGGAACTTTCTGCCATAGAATCTTGTGGAGGCAGGGTCAATTATTTTTAAAGAGGAGGTAGATCAATTTTCGTTAAGCATGGGTTGATGGGACTGTGGAATTCAAAACACAAACTGATCAGCCATACTCGTGTTGAATGGCAAAGTAGGATTGAGGCACTGAAAGATTTGCTCCGAGTTCATGTGTTTACAAGGCAGTTGGTACTTGAAAGGAGTTTGGTTACCTTAATTGGAGATAGCAAGAACTATAGATGCTGGAGTCAGAGACAACACTGTGTGGAGTTGGAGGAACACAGCAGGCCAGGCAGCATCAGAGGAGCAGGAAAGTTGACGTTTCGGGCCAGGACCCTTTTGAAAACAGGAATATGATACTGAGTTGGATGATCAGACACTTCATACTGAATGATTTACTCCTGTTCCTAATTTCTGACGAAGAATCAGCAGACTTGAAACATGAACACTGTTTTCTCCCCACAGTTGCTGCTTGACCTGCTGAGTTGCAAAAGCAATTTCTCTTTTTGCTTCAGATTTCCAGCATCCACAGCTCTGTGTTTTATTTTATGTTTCTTTGTCTCCTGGAAGTCAAAATATTAAATTTTGTTACATACATACAAGTTTTATTACATTGTTCTGGAATCTTAATTGCTCAGAGAAGTCAAGGAGGCTGTTGAGGTCAGGACTTAACCTTTGAAATTGATTCAAGATAATTGTTGTTCCACTAGTTTTCTCTAGTTTGGTGTGTTTTTCATTTTTATCTAGTTCTGCTCATTGAGTAACAATGATATCACATAAATAGGAAAGTCAAAAATGAGTAATCAAATTCTCCCCATAAGTGGAATACAATTGATTTTCTTCTTACTTGTTCTGCCTGCACTAAAAGGAAAAAAAAAACATTCATGCAAGACAATTTTGAAAATTGTCTTGGACTACATTGAAGTCTTGAATCATTGAACAGAATTCAGTAGCTCCAGATAATGGACAAAGTGAGATATTCTGGTTAATTAGCAGATCAGAGTTAATCTCACCAAAAAAGAGTTTATTTAATTTGTGGGAAGTAGGAAACACCACAGTGCTACACCTCTGGTACAATGCATGTCAGGGAATTAAGTGATTACAGGCGAAAGGCTCATAATCTCTGAGCCCTGGTGGATGACTGAGCAAACATACTCTTTCATAAGTGAATGATAGAGTATAATGATTTTTTTGAAATGATAAAATTATATAAATGGTCAACTATTGAAAAATGTAAGCAGGCCCAATGTAGAAATCATTATTGGAGAAATCTTATAGGGTATAATTAGAACAAATCTTTTCACATTTTATTGGTTATACAAAATAATTCTTCAGACAATACATGCTTCATTTCAAATGATCTACTGACTGTTGATCCTGTGCTATTATGAGCTTTGATCTTATCTTTTGTTTTAAAGATTTCCCATACAATTATGAAACAGAAACATTGAATCTCTGTTTTTGAAGTTGCTTTGGAAAACAAAAGTTTATTTTAATGGGCATCAAAATCAAATCAGTTCCAATAATAGAGATTTACAGAGATTTTAAGTAATCTATCATGTAATAACAGTCTGCTTGCTGCCCTGTGAGGAGGATAAAAATGTATCAGACAAAATGAAGAGGTTAAAATTAGCACAGAAAACAAAACCGTGAAATTGCACCTCATTTAACCATCGCAGCCAGCTGTAAATATCTGCTTTATGTCCTCAGGTAACTCATCAGTGAATTTGGCAATCATTTTGAGTGGCAGCAAAATTGACCTTTGGCTAGGTTCTGGAATAGAAAGCTGGAGGGGACCACAACAAAGACTCAACAATTGCCTTCACAACTTTCTTCATGTCCAGATGTAGTGATTGGAACAAGGTTGGCCAGATGGATGTTATTGAGCATACCTTCCCTGTTAACCTGTGCCAATCCGGGAGTACTAACTGACAGGTATAAACAGGAGTCTCAGATTCTCCTCACCCTGGGGACTGGCTCTGAGCTAGCTGGTCAGAGTCCATTTACTGTGCAAGTGTAAATAAAGGTTGACTTAGTGATGGGATACCAGCCTCTGTGGAGTTATTTCACCAGGCAAGCCTCATTTTGAGGAAACTTTAAAGCCAAGTGTTTTAGCTGCATTGAAATCTGATGTTAATTTTTTAGAAAGTAGTAGGAGGTGTTTGTGTTCAGGTCTGCTGAATGCCACAGTGATGTCCCAAAACAGCGATTAAGCCCTTGATCACCATAACTGCAAAAGATTGTATTTCTGTTGTATATCACACCCATTCCTATCTCTGAAGTGTCCTCCAGACATGCAATCATCTAAAATCCCTGTGCTCTTCCAATTGTGAATTCCTCCACATTTCTGATTTTTATCAACCTATCAATGGCTACCATGCCTTCAGTGATTTAGATCCAAAGTCTTAATATTCAGTTCCTAAGCCTCATTGCATTTCTAATTCTTATGCTTCAAGCAATTTCTTAAAAGCCTACTTCTTCACCAAATCTTTGGTCAACAATACAATACATCTTTACAATAGCAATGTTAAATTTTTTAGCACTCTAACATTGCTATTGTAAGGATTCAATTGCAAGAGCACAGGGATTTTAGATGATTTCATGTCTGGAGGACACTTCAGAGATGGGAATGGGTATGATTTGAACGCAAAGATGTGAATTTTACAAACAAGGTTGGGAGTCAGAGCGGTGGGTGAAATGGCTGAACCAAAGTTGATATAAGTTAGAATGCAGGCAGCAGAATTTGGACAAACTCTTTTGGACAACCAATTCTTAAGAGTTGCATGGGCTCTGCTTTAATCACCAACTACAGTCACTCAATTCACAGTCACATACTCTGTGTAGAATATTTCCTCTATTCTCTGTCCTGAACTTAATTCAACTTATCACTTGCAGCTCCATTACTCTCAAACAACAAAAGCTTAACTTCAAGGAATTATGTTCCAGACCACAGATGCCTGAAATCTGACCGCTCATAGCTATATACAACAGAAATTCAATCTTTTGCAGTTATGGTGATCAAGGGCTTAATCGCTGTTTTGGGACATCACTGTGGCATTCAGCAGACCTGAACACAAACACCCCATACCACTTTTTAAAAAAATTAACATCAGATTTCAATGCAGCTAAAACAGTTGGCTTTAAAGTTTCCTAAAAATGAGGCTTGCCTGGTGAAATAACTCCAAAGAGGCTGGTATCCCATCACTAAGTCAACCTTTATTTACACTTGCACAGTAAATGGACTCTGACCAGCTAGCTCAGAGCCAGTCCCCAGGGTGAGGAGAATCTGAGACTCCGGTTTATATCTGTCAGTTAGTACTTCCTGATTGGCACAGCTTAACAGGGCAGGTATGCTCAATAATATCCATCTGGCCAACCTTGTTCCAATCACTACACCTGGACATGGAGAAAGTTGTGAAGGCAATGTTGTACCCATCATTATGGTTAAGGAGGAAGGAGTCAGCCTGTTGTTTACATGGAGATTAAATACCATCATGGATCGGTTGACAAAAATGGCTTTTCATTGCATTAAATTTTTATGAAATTCTGTGTGTGTGTGTGTGTGTGTGTGTGTGTGTGTGTGAGTGAACTTGGATGTTGAAGTACAAATGAAATGTTAACAAAAATAAACTGATCTGATGTGGATGCTGACCGTGTTAGTTAGCTCAACTGGCTTAACCTGTATGTGGTTCTAAACAATACCAACAAGTTTGTGTTCAATCCTGTTACAGGAGAGCAATGACTTGGGCACTGTATCATCGACCTACCCCATACCATTTCTCATCTTAACACAAACAATCAAGCCACCTTCTTGAACAATTTAAGTCCATGTGCACTCATATTACTGTTGGGGGTGAGTGGGGTTGGGGAGAGCATTTTGACCCATCCACAGTGAAGGAATGGGAGCATATCTGCAACTCAGGATGATGTGCACTTAGAGGGGGACTTTGAGAAAGTAATGTTCTCATATCACCAATACCATTGTTCTTGCAGATGGCAGAGGTCACAAGTTTCAGATGCATTCAAAAGAATTGTGAACTAATTATTGGTTTACTTCTTCTTAAAAAAAAGGATACTTTAATAAAAGAATTGTAAATTAAACTTTGCAACTGTGGATGTGTTTGGTGAGCTATGAAATAAAATAATCCTTTTCCAAGAGTTTGTAGGGGAGGTGAGGGCAGATATTTAAGCTGTTACAATGATTATTTCTCAGAGAAAATTGTGATTGTGGTTGTGGGACAGTTTGTACTTGTTTGTAGTCGAGAGGGTGAGAAAGTGACAAGACGAGAACGTTAAACATTTTGTGGGACAAGGAAGTGTTATATCAGGGAATGGTTCTGAAAGATGAACACTACATTAACGTCCACTCAATCTCACAATATCATATAATCTTGGGTTTGGAAATCAAGCTTTTGATCACAAATGGAATGGATGTGTTATCTGTAGACCTAATATTCTTAATAATAATGTGCATCCTGAAAATGTAACTTATGTTTATTTTCTATCCTTAATAAATTATAACTTGTTAAGAAAGGATCATCTTCTTGTCAAATTAATGAAAGCTTGATCCCTTAAAACTGTAAGCTAAATAGGGCCTTAACCCTGGTCAAGAAAAGAGAGAGTGGTAGGGGCATTCTTCTGCCCATAAATGCCACCTGGTGATCAGTGGATGGCACCATTGCTTAATACCCCAACATACAAAAGTGGACTCAAGAAAAGAAATTTGTAAAAGGGAAAATTAGGTTATGGCTTTGAAGACATAACCACTTTAACGACTATTCTTACAGTCAGCAACTGAAGGCTTTTGAACAAACCAGCAGTCAGTTGGAATTTGTGTAAAACTGACAAAAGAGAAACACCATTCTGCACTAAGGCCTTTAATTTAGACATGGTAAAGAACTACAAAAAAACAGCAGCCCAGGTTAGAAAGAGTCTAAAGCCTAATCCCATCTAACATTTGCAGATTCCAACAGGAAGTGAGGATCTGTTGGGGTATCCCTGATTAAACGTTCAACTAGAAAATAAGTGGATTGGAGCTCTGTGAGTAAGGTTAATAATCCCTGTTGGGCAAGAAGGAAAAGAAATCAGGCTGAGAAGGCTGGAAGTAAGAAAAA
This sequence comes from Rhincodon typus, assembly GCF_021869965.1. Lineage (NCBI taxonomy): Eukaryota > Metazoa > Chordata > Chondrichthyes > Orectolobiformes > Rhincodontidae > Rhincodon > Rhincodon typus. Next base: position 133,332,787 of record NC_063333.1, read on the forward strand.
TCATTTGTAATTAAAATTCACAGTGACTTAATGCCTTGGCAAATGGACATCATAAGACTAACATAAGGAAGTCACATACTCTAGAAGTAGTTTATACAAAATTTGCAGCATAAGGAATTTCACAAAGCAGAATTAAAACAACAAGAGGGAAAATATAGTTAGAAGATAGTTCGGAGACTCTTGGGTGCAAGTTAAAAATGGGAGATCCATAATTTAAACCACGATTCAGGCGGGAAGATATTCCAATGCCATGGGCACGAGGCTTTATTTGGGGATGTCATTTTGACCGCAAAAGTGTGGAAACAAAAAACTGGTAAGGGATACAGTTACACAGTATTACTATTTAACGGAATTAAAGGTATCAAAAGAAGGAAAATAATACAGCATTATAACAATGCATAATATAGAGTTTCATGATGAACAAAAAAGTAGCATTGCTATTTACAGAAATAAAGTCTTCAAAAGGAAGTGATCATAGCAGGGTTGAGATACTAAAAGCTTTAAAAGTTTTAATGTTGAAAAGCTTTAAGGCAAAAAGAATAAACAATCACATTTGAAATATAAGGATGAGAAATCATGTTGCCTACAAGAATTAAAATCAATGATGGACTGATTAGAATACAGGATTGGACATCTTGGAGAAAACAGTGCTTGAAGTACATAATTGCTACAACATTAATAAATAACTAGCTAAACAATAAAGACAGCTGATGGTGTTACAAATTGGCAAAACAGAAGAGACATAATTAGGTTTTAAAAATTTCTACAAGTTTATGGCATATGCTTTAAGTTGATACCAAATATAATTATTAAGCATAAAGATTTAATTGAAGAGTTCAGCATTTAAGAATCCTTAAATAATTCCAACAATTATTTCTATAGATTAGTAGAAAACTGTAAATGTAGAGCTTTGAGTATTCATAATTATTGATGAGTACTTTTAAGATTTTTACAGTCCAAAGATGTTTTGACTTTACTGGAAACAGAGACCAGGAAAAGGCAATGTCATACCAGCTGAGGTCATTCATGAACAAGCCAAATCCCAGGCTGAAATCCAACTTGATATGTCATACTTTGTTAAAATACAATCCAACATTTCTAGACACCACCATTTTACAAAATCAGATGCCAGAGAGAATTCCCTTCTTTGATGCATTTTCAGTTTGACTTAACTGTTTCTTCCAATTCTTGATCTTGGGAATTTCATAGGTTTTTACTTTAACAGTCAGCAAACTGATTTTAAAGTTTCTTAACTTAAATGGGCTCTAGCCAAACATATTTGTTCTGAGGTTTTCAGCTAAATGCTAACAGGTAACCTGTTTCCCATCTTTTCTGAACTAACTCATTTGTCTGGATAAACACTTGTTTTAACATTTGACTTCAACTAGGATTGCTGTGAATTGAAATCAAAAGTGTTCAAAGCTATGGGTTTCTTCCATAAGTGCAAAAAAAAAATGAATTCCTCATACTTTTAAACCAAGAGAAACCTAATACTTTTCAATGTTTACTCTGTCCAACTGTAAAACTCTCAATGCAAATAATTTCTCATAATCACTCCTCCTTTCACATGCAGTTATTCAACAAAATTGTGGCTCAAGAAATGCTGACAAGTTAACCATTAAATATCTTCATACACACAGACCAAAGCCCACAAGACACTAGTTCAAAATTTAATCGACAAAATTAATAATATTTAAATATTTAAACTATATAGATATATAATTGTAGATAGATATAGATATAGCGCCATGACTGAGGATTTGAAAATATCTGGTCCAACAGTCCAAAAAAACATAGTGAGCAAATAAAAAACATTTAATATGATCAACAAGCTGAGGTAAAGTTTTTATCTTTCTCAATATAAATCTTCAGCAGATTGAGAAATAAGGTTAGCTTGCACAAAGTGAAGATAAGCTGCTTATAGCTCCATGGAATCTAGGACAATGTCCACAAATTCAGACACAGTTGAAAAGAAAAAATGAAATACCTGGATCAAAATCCAAGATGCAGCAAAGATGGAAGTACTTGTTTCACTGAGTAACAATCTTCCAGCATGGAAATTCATGACATCATATGTACCCTGGAGGCTATTATAGGGCAATTAAACTATTTCAACAGGGAAGAATTCCTCTGCGAAAGATATTCAGGAGATTAGGGCCCTTCAGATAATAATGGACCAACCACCTTAGTAAGTAGGACAGTGGACTTAGCAAAAGACATCCATGAGATAAAAGGTTCTCCACTGCAGAGGCACAGTCCACACAAGGTCAAGAAAATAAATGGAGATCAACAGGTGTCAAGCCAAAGACCAACCTAACTTCCAAGTCTGAAAAAAAGGAGATGTTCTGGAAGAATTGTGAAATCTGCAGACCTCCTGAATTTGTGAAGTCGGAGTCTTGAGGAGTGAAATGAGCTAGTGATAAATGTCATTGCATACCTGCATATGTAACTGTTGACCATGTTAAAAATCTTAGGAGAGATGTATCACTCAATGGCTCTGTAAGTGTTAATGTTGGAGACTGTATTAAACTCCACCCAAGATGATAATGTCGTCTAGTCATGGGTGGGGAAATTGGAAGAATAGCTTTGGATCTTGAAAATGAGAGATGTGTCTTCAAGTTGTTATAATACAGGTATCTAGTTTGTTAATGTAATTTGTACCTAATTGCTATAAAGCATGTTATATACATTTATATTACATTTTGTTAAGGTAAGAGACTCTTCTTAAGAATCATGACCAATTGTTTATCTATGGATGTAAGTCAAGTAGACCCTTATACTCATTCTAGCAAAGGTGAATGGTGACAACATTGTTTTTCTGACAGGGAGAAGTTCAAACATTTTTTCATCTCTGATCAAATAGGTAACGGTTGAATTTGTTCAAGTTGAAGAAATTTGAAAGGTCAGGAAATAGAGAGAAGGGACAAGTATCAAGAAGAAATGTGTTCAATGTTGGTAATCTGATTAATAAGTGAAATTAGTGTTTCCGGGGAAGACAGTTGATATTTTCTTTTTGCACAGGACAGATGGCATACTTTTAACAGTGTAAGAATTTGGGATCAGCATATGAGGAAAATGGAAAGGGAGTGGCAAAAACAAAAATTGAAGAGTCATCTAGACTCAAAACGTCAGCTTGCTTTCTCTCCATGGATACAGCCTGATCCACTGTGATCTCCAGCAATTTTTGGTTTCACAACAGATTCCAGCATCTGCAGAAATTTGCACCCAGTCAAGAGGGTGACATGGCTTTTGGAACATGTGGGGAACATTCAGTGAAAATAGTGAAGTGGAAACTAATAAAGAAACTTGCAATGGTATTGGAGCCAGAGAGAAACTCTGCAGCACAAACCCACACCTCCTTCCTTGCTTCGAAAATGGCACGTGACTATTTGGTTTACATTTCCAGAACACCATTAGAAGAAACCCAAAATTATGTATGTTATAGCTCATAAAATCCGACAGTTGCCTGGAAAATGCCCCACTTCCCTTCACAGGAATTTCTTACCTTATGTTTCAACAAAGTATTTACATAACTGCTCAAAAATAAACACAATAGCCATATGGATAGTAACTATACATCTTCACTTGCCGTAGAGGGCTAATGAGGAACGGCAATTAAAATTTGAATATTTAACAGTACACATTTTGGAGGATAAAGAAAGGCAGATTGTGCTGATTAACATACTTCTGTAGACACATCATTACATGTGAAAAAGCAAGAGTAAGTTGGGACTCTGTGCTGGCAGATTTACCATAGCATATTGACAAACAAGACATACATCTAGACCCACACAACTGCACGATGCCTGACAGAAATAAATCTCTTTTACACTAGGTCTGTGATACTCTGATAGCTTTCCTTGTCTAGCATATGTCAATAGTCTGGAAATTCAATTTTGTTATGAGCTTGTGAGACAACAGCATGTATTATTGAAACACAACAAACCATTCATCCATTCTCAACCTGCGACAACTCCATTACCTCTTCAGAGAATGGCATATAATCAGAACAATCATGGCTGATCTTTTCTACAGGCATGAAGCAAACATTTTCCAAGGGAGAAATGATTACTTTTCTGAAAAAATAACACTGCGCACAGAAAGGATTGTAAAGGGAATTTCTTTTGTAGAAAATTGCGATGTCTCTTATTATAAGTTTGATCAGTCATATAACAGTTAATCTGAGGTCATCGCTCATTTTTTTCTGTGATGTTTTACTTCTTACTGCCTACTCTTAAAGCTAACTGGACTTCCATTCGATGGAAAACAATTTATTGATATTTAAAATTGAATATGTGTGGGAATAAAAGCTCCCTGTGTGTTATCACACACTTTGAATCATGAGCTATTCCCATGGTTGCACCAAGTTTATATGGTAATGCGAAGTGTTTACATTGGAGGGATGAAATAATTCCCAAGGAGATTCTCAAAATTTCAAATTTAATAATCTCTTCAGAAATTATCTTGAAATATGAATCACACGTCACGGATGCAAAATGAACAATGCTGCACAATTTAGTTTTATTGTCTGGCTTCAGGCTTTTACCAAACACAGTTGTTTGATGCCACTGGTCTTTTGGCCTGGCCAAAGTTTGTCCTTAAACATCCGCCATCATAAGCAAATTAACTGATCATTGGGTCATTTATCGCTGTGCACTACTTGGCCACCATGATTTTCAACGTTATGGCAGTGACTGCGAAAGCATTTTAATGGCTGCAAAATGCTTTTTGACATCCTAAGGACATTTAAACGTATCTTCTAAATGTCAACATTTATTTTCCCCATGATCATGTTTACATTATAAACAGACCAAGTGCTCATTTTTATTATGGAGGCAGGAATCGTGAGTGATATTTGGAAATTTTCCAGATGTCATAATCATGCTTCTCTCCAGACAGTGCTGAAAGCAATACAATGCTGAAACAACCAGGTTAAGGGGTATGACACCAGGCACACAGATATTGCCTCCGTACTACAGATCTGTGTAAGGCTCCCCTCATTCCTTAATTTCTCACCCTCGGACACCACCTCAGCCCCTTCAACTCCTTAGCACATGGCCCCTTCTCATACCCTCCGACCGACTTATTCTCCTCACAGCACTTCAACCCCCTACACACTGCCTAATCCCTCTATCCCTGAAGCACCTTTCAACACAATAAAATCCCCTACCCTCCTTCACCATTGACCCCCTCACTCTGTCTTAATGCTAGCCCCCAATCCATTCTAATCTCATCCCAAAACCATTTACACATTATCCATTTTGTAAACAGGACTTGCAGGACCTATCTAACAGTTAGATGCCTTGAAAAGTTCATAAATCTGTCAAAACATGCCACTAAATTATTATCCTCCTGGAAGCTCATAATTAAAAATTAACTTGTCAAAATTAACAAGCTGATATTTACAGGGTAGCTGTACAAACCAAGCTTGCAGTGTGGAATCCTTTTTAGAAGAAAAGTTCAAGAACTATCTTTAAGCTTTGATGGTGGAACTCTTCAGCAGGTCTGGCAGCATCTATGGAGACGAATCAGATTCAATGAGCTCTGAAGAAGGGTCACTGAACCTGAAATGTTAACTCTGATTTCTGTCCACAGATACTGCCAGACCTTCGGAGTGTTTCCTGCAATTTCTGTTTTTGTTTGAGAGGATAGCTTGTTCCTTATCCTCTGGCAATAGATCATCCATGGGTGTACGTTCCTCATTTAATGAAACTTGTTCCACTGCGGTATTGAGGTTCTATTCCAAGGCATGCCTATACACATGAGCTTGGAAATTATTTGGTTTGATGCTTGGTTTTTTTTTAATGCAGCAAATCTTCAGGAAGAGATCATTATTCCCCACAGTGAATACATTGTAAATGTAAGGCTCGACAGTGAAATTTCCCATGCTTTTAGACTTGGATTGGAATCATAAAAATATATCTGCAGTCTCTGGAAAAAGTAAACTAGAATGGATCAGTGAAGGAGAAATGTTAAGGGTTGAGATAGGAGTATAATTTCTCTGAACTTGATAAACTTGAGAATGCTGTGAAAAACACGCTGAAACTTTGATTTGATGGTTATGTTAATATCTTTGTAAATATATGTTTTTGATTCTTTGTCACTAGATGTCCTATTGTTAAAGAACATCTGCAGCCTCATGTGAATGTGTTTCAGTGATTAACCACCACATTAACCAAGTACAAAATTAAATATATGAGACAGATTTCATTCTGGCATCTTACTTTTCAGCACAGCTATTAATGAGGATCATGACACTAAATGAGAACAATATTAAAGAGTTGATCTGTAATACGTAACGACTAGGATAATAATTATTTTGATAGACAAAAGTAAGCAGCAGGGCCCATTGAATGAAACAGTAAGGTGTACAGAAGTGATATAGATTTCTCATTCACCAAAACCAGAGTGTTAATTAATCATGGCCAGAGATACAATTGAAGATTGAGGAAACAACTGAAGTCATTAAATCCACTGTGCTTGTGCTATCTTTTTGCTAGAACAATCTAAAATGAACTCCACAACCCTGCGTTCTCCCTAGTGCCATCTATCATCTTCAAATATTTATTGACTTTTTCTTTAAAAGATCTATCGGCTTGTACCTGAACTGTTCCCTGTGGCAAGATCTTCCAATCTCCACCAACCCACTGAATTTCTCTAAATCTCTCTCCTCACTTTTTTATGGACAAATTTAAATTGATAATCCCATCAGTGATACCACAGTAAACCACTGTTCCCTATTTAATTTATCAAAATGCACCCCGATTTTGATAAAAAAAACTTGTTGAATCACTGGAAATCAGCTTGGCATCTGAAATATCTCTTAATAATTGGCTTATTAATCCATTAAATTTAGACACTGGTACACCTTGAGGACATAAATTTACTTTCTGCAGTAGGCTACACAAAACTGTGGATCACCCATTGCCTTGTACAGTCCTATTATCTTTCTGCTGTTATAATTTGTTTCCTACTCATTAAAACTTAAAATGTTACTGGTCTTACTTCTTGCTTATTTTACTTGCACTAAAATGTTTAAGGAATTGTGGAGGAAATGTCCTTGGATGGAATTGCTCTCGCACCTTTCCTAAAATGATGTTGCCTCCCCACCGCCTCCATTGATCTTTACACTTGGGATTTCTGGATTTGCACATGTGTGCTCTCATTGGTAGATCCATAGTTCTTGACGTAAATTGAGTGTAAATTACTGGTTAGCAAGTGAACTGCATTGAAACTGGATACATTTCAGAGAAAATTGCGCAAAACAATAGCGGAAACAGGATTAGAAGAATGTATTTCAAATCTTGTCATTGCAGATGGTGGAATTTGAATTCAATAAATATCCAGAATTAAGATTGACTATGGTGACCATGAATCCATTGTTGATTGTCTGAAAAACCCATCTAGTTCGCTAATGTCCTTTAGGGAAAGAAATTGCTATCCTTACTTGGTCAGGCCAAATGTGACTCCCAGACCCGCAGCAAAGTGGTTGACTCTTAGCTGCCCTCTGGGCAATTTGGGATGGGCAATAAATGCTGGCCTAGCCAGCCATGCCCTCATCCTGTGAATGAATTAAAAACAAATTGGTGAGGGGTGTTGGGTGCAGTGAATATGATTGGAACAGATCATTCAAACTGAATACCTGTTTTTTTTTTGCACCAGATGAAAATCTATGTAAAAATGACTTCTCGCCCTGTGCACTTCACCCATGGACAAGGAGATGCACAATTGGCAATGATAGAACTTACACACTTAATTCCCCACTGCCAAATGTCATTTTAATATTTTTCAAGAGAAATGAAAAAAAATAGTCAGCACCAATAGGGTAGCAAGTTCCTGTAACAAGCTAGAGAAAAACCGCATGCAGAGTTTCAATCAATCACACCTCCACAGCCTTTTAGAACACATTAAAAATAACAACACAAGTATGAGGAGATCCCCCAGTCATGTGGATTTATTACTGACAGATGGAGTTGGCAGCAACAGTGACCGCCAGGTGCCATAACTCAGGATTGGCGCCATTTTCTTCCACCCTCAAACCCAAGGACTAGCCCTGACTGCTAACTCTGTACCATGTGGACTGACACTGAAAGCCAATCCCCTATCTCATGGCTGCATAGCATCGTCTCAAAAGTTCCAGATATCAGGTAAGGTAACTCACTCCCAATCTTTTCCTATTCTTCCTCACTCATCTTGAGCCCCACCACTTGAACAAGTAACCCTGCAATATACTCCCTGGTTCTGAGAGTTCTGTTGACCAGGGGTCATGCTGAGACCAAACAGAAAGAGGCTTTTTTCCTTCCTCTTATTGGGCTCTTGTGGCACAGTGTAGTGTCCCCACCTCTGAACAAGAAGGCCTGGGTTCAAGTCTCACATGCTCCAGAGACATGTAAGAACATCTCTGAACAGATTGTTTAATAATATCTCTGAGAGTTCTGACTCCTGCTTCTGAGACAATGATGAGCCAATGCCCCTCACAACAATTGTTTCCATACACAACTTGAAAACTCTTTCCACCTCTTTAATAGATTCACTCCCCACATCTTGACTCTGCCATTTGACAGATACCACCCAACTACTTATCCACATTTCCTCCAACATCCAGAAGGGCAAATTGGCATATACACGAGAAGAGGCATTGATAGGATTAAATACCTTGCCACACCCAAACAATCATAATTACAGAAGAGGTAGTGTTGGGCAAGCTAATGGAGCTAAGGATTGATAAGTCTCCTGGCCCTGATGGAATGCATCCCAGAGTACTAAAAGAGATGGCGGGAGAAATAGCAGGTGCACTGACGGTAATTTTCCAAAATTCGCTGGACTCTGGGGCAGTCCCAGCAGATTGGAAAACAGCAAATGTGACGCCACTGTTTAAAAAGGGGAAGTAGACAAAAGATGGGGAATTATAGACTGGTTAGCTTAACCTCTGTAGTGGGGAAGATGCTTGAGTCTATTATCAAGGAAGAAATAGCAAGGCATCTTGATAGAAATTGTCCTGTTGGGCAGACGCAGCATGGGTTCATTAAGGGCAGGTCATGCTTGACAAATCTTTTGGAATTCTATGAAGACATTACGAGCAAGGTGGACAATGGGGACCCAGTGGATGTGGTGTACCTAGACTTCCAAAAGGCCTTCGACAAGGTGCCGCACAAGAGGCTACTGCATAAGATAAGGATGCATGGCATTAAGGGTAAAGTATTAGCATGGATAGAGGATTGGTTGACTAACAGGAAGCAAAGAGTGGGGATAAATGAGTGCTATTCTAGCTGGCAGTCAGTGACTAGTGGTGTGCCTCAGGAATCGGTGTTGGGACCACAATTATTTACAATTTATATAGATGATTTGGAGTTGGGGACCACGTGTAGGGTGTCAAAGTTTGCAAATGACACTAAGATGAGTGGCAAAGCAAAGTGTGCAGAGGACTGTGAAACTTTGCAGAGGAACATAGATACATTGAGTGAGTGGGCAAAGGTCTGGCAGATGGAATACAATGTAAATAAATGTGAAGTCATACATTTTGGTAGGAGTAATAGTAAAAAGGATTATTACTTGAATGGTAAAAAGTTGCAGCATGCGGCTATGCAGAGGGACCTGGGTGTCCTTGTGCATGGATCACAGAAGGTAGGTCTGCAGGTACAACAAGTAATTAGGAAGGCAAATGGAATTTTGTCCTTCATTGCTAAAGGGATTGAAATTAAAAGCAGCGAGGTTATGTTGCAGCTGTACAAGGTGCTGGTGAGGCCACACCTGGAGTACTGTGTGCAGTTTTGGTCTCCTTACTTGAGAAAGGATGTATTGGCACTGGAGGGGGTGCAAAGGAGGTTCACGAGGTTGATTCCGGAGTTGAGGGGGTTGGCTTATGAGGAGAGACTGAGTAGATTGGGATTATATTCATTGGAATTCAGAAGATTGAGGGGGGATCTTATAGAAACATATAAAATTATGAAGGGAATAGATAAGAAAGAAGTAGAGAGGATGTTTCCACTGGAAGGTGAAGCTAGGACAAGAGGGCATAGCCTCAAGATTAGAGGGAGCAGGTTTAGGACTGAACTGAGAAGGAATTTCTTCACCCAGAGGGTTGTTAATCTATGGAATTCCTTGCCCATTGAAGTAGTTGACGCTAATTCAGTAAATGCTTTTAAAAAAAAGGTAGATTTTTTTTGAACAATAATGGAATTAAGGGATACGATGAGAACGCGGGTAAGTGGATCTGAGTCCACGAAAGGATCAGCCATGAACTTATTGAATGGCGGAGCAGGCTCAAGGGGCCAGACGGCCTACTCCTGCCCCTAGTTCTTATGTTCTTAAGTTCACGCCCACTCACAACCTCTTCCTCCATCCACTCCCAGCTCCACCACCTTGTGGAGAAAGCTATGGGATGAAACTCCACACTTGATGCTGGAGATAGCAGAGTGCATATGGCAACTTGCCTGTGCATCTACACTACTACTCTGGTATCCTTGTACAGCATCCCATAGGGACAATCTTCCATCCACTTTCCTGTCTCTCTTATTCCAAAGGAATGTTCTCATCTATTGTCAGGTTCCGTCCTTCTTTCCTGCAGATTTACCTGAGGAATGAGTGACAGAGCGAGAGGGTGGTGAGACTGATGATGAATGTGAAGTGGGTAGGCCACACAGAAGACACAGCAGCTTGACACTGCCTTCCCTTGGGACCGCAGTAGATGACAGGATTCAATATGAAACTGTCTACTCCCAGCACTATCTGTCCCTCATCTGTTTCACCAGTACTAACTGAAAGATGATGTGAAGCTGCCAGGGAGAAAGCAGATATGAAGTGACATTCCCTCAGAATTCGACTGTGGAGGATGAGGAACCAATCACTTTCCATGATGATGAACATCAAGTGGCGCTTAGATAGAATAATAGTGTCAATGATCAAAGCTAAATGTAGATGGCCAGAGGGAACATGATATTTGGAAAGGTGCACACAATTATGTGCATCGTGGAACGAAATAGGCTTCCATTTCCAACCAGCTCCCATTTCAGACAAGTTCAATTGGGAACAAATTGGGAATTTGTTTTCACCATTGCTTTCTCATGGATGTGACAGGATGAGTGATGAATCCCAGGTTAGTGAGGCAGCAATAGATGCAGCAAAGCATTCACTCATCAATATTGCCACACCATTATGTCAGAGGAAGTCTCACTTCCACTTGCCTGAGGAGCAATATTTATAAAGGTTTCTCTTCCAAAGGCTGTCACCAATATATGGCACAAACTTGCAGTTAGAACTTTGGCTGAAGTCCATCAAAGATACTGCACCATCAGTTGTTGTCATTTTATTTATTCACTCGCGGAACGTTGGCACCACAAGCTGGCTAGCATTTATTGCTGTGGTGGGCAATGAGAAAGGACCATTCCAAACTGCTACTGAGCCCCTGGATGGGTGGATGGATGGACTAACTGGTGTACCGTCTGGTTGAGATAATCTCTACATCAACAATGTGATAAAGATCAGATTGCCAATTTCAGTGATGTTGGGTGGGGAATTCTAGACAGGAAAATTGGGAAGAACTTTCAATGTTTTGAAATAGAGTCATGGAATTATTCATGAACACTTGAAATGGTTACTGGGTTCTTGGGTTTAACATTTCATCCAAAAGTCAACACCACTCAATACTGTATTAGAGTGTCATCTAGATAATGTTCTTAAATCTTAACCAGAATTTAAACTCAAGACTTTATGAATTGAGAAGCTGTATGGTCTACTCCCACTCTTGTTTATTACCTTCTTCTGACTCAGACCTGAAAGTGTTACCACTACATCAAGGCTAACTATCAAGGCCAATCATATGTGCACAGCAGGTTGAATTAAATGACAAATGCATTGTTTGTTACAGTTTACAATTTTATCTAATTCCTAAATAACAACAAATAGCATCTTCAGGTGACTGGAAGCCCCAGTACTAAGGAATTAGATACGGCCCATGCCTCCCACATTTTGTTCATTGCCACCATCCAAACGGGCTCTGTCCTTATTGTGTGCCTTACGTTGCTATCAACAGAATTGCTTCTCACTTTGCCAGCAGCTACGGTACAATACATTTATTTGTGGATAATCCAATGTGGGTCTTTTCCACTGAATTGTAATCTCTAAGAAATCCAGACTATCTTTTGCCGATGATTCCACAGGGCACAAGGTGGACACAGATTTACCAAACACCAAACAGTTACCAGATTATATTTGAGTGCAACACAGTTAACGGGAAGCTTTCAAGATGAGTTTGGGCTGAGAAGTGTGCTCACTGTAATTTAACATGGCTAGGGTCTCAAGGATCAAGGTTTTGTGTGGCATGGCTTTTTCTACTGAAAGATATGGATTCCTTAAAGAAAGCAGTCAGAGAGTGCCTGAAGTGGATGTGAAAATTTGCTCGGTCACTCACTGAGGAGAACTACCATGCTGAGACGTTAACTTCTCTGCTCTTTCCTTTAAAAGGAAATTATCATTGTGTGTCCTTTCTATATGCTTGATGTTATCTAATTGCTATTCCTCTAAAACCACATAAAGGATAGTAAGCTATCAGGACCAGAGAGAAATTAAACAGTTTTATTTGTTTTAATACAATACAGTACAACACAATACAACACAGGAACAAGCCCTTCAGCCCACCAAGCCTGCACTAATTCCTAATCCTTAGTTAGACTCACTACTTATTGCCCATGTGCAGTATCTATTCCTCTGTTTTCCTCCCGTTCATGTGTCTATCAAGATAGACCTCAAACATTGCTTCCACCACCTCCACTGGCAGTGAGTTCCAGTACCCACCTGTCTGAGAGAAACATTTTCCCTGCATTTCTCCCCTAAAGTTTCTCCCTCTTACCTTGAACTTCTGCCCTCTTATAGTTGACCTTTCCACCTTGTGGAAAAGTCTGACTCTCCACCCTATCTATGCCTCATATAATTTTGTAGACCTCTTTCGGGTCACCTCTCAGCCTCTGTCTTTCCAATGAAAGAATTCTGAATTTATCCAACCTCTCCTCATAACTAAAACCTTAAAGACCAGGCAGCATCCTGGTAAACCTTCTCTGCACCCTCTCCAAAGCATCCTTCTGGTAATGTGGTGACCACAACTGCACACAATATTCCGTACGTGGCCTAATTAAAGTTTTATACAGCTGTAACATAACTTGCCAACTTTTACATTCGATGCCCCCAGCCAATGAAGGCAAGTGTGCTCTATGCCTTCGCAACCACCTTATCCACCTGTGTTGCCACTTTCAGGGATCTGTGGACCTATATGCCCAGAGCCCTCTGTCTGTCAATGCTAATGATTTTACTTTTAAAAACTGGAACAATTAATTCTGTTGACACCCTCACCACTCTCACACCCTCACCGCTCTCACACCCTCACCGCTCTCACGCTCTCAGATGCTCGAAAATGGCTGATAGATATTGTGTCTTTGTAAGAAAGGCTGTAAGGAGAAGCCAGGGAACTATCAACCTGTGAGTCCAGCTTCGGTGGTGGGTAAATTGTTGGAAGTGATTCTGAAAGATAGAATTTATATGCATTTGGATAAGCAAGGAGTGATCAGGGGAGGTCAGTGTGGTTTTGTACATGGGAAATGGTGTCTCACAAACTTGATTGATTTTATTGAAGAAGTAACCAAAAAGATTGATAAGGGCAAAGTGGTAGACATTATTTGCTTGGACTTTCATAAAGCCTTTGACACGATTCCGCATGGTAGACTAATTACTAAAGTTAAATCTCATGGGATTCAGGGTAAGCTGGCAAACTGGATACAAAATTGGCTTAACAGTAGGAGACAAAGGTAGTGGCGGAGGATTGTTCTTTGGAATGGAGGCCTGTGACCAGCGGTGTTCCACAGGGATCAATACTAGGTCCACTTTTGTTTGTCATTTATACAAATGATATCGATAAGAATATAGAAAGCATAGTTTATAAGTTTGTGAATGACACCAAGATTGGTGGTATAGTGGACAGTGTAGAAGGTTATCTAAGATTACAAATAGATCTTGATCAATTAGGTCAATGGGCTGAGGAATGGCAGATGGAGTTTAATTTGGATAAATGCAAGGTATTGCATTTTGGTAAAACAAATAAAGGTAAGATTTATAAAATTAAAATTAAAAGAAGGGCCTTGGGTAGATTTGTAGAACAGAGAGACCTATGGGTTCAGGCTCATAATTCTTTGAAGTTTGCATCACAGATAGATAGGGTGGTTAAGAAAGTGTTAAGCACACTTGCCTTCATGACTCAGCCCTTTGAGTATAGGAGTTGGGGCATTATGTTGCTCTTAGTGAGGCATCTTCTGAAGTGCTGTGTGCATTTCTGGTTTCCCTGTTATAGGAAGGATTATATTAAGCTGGGGAGTGTTCAGAAGAGATTTACCAGGATGTTGCCAGGAATGGAAGATTTGAGTTATAAAGAAAGGTTGGATGAGCTGGGACTTTTTTCACTGGAGCACAGGAGGTTGAGAGATGACCTTATAGAGGTTTATGAAATCATGAGAGATATAGATAAGGTGAATGGTGGGTGTCTTTTACCTAAGGTGGGGGATTTCAAGACTAGGGGGCATATTTTAAAGGTGAGAAAAGAAAGATTTATAAAAGACATGAGGGGAATTTTTTTTACACAGTGTGGTTTGTGTATGGAATGAACTTCCAGAGGAAGTGGTGGATGCAGGTACAGTTACCATGTTTAAAAGAATTTTAGACGAGTATATGAATAAGAAATGTTTAGAGGGATTTGGGCCAAGCGCAGGCAGATGGAAGATAGTAAGAACTGCTGATGTTGGAGTCAGAGATAACACAGTGTGGAGCTGGAGAAGCATAGCAGGCCAGGCAGCATCAGAGGAGCAGGAAAATTCCACCTTGGGAGCCTAACACCCAATGGTCTCAATGTGGACTTTACTAGTTTCAAAATCTCCCCACCCCCCAGCCTCATCCCATGACCAGGCCTCCCTCTCATCCCCGCCTCCTTGACCTGATACAACCTGTCCATCTTCTCTCCCACCTATCTGCTCCTTCCACCTCACTGACCAATCCCCACCACTACCTACCTGCACTCACCTATCACCATCCCACCTGCCTTCCCCAGCCCCACCTCACCCCTCCTCTCTCTATTTATTTCGGAGCTCACTTCCCACTCCCCCATTTCTGAAGAAAAAAAAAACTTTCCTGCTCCTCTGATGCTGCCTGGCCTGCAGGCAAATGGGAGTAGTTCAGTTTGGAAATATGGTTGGCATGCACTGGATGGACTGAAGGATCTGTTTCTGCGCTGTGTGGCTCTATGACTCTATGACTCGCTGCTCTTCAACACATAATGCTGCCAGACACATGCTGATCGTGGACCTTGCTTAACTCAGATGTTTGCCTATCTTGGATGGCCGCAGATCTCTGATTTCCATTCCTGCTGGACGCTCGCTGATCTCAAATGCTCGCTGCTTTCATTACAGTTGGGTTGTAAATGCTCCTGGACATTGTTGGATGAGTTCTTTATCTGGTCATCCATTACTTCTGGATGTGTGGCCACCTGTCTTCAATGAACAGCCGGCACTCCCCAACGCTCTGTGATTTAATGGAAGTGAAAGTCTGCTAGACCGTGAAACCAGATGAGGAGGTAAGGTTGGATCTGACAGTATAGGATGGATCACTGGCAACCAATTGATGCACTGGCTCTTCACTCAGTCCATGTTAAAGATTCTCCTCTCTTCATCTTAATCTTCTTCTCCCAAAGTATTTTTCACAGACCACCATTTCTCTTTCTATTATCCTACAGATCTTGCGCTTAAGTTTTGAAATTTCCTCAGATCTCCTCCAGCTACACTACTGTAACGTCCTGAGAGTGCAGGAAAACTCCTATTTTCTTTCATTAATGGTGTTTTCTCCTCACTTGCAATGTGGTACATCAGCAAAGTGGCAGCAGTTCAGGCTTTGAGGATATTTAAGGCCAGAGTGTCCGTGGAATACTATAATGTGCATGTGCCTTTAAGGGAACATCCCTCAATCTACTGTCAATTGTTACTCTGTCAGCAAATTCTAATGAATTAATCCCATGACTGCCAGTAAGGCTGGAAGCAGCAGGAGAGAAATCAGACACTCTATACTCTATCTGTCTATAATATTATCTGCAATTGAAGAATTCACATTATTGTTTTTTTTTTAACCAAACCTCATGAATGACTGTTATGATTAAGTTGAAGAAAAGAAATACATATCAGCCTACTGCCATCGTGTATGTTGGTCATGCACTGCAAAACGTCAACTTTTACCTGTTTACCCAATATACCTTAACACCAACAAAGAAGCAAAAATGTCCCAATGCATTTCACATATGCATTGTCGAACAAAACTTTACATTGAACCACTTTAATGAAAGTTCCTCTCCAAGCCTGACTTGGAACTGTAATGGTGTTCTTTCACTGTCACTGGACAGAACTGTTTAAGAAGGCTGATCTCTGGAGCACTTAGGGATAAACGATAAAAGCAATAAATGTTGACATAGCCAGCGACATACACTTCCCAAGAACAATTTTTAAAACAGTTGGGAGAGGTGGCCAAGAGCTTGGTTCTGGGGCTAAACATTTGAAAAGACAAATGTTCCACTCTCTTATTTAAACCCGCAGGGGAGGCAATGGCCTAGTGCTGGACTGTTAATCCAGAGACCCAGGTAATGTTCTGGGGACCCGAGTCCGAATCCCACCATGTCAGATGGTGGAATTTGAATTCAATAAAGATCTGGAATTAACATTCTAATGACGACCATGAATCCATAGTTGATTGTCAGGAAAAACCCATCTTGTTCACTAATGTCCTTTAGGGAAGAAAACTGCCATCCTTACCTGGTCTGGCCTACATGTGACTCCAGACCCACAGCGATGTGGTTGACTCTTAACTGCCTTCTGGGCAATTAGGGATGGGCAATAAATGCTGTGTAGCCAGCGACTCCCTCATCACGTGAATGAATAAAGGAAAAAAAAATTAAGTGAACAGTGCACATCAGCAAAACTCCAATTAAGCCTTTTCACTCCTCCCATCCTCACTCGGAAAATGGATGGTAAGTCCTCAATTTTAGCATCATTGATTATCTCACTTGACACATGAAACATATTTCACATTGTCAGAGATTCCTGAGAACGCAGATTGTCACCAATATTCTCTTACACAGCAATTTGTTTTTAATCCATCCTTTATCTTGCTTCCAACATCCATGCTTGTGTAGTCACAGCTCTGTCTGATTTCCTGTTTCTTGGCATCCACTATGCAGGCTGCAGTGTTGGCTGAACCTGCAAATGACAGTATGCTCCATTGTGCTATAACTATCGTCATAGAAACTGGCAGCTTCTTCGACTGCCAAGAAATCAACAGTTCAGAAATTATGGATTCCATCCAAAGCGTTTTGTTTCATATTTATCTTGTACACGTGGCCTGAAAAGGATGCACATTTTTACATAACCTGTTTAATTATGAAGTTAAAACGTGGCTCAGAATTGTTCGCAAATGCTAGCAAACCAGCTGAACTATTTCTGGCGGTGAATCGCTAGCATTGTTTTATGATAATAACAGATGATATCAACAAAGCATGATGGAAAATGTGCCGCAGCAAGTAAATGTGACCCTTATAGGAAGTGGGAACTAAATGGTACACTTTTCTTTATTATCAACGTGATATAAATAAAATGTAATCTTCTCTGCTCAGCTTAATTATTACAAACATGGACTCTTTCTCACGCTGTTAATGGAATAGGCTCTTTATATTCTTTTCATTTACGCTTCATGTAATTCTCCCTGTAAAGAATGAATTGATCATCATGAATGATTACTGTAGCTGCGCTTTTCTTTTAAAAGTACCAGCAATGCCCCATCACACGATGTTAATGAAAGAGATAGCACACTGGAAACGACTGGTGAGTTCTTATCACTTAATGCAATTGAATCAAAAAACCCCTCTTTGCTTCGTTAGTCAGGATTCAGTGGAAAGAATTTGAATTGAGTGCATAAAATGCTTGTACATTATCAACGGCAATTTCTAGCCTGCAGGGGATACAGATCGATAAGAGTTTACTCATTTAAATTAATGACTTTGCAAATATATATTCATATGTATTCAGGAGGATACAAGCCATGCCTGTAAGTTAATACTTGGACGCAATAGTCAGACAAAAGAAAACAATTTCACAAATGCTAAACTGTTCTTCCTCTGATGAAGTATTTTATCCCACATTTAGAACTGTCATGAAAATAACCTTTGATTTTCGGTTTTTCATTTAATGATACTTGTAATCCGTAAGAGAATGGAAACGGTGGGATCTTCCCAGAGCTAGTACTTGGGTGGGATGTTTGAGTTTGGTCAGAAGAACATAAGAAATAGAAGCAGGAATAGGCCTTTCGGCCCCATGAGCCGACCACGCCATTAACCAACCTTGATTTGATCTGATTGTTACCTCAACTCCTTTTACTGTCTCTGTACCTTTGTCCAGAGAGTTCAATGGACAGAAGCAAGAGACTAGAAATACTGCAACAAATCAAAAGGCAGTATTGAAGAGATGAGTGGGGCAGCACAGTGGATCAGTGGTTAGCACTGCAGCCTCACAGCGCCAGGGACCCAGGTTCGATTCCAGCCTCGGGCGACTGTCTGTGTGGAGTTTGCACGTTCTCCCCATGTCGGCGTGGGCTTCCTCCCACAGTCCAAAGATGTGCAGGCTCAGTGAATTGGCCAGACTAAATTGCCCGTAGTGTTCAGGGGTGTGTGGGTTATAGGGGGATGGATCTGGGTGGGATGCTGCAAGGGTCAGTGTGGACTTGTTGGGCCAAAGGGCCTGTTTCCACACCATAAGGATTCTATGAGTTAAGCTAAAGGAGAACAACATGTCAGAACACATCCAAAGAACCTGAGGGAAACAGGGGAATTGAAAATAAGTAGTGCAGGTCTTAGCAATAAGATATTTCAGAGTTTAACTGAGAGTGGATGTGAGCCAGTGGGGCTGGACAGTGATCTATATAATAACCATCTTCAGAGATGAAGCAGGCCTAACCCCAATTCCCGCAAGTTAATATTTGATCAGCTGGCATTTATCCAGTTTTCTCATTGATTTCAGTGGAAAGAGAATACAAGCTGGATGTATAACAGGCAATCAGTCTGACTGGATCATTCTTTTGTCTAAGTAGAAGGAAGAAGCATTCCTGTTAGCACAGATTTAAAGGAACAAAGTGGGCTGAATTCTATGAAAAGTATGTGATCTGCTTTGCTACGTAGCTGCCCAGACAGTGAGAAAGAAAATCTACCTCTCAGGGCACTGACTTTATTTTGTTGTTTCTACACAGGCAAGAATAATACAATTGATACAGCCCTGCAAATAGTACACCAGCTTGTGTGTCAGCTGTGGCTCACTTGGAGCATACCTGTCTCTAAATCACAACTTTCTAGTTTTAACATGCATATCAAGACAAAAGCCCAGACAGGAAAGCTGACGCTCCAATAAAAATAAAATAAAGTAAATGCTGAAGAGAGAAATAGGGGTAACATTTCAAGTCCAATTTGATTCTTCTTCAGAACCTAAGAAAAAGAAGAATCAAGTCCAAAGAAGAGTCTTACTGGACTTGAAACATTAACTCTTTCTCTCACAGGTGGATCCAGACCTGCTGAGTTTCTCCACTACTTGCTGTTTTTATTGAAGCTGACACTCCAGTTACAAGGACAAGGCACTCAAATGCAGTACTGATGGTGTTAGAGGTGCTGTCTGTAGAATAAGATGTTAAACTGAGGTCCTGTCCACTACTCTCAGGTGAAGCAGAAAGATTGCTATGCATCAAAAGTGCAAGGGAGCTATCCCTAATACATTTGATTGTTGTCATGTTGTTGTTTACAGAGGTTGCTGTGTTCCCAATATTACAACAGTAACTACACTTAAAGAGTATTTCAGTAGCTGTAACATGTTTTTTGATGTCTGGTGTTCCTTGCTAAACAAATTCAAACTTTTTTTTTAGCTTTGCAACAATATGGCATGGGTTAAATTCAATGTGATGTTACACAGTGCAGATTTAACAGGACAACATATCTGTCTTGGCTTCTTTTTTACTTTATCCATTCATAATGCATTAAAGCATTTTTTTTATTTGTGAAAAGTAACTTAGATTGTATTTTGACAAAACATTCATTCCTTCATTATATCCATTATTGTATTCTGGTTTGGGTTGCTGGTTACCACAAACGCTGGGTCTAAGGTTTGTCTATTCATCAGTTGTAGAGGACAGACAACTAGTGAGTCTAAACAGAAGAGGGACTTCTGAGCCAGACATCTTGCACTCTGTGACGGCAATATCCAGTTTTGACAATTACTAACAGTGTGCTGTTAAGCAATAAAACAGGTAACAATCAGTCACTTACTCTTTAAGCCCCTATGACTTTGGGGATGTCCATGAGTGACATTGGTATAAAGCCATAGAACTTCTCTAATGAAGCAGCAAATCAATTGCAATAGTGAAACAGTTTAAACCTCTTCTGCTATATTCTTGTGTCCAATTATTGTGTGAATACTTCTATCTTTACAGTGGAAACAGGAAAGTCACATAAGCAAATTGAATGTAATGTCACTAACAGCAAAACCTACACTTACATTTCCAATATTTCTACTCTTTTCTTCTCATGGTTTTGATGTAAAGGTTCAGTGTAACATCTTATGGACATATGTTCTAGATGTCTTCAAATTTCTGTTACTGTCTTAACTATTGGGGTACATATCAATGCACACTTATTATTTTTGAAAATTTTTTCATACTTTCTCAATATATCTGTACACTACAGCAACTGTCATTCTCATAAAGATTTTACCTTATCATGATTATACCCTTATTTCAGGAAGAGCTGCCAATCTGTCATGCTCCTTCAAAGTCTATTTGAAATTAAACCACTTGCATGATTTTTTGTAGCCCAATTGGCTTTATCTCTACAAACTCCCCAGAATTGTTGATTCTCAGAATTTTAGTCATGTGGTAGTACAGAAATTGAGTACCACTGAAAAAAGACACATTTTGCTGAAACTTTTCATCTGGCACTCATCAGGACAATTTTCAAGGAGGAACAACATTTATAATATGTGAATGAAGAGTGTTGATTGGATGGTGAGTGGACTCTGATTGGTGAAGGCATAGCCATGGAGAATGCATCAGTAAGCAATGACTGAAAATTAACAGCCAAGCTTTGTTGAAATTTTAAACTAGTCAGATCAGCACTGATTGATCAAAACATTGCACTAAAAAATGAACCAGCTAATGGCTATAAGCTACATTATTGAGTTAAAAGAGGTGCAGTGTGTGTACATGATCTTTCAGTCCACAAAGAATAAGGCCCATGTATGCAGTACACACAAGTATTTCACAACATGAGCTTGGTTGGTAATCCTAAAGTGGTTGTCAATGATATTCTTTGCACATTCAATGCATTGACTATTTGTCAAATTGCCCAAGACTGAGCTGTTCATTGATGCATGCTAGCTTGTACCCAAGTTCAAATGAGAAATTATTGTCATGCGACTATTTTTGTATCAAGTTTCATGTTTATGTTCAACTTGTTGGATCAACCAGTATGCAAGGGTTTTGAGATTACATTGTTGAAATTGACCTGACAGATTTCTCTTTTTCCTTAAAAATACCTTTCTTTGTTCCCTGGGAATTGGATTCACCATCTGCATTTGTGGTAAACCAGTCAGTGTCATTTTGCATTAATTTGGAGCTCGGATGGCAATTGATTCTAAAAATTTCCCATGCTTTAGAAAGGAGAAGCAATTTTCACCATTTTCCCCATTTGCTCCTTCTATTTCCCCTGCAACAAAACATTTTGTTGTTCATAAATTGACTACAGAGAACACTCTACTGTCCTCTGCTCATCATGGCTCTTCACAGCCAAGCACCTACCTATTTTTTGGGATAGGCCGCATAACAACTAAATGGGGGTGGCTCTTTAGAGGCAGCATGGGGGCTCAGTGGTTAGCACTGCTGCCTCACAGAGCCAGGGACCCGGGTTCAATTCCACCCTCGGGCGACTATCTGTGTGGAGTTTGCACATTCTCCCAGTGTCTGTGTGAGTTTCCTCTGGGTGCTCCGGTTTCCTCCCACAGTCGAATGATGTGCAAGCTAGATGGATTGGCCATGCTAAATTGCCCATAGTGTTCAGGGATGTGTAGATTAGATGGGTTATGCAGGATAGGTCCAGGTGGGATGCTCTGAGGGTCATGTAGACTTGTTGGGCCAAAGGGCCTGTTTCTACACTGTAGGGATTCTATGGTGCTGACGATATTCTATAAATGTAGTTGAATTGAGCTAGCCATGCTTGAAGGGATGCTTTTAAGCAGCTACTGTGGTTTAGTTGGTGGGACTCTTATCTCTAAGTCAAAGGGTTGTGGATTCAAGTCCATTTCTGGAGATTTAAGCACAAAGTTCCAGGCTGACACTCCAGGAGCACTACACTGATACAGATGTTATGTTTCAGATGAGATTTAAGCCAATAACTGCTCTGTCCTCTCAGATGGGTATGCAAGTTCCTTTGGCACCTCATTGAAAATGGGGAGGCACTCCTGGGGTCTTTCTCAATACTGATCCTGCATTTTACAACATTATGAAACAGATTATCACATTTTTGCTTGTGGGACCTTGCCTTGTGGGAATCAACTGCCATCTTTCCTGAAGTCCCTAAGCTTCAAAAATAATTCAGCACTTACAAAGCATTTTGAACACACTAAGGTGCAAGTTTGTTTTTCCTAATGTGTGTACTTTTTGTTTTGTCTTTCCATTCCAGATTGATTCCTCCTTAATTCATGTATGATTTGATGTTCAATGATATTGTATCCATAGACTATGAAAGCATAGAGCTGCTCTAAAAACAGAATCCTTTCTTCGGTCTAACTTGAGTCATCCTTACACAGTGATTTAATTTGTTTAAGCCTTGAGGCAAATGATCTTTCCTTTTTAAGTTGTGACTGTGACTGATTTGTGTGCTTTCTCGTTATAGTTCCATGGGATCACCTTTTCTTTTTTATCATATGATACAACTTAATAGGTTCACTTCCTGAGTAATATTCCTGTCAGTTAAGCATGAAATTAGGTCACTTTATCCAGCTGGGCCCAATTAATTAATTGAGTGTTATTATAATGTGCCCACACAAATTTCTACCGACAATAGAGGAATGAGAGAGGCCAAGGGAGGAAATCTTGCTCCAAGGCAGATTCAGAAGAGAGCTCAATGCCAGTTGTGACAAAAATGAATCAGGGTATCATCTTTATCACCTTTCTTGGCTATAGACAACTCACTTCCATGAAGCCATCAGTTCTATGTACATGTGCATTATACAACGAGAAAGAAAACAGCATAGAATCATTTGTACCAATTCATAGGCATTCCATGGTTCATACTGCAATGACTACATCACTGTATACAGTGAAGCCATCGGCCATTATATCAGCAACAATGAGAAGAGCAGTGTTGTCTCTTGATCTGAATGTTAAGGTCAACCTGGGGTTTACCATTCACCAGAAACTTAAATGGACCAGCTACATAAAGACCGGGGCTGCCAAACATGAAGCTAGGTTTTGGAAACTCTATGGCAAAGAACTCCTTTCCTGACTCCCCACAGGTAGAAATCAAGAAGGTAATGGAATACGCTCCACTTAGCTGGATGAGTGCATTCCCTTCAAGATGACACCATCCAAATCAAAACCAACTATCTGATTGTCACTCCATCCATTACCTTAAACTTGTACTCTGTCCACCAACAGTACACAGGAGCAATGGTGTGTCCTACAAGATGCACTGCAGCAACTTGCCAAGGCTCCTTCTATATCATCTTCTACACCGATGATTTCACCCACCTAGAAGAGCAGAGACAGCAAATAGATGGGGACACCACCATTTGTAAGTTCCCCTCCAAGTCACTCACCGACCCAATTTGAAACTATGCAACCATCCCTTCACTATGACTGGATCTAAAACCTGGAATTCCTTTACTAACAGCAGAGTGTGCTTAACTCCTATGGACTGGAGCAAGGGACAGCTCATCACCACCTTCTAAAGGAAAATAAGGAACTGGCAATACATGCTAGCCTTGTAAGGCTAACAAACTACAAATAAATTTGTGCATGTGTTAGATCTCAGAGGATTTCAGTAGGAGTTTTAACAAGTAACAGAAGAAAGCTTTTCCAGAACAAATAAGTTGACTAAGAATATCATGTGTTTCAAATGTAGGTCTCAGAAACATACCTTCCACCTCAACAATAAAGCATCTAGGAAAAGCGGCCCAAAAAACCCCCCAAAAACTGTGGATGCTGAAAATCAGAAACAGAAACAGAAATTGCTGGATAAAGGAGTCAATAGGTGTGGCAGCAACTGTGGAGAGAAAGCAGAGTTAAAGTTTCGAGTCAAGTGATCCTTCCTCAGAATGGTTCAGACGGTGGGGACGATGGAGCAGATGCA
Source organism: Rhincodon typus (assembly GCF_021869965.1). Lineage (NCBI taxonomy): Eukaryota > Metazoa > Chordata > Chondrichthyes > Orectolobiformes > Rhincodontidae > Rhincodon > Rhincodon typus. The sequence goes on from NC_063333.1 coordinate 133,357,238, forward strand.
GTGAAGGAGGTCTGTGATTGAGAGTTGATGGGGGATGGGGTAGAGTAAACCTGGAGACAAGGGTTTGGGATCTGGCCCATGACCAGAAAAATGAAGGTTGGAGTCACCCTTGCAAACTGAATGGAAGTGTGCTGCAAAGTCATCACTCAATCTGCATTTTTCTCCCAAATGTAGAAGAGGCAACATCATGAGCAGCAAATATCGTCTACATAATGTAAAGAAGTGCAAGTAAATTGTAGTTGTTAAGACCCGCTCCAGAACTTGATTCCAAAACCCAGGGCTGACACATCAGTGCTTTAATGAGGGAATGCAGCATCGTCAGAGGTGGGGGCTTTCGGGTGAATTGTTGAATGAAGGTCTCTTCCTTCGCAGATGAACATGAAAGATCCCATGGCACTGTTCTGAAAAAGAGCAGGGAAGTTACTGCTTTTGTCCTGACCAATATCTCCCTCAACCAGCACCACAAAATCATATGATCTAGTTGATACCACAATGCTGTTGGAGTAAATTAGTTTCCATGTTGTCTAAACATATAACATTAACTGCACTTCATTGGTGATAAGATGCCTTGCAAAATCCTGAACTGCAATAGGCACTATATAAATGTAAGGATTCCTTTCTTCTTTCTTACTCTAACTTCAACGTATTTGAAAGCTAATATTTTCATAGATGTTTACATTGATAATGGACTGTTTAATACTTCATCATGTTCCTGAACAGATGTTGCATAAAGTCTAAACAAAAAATCAAAACAGCTATAGAAAAGATGATGGTAAACTTGAAAGTGTTCAGAAAAGATTTACAAGAATGTTGTTGGGACTGAAGAGTTTGAGTTATAGGGAGAGGCTGCATAGGCTGGAGCTTTTTTATTCCCTGGAGCATCAGAGGCTGAGGGTTGACATTATTGATGTTTATGATATCATGAGGGGCATGGATAGTGTGAATAGCCAAGGTCTTTTTCCCAGGGTAGGGAAGTCCAAAACTAGAGGGCATAGGTTTAACGTGAAGGGGGAAAGATTCAAAAGGGACCTAAGGGGCAACTTTTTCATGGAGAGGCTGGGGTGTATATGGAATAGGTTGCCAGAAAAGGTGATGAAGGCTGGTACAATTACATGGTTTAAAACATATCTGAATGGGTATTTGAATAGGAAGGGTTCAGAGGGATACGGGCCAAATGCCAGCAAATGAGACTAGATTAGTTTAAGATATCTGGTTGCAATGGACAAGTTGGACTGTAAGGTCTGTTTCACGAACAAAAACAAAGTTGCTGGAAAAGCTCAGCAGGTCTGGCAACATCTGTGAAGGAGAAAACAGAGTTAACGTTTCGGGTCCAGTGACCCTTCCTCAGAACTGATGGTGCTGGGAAAACATCAGTTTATATGCAGAAAATAGGGGGTGGGTGGGGTAGGGAGTAATCGATAGGATAGAGCCCAAAGAGAGAGAAAGACAGTTGGACAGACAAAGGAATTGCTAACGATCAGGCTGGGAGGGTGAATAGTTGTTAATAGGTCTGTTCAGTGCTGTGCAACTCTGACTCTATAACTGGATGCTGGAAATCACGCACAAAAATAGAAATTGCTGGAAAAACTCAGCAGCATCTATGGAGAGAAATCAGAGTTACCATTTCGTGTCCAGTGACCCTTCTTCAGAACTGCTGAGTTTTTGTTTTTGTTGTGTTTTTCTATTTTTGTTTGCGTTGGATAAAGTGCTCAATCTAATTTTCACGATTTTTTTGTTTGTTTCATGACCTTTTCATATGTAAATATAAATGAATCTTCCACGTAAATTTTGATTTGATTTTCAGAGCCTTTTATTTTACCTCTCAATCTATCTAACTCTGTCTTACTAGTTCTTGCCCTTCAGTAATGTGTAACTCACAGTCATGACCAACAGATTGCCCAACATTGTCTCAAGATGTTTACAATATGATCAAGAGTAGATTTTTTTTTAGGTGTAGATGTTTTCTGTGATGTTGAGGAGTATTTAAGTGGAATTGAATTTACAGCTTCAGCAGATTGAAATGGGTATTTGTTCAGTGTGATTGAGGCATTCCATATTCCTGGTTTTCTGGCCAGGATTCCCATAAACACAAAGGCTCCACAAGCATCCCTGCAGGGTCCCATGCAATTTTCAAGTCATTTGAAAATAGTGTCAGATTTTTTTCAATTTTTAGTCCAAACCTAAACCATTGCCTGTGCTTATATTTTCACACAGCCACATACAGCATGGGAATGAATGTTGAGTGGCAGAGTTATTGTCTTTAATTGAGATATTATGGGTTTGAGTCGTACTTCAAGGGGAACCATTGGGTGGCAATGAGATTCTGGGGTCTCTGAATAATCAAATAACATCTAGCCAGCTATTCATTTATTGCAGAATAGTGTTCTTCCCAGCTCTGGTGAACAGGGTATTCTAGTCTCCAAATGCTGGGCTAAGATCCACCAGGACAACGCAAAGCAAATATTCAGCTGTTATCCTGGTATTCAACAACTGTGTATAGCCAGGTTCCCAAGTCATATAAGTGGTTTGCCCTATAAATTGGGGTATTTACCACAATTACAAATCAGAGAGAAGCCAGATGGATGTAAAGCAGTGGAAATAATGGAATTCTTTTGTGTCTGAGGTACAGAAGAGATGTCCAGCTTTTCACTCAAACCTGATACCGATGGATTGATTGAGATTGCATCTTTAGAGAGTGATCAAGATCAGTAGTAAACAAAGTGAATGTGAGAGTGAGACAAACTCAATTGTTATTCCACTTGGTAACTTTTTCAAATTACACCTTCAACACCTGTTTAATTTTCACGCACCTTATGAGGTTCATTTAGAAATTGATCTTTCATTCTGGCAGATATTAATGGGCGTAATAATGGGAACATGGACTATGCAGCAGCACTGCTTAAGGATGATCAAAAACTATCCAGAATTTATCTTTTCAAATTCATCAATATGGAAAAGGCAGGGTATGATAGCAGGCTGAATCAATTACAACCAATGAGCAGAAAGTTAAGCACTTATACTGACAGGTTAATCCTGAAGGATGAGTTAATAACAACAACTTACAATGAAATGGTGCCTTTACTGAAAGACAGGTATGCTGAAGGACTTGATGAAATGCTGTCTGCTACTAGATGAGCATTCTTGCTACACAGTCAAATTATTTTTTGTCTTTATTCTTTCATGGAATGTGGCCATTTGCCTTGCCAGCATTTGTTGGCCACCTCCAATTGCCCTTGATCTAAATGACTTACTAAATCATTTCAGAGGGCAGCTGAAAGTCACTCACATTGTTGTGGGTCTGGAGCTGCTTGTAGACCAGACCATGTAAGGATTGCAGGTTTCCTTGCTGAAGGACATGTGGGGAACAAGCAGATTCTTACAACAGTCTATTCTTTCACCATTCCGTCATTACTGAGACCAGGTCTCAGAAATGTCAAAATTTTGACATTTTGGTGGCTAAGTGTGGTGTCATCTTACAAATGTCAGGTATTTCTGCTCAGTGGGGTGTCCATTTGGATTGTGTGTTGACATTCTTCTCAACTTATTGCATATGTATTCCAGGGCCCAGATTTACTGAAACGTAGGTCATCATTGCAATTATGTACGCAGGGACTTTGTGTTGAGACAATGTTGATGTTCCAACACAGTTGCAACTACCAAAGGACAATTACCTGGCTTCTAGTATCATCTGAAAAAGACCCTAACTCTGAATGAGTTGGACGCATCGACGGTCCTGACCCACTTAGGCAGAAAAGATAAAAAGAATTGAAATCTACCCTAACTGTTGTTGAATTGTTAACTGATCACCAACACTTGACCCCTAACTATCCATCGGATCCCTGACAGGCAGCTGACACCCCTTCACAACATATACCTCTCCCTGGAGGGGAAGTAGGGGTGGACCTCAAGGACAGCTAGGGATAGGCGATAAAAATGCTGGCCAGCAAGTGATGTCTATTTCCCATGAGTGAATAAACAAAAATAACTTGGAAATCTGTAAACTGGGAGCATCATTCAATCTCAGTTGGTCACCCCACCCATCCTGGAGATATTTAGCATAAAATGGCTCCATGCTTCACCAATGCTTGCTTTGAGATTCCCATACAAGCCAATCAAGAGATGAGAGAAGTGTTATTTCTGGAGATGGCAATTGGAGACTATTCTGACTGACAAAGTCAGCCTGGATTGAGGCCATTACCCTACCAGAAAAAAAAATTGAGCATTCAATTGTGCTCCAAAACAGTCAAAAGTGCAGCAGGCATCAATAGATATCAAATAGTGTCCTTTCGAACATATCCTGATCACAGATGATCAAACTCGAGCTGTCAAGCACTCAAAAATGATCACAGCTTGTTAAGTGTGTGTATGCAGGCATATAGGTATTAAATGCAGCATCCTACAGGTTATAATATAAGTAAACATAAACCTATCACAAATTCTCAATTTTCTCCCCAGTGGTTTCCCACATCCTTTCCGTTACAACTGGCATGCCCCCCTTCCTTCTGACTATTCTGAAATACTTCCTTGTCAATCCTGCCAGGGTCAGTTGTGTGCTGATTCCATCAGGTGTCTTCTGTGCCCATTCTTAAGGGTGCCCTCAGTGCTGACTCTACCAGGATGACCGCTGTGCCATGGAGACCAATTCTGTGGAAGACACAACTGAAGATTTACCAGAGGAGCGGGGCTTGGGGAGACAATAAACAAACTGTCAACAATTCAAATGTATGAACACTGAGAAAACAAGAGTTCATGATGAAATAGGTATAATGAGATGGGGAAGCAGCAAGAACGTGACCTTGTGGGGGCAACCATGTCAGAAGTAGCTACCTGTTGCAACATATTGTGTGATCGAGCACAGTATAGCTGTGTACTCTTGTTCTACAGCAAAGAAACACAACAAAGTGTAGCCATATGTCATATACCAAAATGGGGTTTTAAGTATGCAGGCTTAAATAACTCCACAGAGGCGGGTATTCCCTCACCAAATCTCCCTTTATGCACAGAGAGTGGAGTGTCCTTGACACTGATTCAGCTTCCTCAGAGCCAGCTCTCAGAGTGAACAGGATGTCTGACACTCCTGTTTTTATCTGTCAGACAGGTCTCCCTGATTGGACCAGATTAACAGCCCCAATTGGGGAACTCATGTTCTATGGCGTCCATCTGGCTGATCTTGTTACAATCGCTACACAAGCATTAGAGGATTGAATGCATTCGTGTGCAAATTCAAATTAAGGCAGATCGAACGGAGTCCTCCTGTCAGCAGGGAGTACTGTCTAAAATGTGATTGAAGAAGATGCATTGTGAAGGACCAAAGATAATTGATATGGAATGATCTAAAGCTTTAGATCACACAGTCACACCATGAACCTGATTGGATGTGTATGCAATCAATGAATAGTACAATTGGTTTGCAGCAGTCAAGTTAGGCTAAGTGTACATGTATAATAACTGTATGTTTTCTTTTGATCAATGGTGGTATTGTCTGGACTTCCCAAAATCTTGCTCCCAACAGCGTAGCCAATAAACCTTTGACAGTTTGAACGGACCTGGGTGTCAAATGATTCTTTGATCTTTGAGTGCCCTTTTCAACCTGAAGGAAAAAATCTCTAATCATGAGCAGGGTGAGTTTGAAAAATAAATGAGGGATAAAATCACAGGAATGCCACAAGGTGATTGTTTGAAAAGCAAAAGAGCAGAGGACCCTGAGACAAACTCAGCAAAATGTGGGTCAGTATTTCTACTGTACAGGCTTTAAGTAAATATTGGTCTACAGATTTATTAAGTAGTTTTTTAAGAAATAAGAAGTAATATAAGATCCCAGGTATATATTTAGTATTGTCTGAACTGGAAAACAAATTGTAAAGGCAGTAACGTAAGAGTTAGTCATGGCAGGGCAGCTCAGTCAGGTGTAATGCTCCTGTGAGATAGGAGAAGTCAGGAACTCTGAGCGTCCAGAGTGACTAAATATGCGGGTAGTGTCTCCAGATGCAGTATCTCTGAAAATCCACATTTTTCATCCGGAACAGTGGCTGGAATCACTGTGGAGTATCTATAAGGCTGATGATTCACATGTACTGAAAGGTGGTTACAACACAGCAGCAGGCAGAATGGGAATGGGTGACCACCAGACAGAGTAATATCACTAGGCAGATAGTGCAGGTGTCCCCTTTACCCATGCTTCCCCTGAACATAATTTCTGCTTTGGATACTGCTGAGAGAGATGATTTCTCAGGTGACTGCAATGAAAACCCAAGTCAGTGGCATCAAGAATGGCTCATCTACATGAGATGGGGGAGAAATAAGAGTGGAAGAGGAATAGTGTAAGACAAATCGATCATAACGGGAACAGAAATACATTTCCATGGCTGCAGTCATTGGTTCCAAGATGGCATGTTGTCTCTGGAGTGCCAAGGTCAACATTGTCACTGATGACTGCAGGATATTCTGAAAGAGAAGGGTGGGGGATCATGGTCCAAGTTAGAGCCAACAGCATACGTAAAAAGGGAGGTGAGGTCCTGCTCACTGGGTTTGATATCTTCCAATTTGCTGGGGAATATAGATCAGGTAGAACTGGTCTCAGTATGCAGAGTCAGCCATTTAGGACTGAGATGAGGAGAATGTTATTCACTCAGAGAGTGATGAACTTGTGGAATCCTTTATAACATCAGATAGTGGAGGTGAAATCCCTGAGTGTATTCAAGAAAGAACCATATTTCTAGACTTTAATAACATCAAGAGATACTGGGCAAGCACAGGAGTATGACATGGAAGTAGAGGATCAGCCATGATGATACTGAATAGTCAAGCAGGCTTGATGGGTCGATTGGCCCATTTTTGCTCCTGTTTCCTATGTTTTCTGTGACAAATGGAAACTCGCAAGTCTCTAACTCACCAAGGCTCTTTCAAACCCATGGCTTCTATTACGCAGAAGGATAAGGGCAGCAGATATATTGAAACACCACCAGCTGCAAGTTCCTTTCCAAGCCACACACCATCCTGACTTGGAACTATATCACAGTTCCTTGACTGTCACTGGATCAAAACCCTGGAAGTCCCTTCCTAATAGTACATATCTGCTAGGCCACTCCTAACCGCTAAGGGCCTGGAGATTGGCAGTCAACATTTCCCAGGATAGAAATAAGACCTGCATCGTCTCTACCACCATCTGTAACAGCAGTGAGCTCAATAGGCTACTGGCAGGAGTGACTACAGCCAAGGGAGTGACCTTGTCCAACATCCAGCCTGTACTACTGCCCAAAGCAACCAGGCATCCTAGCTTTGTTGGCACTGAAAGGGGGAAGTGACAATGTACAAACAAAAGCTCTATTAGCCAACATAGCCTCAGTACCACATCCAACTTTCTAATTCCCCACTATTCCACCTTTGCTTAGAGCTGGGATGTGATGGCTATCCCAAACCTCAGGCTGACCCCTTTAAGCATGTCCATCCCCTCCATCAGGCTCCGCCTATGACCATCTCCACCCAGTCTTTCTTCCCTTCTAGTCTTACCTCACCAATCCACATATTTCTATCCAGGCCTTTCTTCCCCTGTGTATTTTCTCTATCCCACTGTCACCCCCAGGCCCCTGCCTTCCAAGAACCACTCTTCCATCTGTCTCTTTTCCTCATCATCCACCAGCATGGTTCACCTGCCAGACCAAACTGGAAACATTAGGTGCATAATTTACAACTTCTAGTTCTGCTCACACTTTATCTGAGGAGGAGGGGTTGTGGAGAGTTAGGGAGGGTTTGGGGTCCAATGAAGAGAGCAGGAGCAAAGGGCTAGGGGCTGAATAATAGATTGTCTAAGTGCCAGAGCAGGGAGGATGTGGCAAGGCACGGAGCGAGAGGAGTAAAATGGTTTTAGACGGAGTAGTGAGAAGGAAGAGAGAGTACAGTGGTATAGGAAGCAGAGGGAGAAGCAGAGGAGGAATGGTGTGAAGGGAGTAGTCAAGGAGAAAGATGGACAAGTGGAGGGAGGAGAATTATAATAACCTATCACAATAAAAAGTATCACGTTATTGCAACTAATTGTGGTCATTACGAAAACCAAAATAACTAACATTAATCAAACTATAATGACCACTGCAATGATTGGACAATTGCAAGTAATCACACTTACAAATAGGGCTTAGAAATTCTGAAATTTGTCTGAGTTTTTCCTCCTGTTATTAACAACTACAGCTTGGGATTTAGAAATTTCTGATCTCAGTTTTCCCAACCTTAATCATTTCTAGGTTGATCGAGCTTTTGTTCCAGTTTACTACCTTTACAATTGCACGTAAAGGTACAAAAGACAGATTATAGAATCAATGAGGTAACAGCAGCTGGTTCTCTAAGTCCGTGATGAACTGCACAAATGGATATGCTTTCCTGAGAAAAGCATCTGTGAATTCACTGTTGCGGGTAAATCACCACAGGTTACCTTTAATTCAGTTACTTATGAAGAAATCTCACAGTCAGTCAAGTAGTGAAACAATGATTTAAACTTTACTGCATGTAGCAACCAAAATAAGACCCCTCAAATAAGCAAGCATTAGCCTCGCAATCCAATTTCGCTATTACCCAATTAGTGGTGGAGTCTGTCCAGGATTTCAACTAATCAGTGCTGAGTCCACTGCTTTTTGACAGTTATATAAATAATTTGGAAGTGAACATAGGAGATGTGATTAGTAAGTTTGCAGATGACACCAAATTTGGAAGTGTAGTGGACAGTGAAGAATGTTTACCTCAGAATACAACAGGATCTTGATCGGCCAATGGGCCGAGGGGTGACAGATGGAGCATAATTTAGATAAATGCAAGGTGCTGCGTTTTGGAAAGGCAAATCAGGGCAGGGCTTATATGCTTAATGATAAGGTCCTGGTGAGTGTTGTTGAACAAAGAGACCTTGGAGTGCAGGTTCATAGTTCCTTGAAAGTGGAGTGGCAGGTAGACAGGATAGTGAAGAAGGCATTTGGTATGCTTGCCCTTATTGGTCAGTCCATTGAGTATAGGAGTTGGGAGGCTATGTTGCAGCTATACAGGACATTGATAGGCCAATTTTGGAGTATCGTATGCAATTCTGGTCTCCCTGCTAGAGGAAGGATGTTGTGAAACTCGAAAGTGTTCAGAAAAGATTTGCAAAGATGTTGCCAGTGTTGGAGGGTTTGAGCTATAGGGAAGAGACTGAACAGGCTGGGACTTTTTTCCCTGGAGCATTGGAGGCTGAGGGGTGACCTTATAGAGGTTTATAAAATCATGAGGGGCATGGATAAGGTTAATAGCCAAGGTTCTTTCCCTGCGGTGGGGGAGTCAAAAACTAGAGGGCACAGGTTTAAGGTGAGAGGGGAAAGGTATAAAAGGGACTTAAGGGGCGACTATTTCACACAGAGGGTAGTGAGTGTATGGAATGAGCTGCCAGAGGAAGTGGTGGAGGCTGGTACGATTGCAACATTTAAAATGCACCTGGATGGTTTATGAATAGGAAGGTTTTAGAGGGATACGGACCAAATGCTGGCAAATGGGACTAGATTTGTATAGGATATTTGGTCAGCATGGACGAGTTGGACTGAAGGGTTTGTTTCCATGCTATGTATCTGTACGACTCTATAAAAGTAGTTTGTCTCAGGAAGTGTCCAGGGTTCGAGCCTTATGCAAAACTGTTCTCCAGAGCTCTGCTAAAGGGGACGTTCTGATGCTTGATTCTTATCCAAATTTTCATCCTTCGGTCTATGAGGTAATATATGGATGATTTCTTTAAAGTCCTTGCATCCAAATTACTAAAAGAGTGCACCTTTCCTTCTTGTCAGAAGAAACCTCTTTTGTTCCTTGTTACATTTGGCCTTAACTGTCTGCAAAAAAACACAGCTTTCCTGTAATTACCTCCTTAAATTCTTCTGTGGGGTAATCCTTGTCCTTTGCGGTAATAAAGCAGATGTCAAAGTAATTTTGCTCACTCTGTCTTTTCTCAGACCTTGCTAATTGCTTTCAATTCTTGTATAAGTTTGTCCTTGTCTGTAATGGCTTATTCCAGACAGAGTTATTGCTGCATGTAACAGTTTATCATTTGTTGACTCGTTCAATCCATGAACAGTTATTAAAGTTCTGAAGTCTATAATATCACAGTCCCTCCTCTTTATTCATTATTTTTAATATCTGCCTTGATTCGTCAACTATTCTGCTGAATCTTAACTCATAACTTGTGTGCCTTTCTCAAAATTCTTTCCATTTCTTCTAAATCTTCCCTTCGCAGAGCAATATGGACCTCAAATTTTTACCAAAAAGACATAGCCATTTCTCCAACTGAATCAGTTAGGTCAAACATCACAGATTTTCTCCTTCTGAAGTTAACCAATTCCATTGTTCCTATGTGCATGGGCATTTGTCGGTAAATGCAAAATGTTGGACAAGGCAAGTTATGATAAGGGTATTCTTTTAAAGATACAGTATTCTCCTTTGTCTGCATATCCAACTCTTACAATGTTGCCTCAAGTGGTACTTCAAATTTCGAGGATATAATTAACTACTTCACTACTGCTGAATTCAAAACCACGCATGGCTTGTTCAGTTGTGTAAAGGGGATAGGAACAAACAATAGTTTTATCAGTCTGTTAGCATTCTGTGAGTGCTTTCACTATAACTCTTCCCACCTTTTCTACCATATTAGGTAGAACCTCCTTAACTCTCATCACGATGATGTTTTGGTTCACTTCAATAACTTGTACTGTTGTAACTTCTAATGGTTTGTCATTTTTAGATATGACAAGTGTTCCCAACACAAGACCTATTCTGGTCCCCCCCATGTATGAATCATTAGTCCATGCTTTTGTTAATCTCCTTCGGTCACAGATAGAGATTTTACTTAAAGTTACTGTCCTATTAGTTAATTTCCTGAATTTAGTGTCATCAACCCACGTGGAAACTTTGCCCTTTTTCATTTGAATTACATTTTCTTCGTACTGATCCAACATCCAGTTGCCATATAGATTGCATAAGGCTACATTTATTTGACTTTGATCACTCCTTTCTGCTTGAATTTGGAAAGGTAAGGACTGAGGCACTGCTTGTCTCACATTTCAAATCAAACCTGGTTTATGGCACAACTGGTCAATGGCCTGTATTCTCATTTGCGTTGGATTTTCATTAAATCATTACTTTTACTTTGGGTTTGTACCAGGCTGGTATAGGTTTATAGGAAACTTTTATCCATGTATGGCAGAGGGGTGCAGGTCTCACGATTGGAATCCTATCCCCTGCCCTGAATTGAATAGCATATAGCTCCAACCTCATCCAATCCTCAGTTGGGTTCACTCTTTCTATCCGTTAATTTTTGACTGGGTCCCAAAGCACAGAGACGTCCTCTCTGGCTGGAAAGCTATCACTTTAAGACATCAATCTCTCGTTGGCATTTAGAATGATCAATATTCTGCACTTGTTGCTCAAGCTGCGTTTGATACAATACTTCAAATGCTGCCTGGAGAACTTTACATTTACTTTCCAGTTACTAAATCTTAACCTCTGACTACTGAACCCACCTTTGTGCCTTTTCAGCATTTCTGTTCACCATCTCAAATTGACTTGGATCATTTGAGAGGTAAACTATTTCATTTTGATTGACGATCTCTAGAGATTTAGCCTTTCCCTTTTACTTTGTACTTTTTGACTGCACAACAGCTCTTTCCCCACTGACAACCTCTAGGTTATCGAGATTCCCTTTTAGCTTTGTATTTTCTGACTGTGATTCCTCAACTTCTTAATTCATCTTACTTATCTCAGCATTTCTCTGCTTTGATGTACACTTCATGTACCAAGTCTCTGCAAAAAGACAACTAATTCCTAGCAGTCCATCATCCTCTTTGGGTTCACACTTTCCCACAGACTTCCTGACTCACTCTAATAAACCATCTGGTGTCCTGGAGCTCGTAACCTCACAAGATTCCCAATATTCTATCCACTTCAGCTTTATCCACTTCATATTCAAATATTCCTTAATCAAGTTCTCCCATCCAGATTGATTGTCTGCCATAACTTCAAAGCTAAGTTCAGGAATACAAATTCATTAATACAAAAAAATCTAAATATTCTGATTAAATCTGAATATTTGTTGATTCTATCGTCATCCACCCACTTGAATTCCTGGCTATCATGTAGGGCGGCTGCCTTCTTAAATCAGGCTCAGGTAGGATTTCTGAGAATACATGGCTGGTAAGTTTTGGTAAGTAAGATTTGGAGCAACTTAAAGTCACATCTCATCAAAGCTCACCCAAGGACTCCAATTGTTGTGGGTAAAGCAACATAATTTAATTTTAATTCAGCTACTTATTAAGAAATCTCACAGGCAACCGTGTACTGAAGCAATGATTTAAACTTCATTGCATCTAACAACCAAAATAAGACTGCTCAAGTAAGCAAATATAAACCTAACAACTCAACTTGGCTATTACCTGGTTAATGGAGGAATCTGGCGAGGATTTCAAGCAACAGCAGTCTGTCTCGGGCAGTATCCAGAGTTTGATCCTTGTGCAAAGTTGTTCTCCAGAATTCTGCTAAAGGGTGCATTCTGGTGTTCAATTCTTATACAAAATTTCATCCTTTGGTCCACAAGGTAATCTATTGATGATTTCTTTAAAGTCCTTGCATCCAAGTTACTCCAAATTACCGTCTTATCAGAAGTAGCTTCTTTTGTTCCCTGTTACATTTGGCCTTAACTGTCTGTACAAAGACACATCTTTCTTGTAATTACCTCCTTAAAATCTTCTGCAAGATAATCCTTATCATTTGTGGCAATAAAGCATATGCCAAAGCAATTTTGTTCACTCTCTCTTTTCCCAGACCTAGTGAATTCCTCTGATGAAGGGTCTAGGCCTGAAACATCAGCTTTCCTGCTCCTCTGATGCTGCTTGGCCTGCTGTGTTCATCCAGCTCTACACCTTGTTATCTCAGATTTTCCAGCATCTGCAGTTCCTACTATCTCTGCTTTCAATTCTTGTCTAAGTTGTTATTGTCTGTAACAGCTTCTTCCAGACAGAGTTTTTGGTGTAAATAACAGTTTCTCTTTTGTTGATTCAATCCATGAACAGTTATTAAAGTTCTGAAGTCTATAATATTACATCACAAATGCACTTGTAGGTGGCCAACTGGGAGATGCCACACAAGTCCTCAGTTGAGATTTGAGAAGCCAGTGATGAGGGGTTCAAAACTGCTGTGATCTTGACCAACACAGGCACCATGCTTACTCCACAGATGTGTGACTACAAATTTTCTTGGGGAAGGTGGCAGATAGAGGTGACAGCATCCCTAGTTTGCAAGATGACACCAGTACTTAAATTCACTTATCTACAGGTAGTTGCAAAGGCTTTGTTACACACTCTCATAATATGCTACTTGAAGGTACTGACAATCATGGTCCTCCTCTTCACATGCCCTCTGAGCCTCAGTTTCTAGTGCCGTTGCCATTGTATATTCATTTGCTTTCTTCTCCTTCTTTATAGGTGGAGCAAAGCCAGTACAACAGCTGGGGCTGGCCAAATATCTTGTATTAAAGCAAGGATCTGTGAACCAATAGCAGGAAAGAGATGTCTGGTTACCTCTTTGAGAATTTTCTCATGTTAACCCAAACTTTGGGCCCATATAAAGCTGATCCTAACTTAATTAAAAGACTGCACCATCTCCATATAATGTCAACCACCCAGCATGATGCATGACTGTTTTCCATTTTCCTCACTCAACCTGTACAAGGAATTTGTAGTCTTGAGCATTATAGTGCATTCCATGCTTATGCCACTTAGCTCACTCTGATCTGGTGTCTTTCATTATCCCCGTGACAAAATCCTGCAAATTTGGAATGAAGAGCAAGTGTGACAGCTACATCCCCATGTCCTTGAGATTCAGATGCCAGGGCCTCCTACATGACCTCACAAAGACCAAACCCATAGACCACCACCACCTCAATGTTATTGATTGCAAGCTTTATTTCAGATAGGAGTTCAATTCATAAAGTGCCCTGATAATGGTGTTATTGTTATGAGTGGCTAGAGCCTGTTAACATTTCTGCTGCAAACTGTGTTTCATTTCAGAATAGAGTCCTTCACTGAGCGCTCAAGTAATTTGTTTCTTTTGTTTCTGTTTTGCTTCACACTCATTTGGGTGTTTGAGGTGTGCAGGCACTCATACAAACAGATTTCAAGCCCCTTCCATTTCTCCCACACATCATCAGTGTGGGACTTCATACTGATCCTGCATTGTAATCTCCTCTTCTTCTCCATCACTGTAGCTGGTCTTCTTTCCTTTGATATCACCCCTTTCACTATGGTCTCATTCCAAACTTCCCAACATCTCCGGAATTCCCTGCTTAGTCCACGTCCATCCAGCACCATCCTCCAACCACTCCACATGTTCACCCTTCATCTTGCACCACCCCTTATTCAACTAACCTGATCCTTCACCCTCAATGCCACACACTCATGACCCCACTGTGTTCCCCACTCTCAAATTTCAAAGCTTATCTTTCCTTGTGCTTCTTTCTGCTATCATTGTGACACTCTCCTCTGCCTTGCAGTTGCCTACCTCCATTCCCCAAGATGCTTCTGCCACCTACAGCAACCACATTCTTTAACAACCACTCCTTTGCCGTGCGTTCCCACCCTAACCATAATTTTTCTGTTTAGCTCATTTCACTCTTGTGCCCAAGTCAGGTTCAATGGTGCCTGCTAATGTGGTTGTCTCCCTTGGGTAGCCTGGGTTGGCTGCACAGTCTGAATCCCTTACACTGGAAATGGTAGATGCCAACTATGCCTTACAGAACATGTTATGAATGATACTGTTTATGAGTGAGATGGATTGAGCAATCTGCATCCCTTACAGTGTAAAAGTTCAAGCAACCAAAATGCCTTGGCTCTGAATAACCCATACTACTGAAGAAGTAGCAGCTAGAAAAATGTCTCACCCACCAGGTACATATCCCATGTATACTGTTAAGTTTGCGTGTACCTTTTCCTCTTGCTCTGCCTAACAAGACTCCGTGTATGAACACAATTCCATTGGATGGGGATGTTAATGCTTATACCAAAACTTCAACCCAACATCAAGAATCTGAATCCTGACTTTATGTGTTTCAAAACATTTCACATGGGCCTGGAAGAGTCGACTTGATTCAGATAGACAAAAATGATTTAGACAACATCTAGTTGGCCACTGTAACAAAAAATGTCAGGGAAACCAACAACATCTTTACTAGGGCTGGCCAGATACCCATTGGTCCAAACATGCCCGCACATTCTACATGGCCCCTCCTGAAGGACACTAAAGTGCAGATGAGGAGCAAGTGGGCAGATCCAGCAGTGCCCCTTGAAGATTCAACTCTGGCTTTTAATTCCATATTTATTAATTGAGTTTAAATTCCGTCATGTGCTCTGATGGGATTTAAACTCATGCCCTTGGAGCATTAGTCTTGATTACTAGTCCAGAGACATGATCATTGTTCTCTCCTTCATCATAGTATTGGTAGTCTTAATAGACATTATAAGTATAAAGGAGACAACACTGACCCTGAAGAGACTGTATATCTGATAATTGGGCATGATTTAGTGGTAGTTTCCAGGAAGGGTCACTGGTCCCAAAATGTTATCTCTGATTTCTCTCCACAGATGCTACCAGACCTGCTGAGTTTTTCCAGCAAGTTTTTGTTTTTGTTTGTGATTTTGTGCTAGTCTTGGTTGCATAAATCTGATTAATGTGCCCAGTAAAACTTATTGTTTATTTATGAAAGATGATTGGGAAGTCAATACATAATGTTTGAAATGTTAATAGAATGATCAGTTCATTGGGGCACCCTTTAAATATCTCCCCTTATCACTTTTCTTCCACTCAAAATGATCCTGTCATCTGCCTCTAGTTCATCTTTTACTCACATATATATTCCTTAAGAGTTGTCATTCCCCAAGCTGCTGATTGTTATCAAAGTGTGTTTTCAGCTTTTTGCATCAGAGATGTTGCATTTCTTTTTTTTTGAAGTTCCCATCCATTGATTTAGAGAAAGTTTCTGACTAAACATTTCAAAATTAAAACAAATAAATCATGACGATCAGATGAACAATACCCATTCAACACCCATGTGTTAAAATGTTTTCAGGAAAAATATTGAAACCAATGGAAGCGTTGATGCTGGAATTCAGGAACAAGAATAGAAATTGCTAGAAAAACTCAGCAGTTCTGACAGCATCTGTGGAGCGAAATCAGAGTTAACACTTGAGGTCCAGTGGCCCTCCCTCAAAACTGATGGTAGCTAGGAAAAGATTGGTTTTATGCAGAAGATGGGGTGAGGGGAGGATGGAGGAGCAGACAACAGGTGGAGATAGAGCCTAAAGAGAGAGAAGAACAGTTCGACAGAAAAGGAGTGGACTACGGTCAGCCCAGGAGAATGAATGGCTGCTAATGGGGACTATTAGTGACTGACAATGGATTGTGTGTAATAGCAGCCCATTGGATAACAAGGCCTGGTCTATTAGGATAGGGGAAAGCATGCAGAAAGGTGCTCAAGCCCTGAAATTGTTGAACTCCATTTCGAGCCCTGAAGGCTGCAGAGTTCCCTATCAGAAAATGAGGTACCGTTATTCCAGCTTGTGCTGAGCTTCACTGGAGCACTGCAGCAAGCCTGAGACAGAGATGTTGGCCAGGGAACAGGGTGGTAAGTCAAAGTGGCAGGCAACTGGAAGATCAAGGTCACTTTTGCAGACATAATGTAAGTGTTCCACGAAGCAGTCACCCAGTCTACACTTCGTTTCCTCAATATCGACTAGACCATGTTGTGAGCAGCGAATGCAGTAGACATGCACTGCTTCACATGGAATGTGTGTTTGGGGCCTTAGATGCTGACAATGGAGGAAGTGAATAGGCAGATGTTACACTTTCTGCGATTGCAGGGGAAAGTGCCTTTTATACCTCCTGTATATCGATGATGTCTTCAGTACTGCTTTCTTCTCTCATTAGGAACTGGGAGAGTTTTTCAATTTCGCTTCTAATTTCCACCCCACTTCGAACTTCACCTGGTCCATCTCTGTCTGACTCCTCCCTTCCCCTCCTTGACATGGCTGTTTTCATTTCTGGGGATAAGCAGGTCACCAATATCCACTACAAACCCATCAACTCCCACACTTACCTGGACTATATACCCTCACACCCTCTTTCCTGTAAAGACTCTCCCAGTTCCTCTGTCATTATCATATCTGTTCAGATGATGCCAACATTGACAAGGGGGCCTCTGAAATGTCCACCTTCTTCCTCAATGGAGAATTCCCCAGCAATGTAACTTACAGAGCTCTCAGCCCGGCCCAACCCATCTCCCACACTTCGGCCCTCACCGTCTCTCTTCCTTACAACAACAGTGATAGTGTCCCCCTTGTCTTCACCTATCATCCCACCAGCATTCGCATCTAGCGGTACACTAGCTGCCATTTCTGCCACTTCTAGCAGGATGTCACCACCAGACACATATTCCCCTCCCCTGCCTTGTCAGCTTTCCGCAGGCACCATTCCCTCCAGGACACCTGATCCACTCCTCCTTCACTCCAACACATTCCCACAGTCCCACATCATCTTCCTCTGCAATTGAGTTACATGACCTGATATACTGGCCAAAAGGTCAACATCATAATCATAATCTAAAAGCAACATGAATAAAGACCCCTGAAAAATGGTCTCACCCAAAACTGACCATGATTTCTTTCAGAGATAGTAGGAACTGCAGATGCTGGAGAATCTGAGATAACAAGATGTAGAGCTGGATGAACACAGCAGGCCAAGCAGCATCAGAGGAGCAGGAAAGCTGACGTTTTGGGCCTAGACCCTTCTTCAGAAATGGGGGAAGGGAAGGGGATTCTGAAATAAATAGAGACAGAGGGGAAGGCAAATAGAAGATGGATAGAGGAGAAGATAGGTGGAGAGGAGACAGACAGGTCAAAGAGGCGGGGATGGAGCCAGTAAAGGTGAGTGTAGTGGGGAGTTAGGGAGGCGATAGGTCAGTCCAAGGAGGACGGACAGGTCAAGGGGGCGGGATGAGGCTAGTAGGTAGGCGATGGGGCTTGAGGTGGGAGGAGGGGATAGGTGGGAGGAAGGACAGTTTAGGGAGGCAGGGACAAGCTGGGCTGGTTTTGGGATGCGTAGGGGGAGGGGAGATTTTGAAGCTTGTGAAGTCCACATTGATACTATTGGTCTGCAGGGTTCCCAAGCGAAATATGAGGTGCTGTTCCTGCAACCTTCGGGTGGCATCGTTGTGGCACTGCAGGAGGCCCAGGTTGGACATGTTGTCTGAGGAATGGGAGGGGGAGTAGAAATGGTTCGCGACTGGGAGATGCAGTTGTTTAGTCCGAACCAAGCGTAGGTGTTCCGACCCCACCACCAAAGACATTTTCCCTCCCCACCCTTATCTGCTTTCAGGAGGGACCACTCTCTCCGTGAATCCCTTGTCCACTCCACACTCCCCTCCAGCCCCACCACACCCAGCACTTTTCCCTGCAACCGCAGGAAGTGCTACACCTGCCCCTACACCTCCCACCTCACCCCCATCCCAGGCCCCAAGAAGACTTTCCACATCAAGCAGATGTTCACCTGCACATCTGCTAATGTGGTATACTGTATCCGCTGTTCCCATTGTGGCCTCCTCTAC
>NC_063333.1:133376280-133394701 GCF_021869965.1 Rhincodon typus
GTCTGTCTCCTCTCCACCTATCTTCTCCTCTATCTATCTTCTATCTGCCTCCCCCTCTCTCCCTATTTACTTCAGAATCCCCTTCCCCTCCCCCATTTCTGAAGAAGGGTCTAGGCCCAAAACGTCAGCTTTCCTGCTCCTCTGATGCTGCTTGGCCTGCTGTGTTCATCCAGCTCTACACCTTGTTATCCCATGATTTCTTTCAGACGTTCTTAAGGTGTAGGAAATTAATACCCAAATTTAGCCCTCAGGGGTGAATACAGCATTATAACTATTGCAAAATCATACCCTTTTCAAGTGTTGTGCTGTTAACATCGAGGAAGAGGTAATGTAGTTATCACTTCTAATGTTAAATAGTTTGAGTAGCTTATGCTTGTTCACTTATTTTAATAGTAATTAATAAATGATTATTTCCTCCTTTTGATTTTGAATGCTTTTGTTCAATAGCTCTGTATCTAATGCTGTTTTGGACTATTTAATAACACCTGGCTTGAATCTTAAGGAATTTGAATTTTATACTCAGGAACCATATCAGAAAGAAAATAACTTGTAGTAAAACACTTTGCAGCCATTTTTCAATATCACTTATCCACTGTTTATCACTAATGTCTAGAAGTGCAGCCTTTCTACCAGTCTTAAAAAAAACGGATTAAAATCAAATTCATAAATCTCCAAAGGGTCAAAATTGAGTTGTGATACCAGTAACAAACATGCACATAGCTTATTACATTGCTGCTATCTTATGGTGTGATTTTAATGCCTTACATTTTAACAGATATTTCTTTGCTCAAAACATGATCACATTGCTTATAAAATCTAGCATTTCAAAAAATGTTGCTGCTGTTGAGAATGGGTTCAGTGATACCAGAGGTCTGGGTTAGATCACCTCACAAAATTAATTTTCAACATTCTATATCTCTTAAAGTAAGTAGGATACTGCCTTCAAATTATCAGAGGATAGGATAGGTATAGATCACACTCCACAGTCTGGTGTAATTTGTGTAAGGGAATTAATAATCTGCACTGGTTCTCAAAGCGTTGTTGCTCCTGTCAGTTACTTGTACATTAAGGCAGGTTTATGTATTTGTAGATTTATGATCAGCACTAAAGTTCTTGGGAAAAAAATATGAATCATTCAGGATAAGTGGCTGATATCTTTACACTGCACACAAGTCCACCTAAAAGCAAATCTGATAAGTAGCTGTCAGTAATTCTTATCCATGATTTTCCCACTCCTCATTTTACAACACTAAATTCCTTGTAACATAAAAATAGAGCAAAAGCTGAATCAGTCACATCACTCAAAAAGTAATTTCACAATCCTTTGGCTGGAACAAATCTGAACTGAGTATCTATGAGAAGTGATGACCATCTGTCAATAAAGCAAAAGCCAAACCATCAAATCACTCAAAATTCTGTTCAAATCCCTTGCCAATAAGGAAATACAGCACTACATGAATACCTACAACACACAATGTTGCCATTCAACCACTGCTCCCGTGCCATATCTTTGGTGGAATGATCGAAATGTGATCTTTGTATTCCATCTTCTCTTTATTGTGGCTTCCTTTGGTTCGTATATTTCTCTAGTTTTCTCTTAAAAGCTGCAATGGTTTCTGGCTGAACTAGTCCATGTGCCAAAGCATTCTACGGCTTGAATTTCACATCAGAATGGTGGTCCTGTCTATCAACTGGAAAGTAAGAAGCAACTTCACCACAAACAGTCATGGAAGAACTGACTGCATATTAACTTCCACAAGCAATTAATGAATTGTCTGAAGGCAGGGTTTCTGCTCCTGTTAGGGGCAAAGTCTTGGCTGTTTGTAAGATTTGGCGCTTTTTCATTCACGTGTGCCAACAGAAAATTATCAAAAAAATTCAGAGGGAAATGATGAGGAGTAGCAAAATTTGTTTAATTTGCATTATGCATGTTGGGGCCAAATGACAAAAATGAATCACTTCCAGGATCAAAGAGTTTATTGATGTTACAGCAGTGGGCAGAAAACATCTGGGGGGTCCAGAAGATGTTTCACTGAACAAAGGAGATACATAAACCTTTAAACATTTGTTTTCCTGCCTCAGCATTTACCCACGCACCCTTAGCACCTATCCCTTGGTTTTCCCAATGCTTCTTCATAGAATCCCTACAGTGTGGGAACAGGCCCTGCGGCCCAACAAGTCCACACTGACCCTCACAGCACCCACCCAAACCCATCCACCTAATCTACACATCCCTGAACACCACAGGCAATTTAGCATGGCCAATCCACCTAACCTGCACATCTTTAGACTGTGGTAGGAGACTGGAGGAAATCCATGCAGACATGGGGGAAACGTGCAAACTCCACACTGGCAGTTGCCTGAGGGTGGAATTGAACCTGGGTCCCTGTCACTGTGAGACTGCAGTGCTAACCACTGTGCCACCGTGCTGCCCCAATATCAGTAAGCTGCTCTTGTGTGAGCATATTGTATATGAATGAGGTAGTATTCTAGTGTTGGCATTCTGTATCTTGTGCTTATGAGGCTGTCATTTTAGTATTCTGCTCACCTTGTACTGTAGAATGTATGTTTGAAGAGACTGTCTGTGCTGTGTTGTGGTGTTTGTTTCTGTTCAATTTTAGGACGTGTTTTACAAAACATCATAATACAATCATTGGTCCACATAGATGTTTCATCATGGCCATGGTTGGTGATAACTTCTTATTCAACCACATTTCAATAGTATTGACTTCTTCACCTGGAAATCAATTCTCCCTGCTAACTGGCTGGGGGCTTGTCTAATGATGTCTGCCAACAGGTATTGAGTTAAATCCCTTAATGTCTGTTCTGTTTAAAACTCCATTATTTATACATGTACAGGTATGTGCGTATGTAAATATGATTGCAATCACCTAAAGGATCTTAAATGATGTGAGTCGAGCTTTTCCCCTTCTATCCTATATTAAACAGCAAACTTTGCATTGGCTTGTAAGAAAGGCTACTATCTGTGCTTCTGAAGGATATCCCTTATAAAAACTGTCTATAAAAACAGCAATGACTACATTTTTGCTTCTTCTTAACAAGATCCACTTGTATGATTTTTACAAGATGCTTTATCCGGTTGCTGTGAGTAAGAAGGTCACGATTCAGACAGTGCAAAATACTGCTTCAGTAACAATCTGCTTTAGCCACTTTTATGCCAACCAAAAAACATGGGAAGTCATTTTACATTAACCAAGAGCCGTGGGCAGCTCTAACACTTATTAGGGGAAGGAAAGAATAAAGAATGTCAATAATGAGGGAAATGTTCCAATTTGACATGCCAATATTCCATAGAGCTTTCATCTGTGCAGCTTCCAAACCATTGTGACCAATGTTAAGTGAGATCTGTTCAGGACTTTATTTTTCTCTAGTTACAGCATACAGGTTGCATCAAAGGGGTGATTTAATGTTGCATTTGTTCCAATATGCAAATGACAACAAACATCAACCTTCTTGTTGTCAGTCGCTAAACAAAGCAATTGAAAGACTCTGACCAGCTTTACGTGGAAGCAGAGACATTATATTACACTGTGAAATCTTCCTTTCAGAGGAATTAAGGAATTCCACATCAGTCTCACTGTCGGGCAATACCTATTCACAATGACATGACACTGAACTCTTCCGTTAATGAAGTAATAATAGATAGCAAATTGTGGGATTATTGAGCTATGAGGAAGATTCATCTATTATTTGGACATCATATCATTATTTCTTAACATTGTTAGAACAGAACAATAAAACGATGGGTTAAGTACTCATTTATTTTCATACAGAAAAAAATTATATTATGCCAATCTTGATAGTAGCAAAAGACATTGTAAATTCCAATGATCAATGATCCAGATTGACTGGGTTACAGGGGTCTTACTATTTTTCTATGATACTTTAATGATTCATCGATTAATAATTGCTAATAGTTGTTTCATCACTGTGATTGCCTGAATAGATGTTAATTGCTGTAGCAAAGTGATGATGCAGTTACAGCTTGGGCGTAAGTCACCAACTCTTCATAAAGGCAAACAGGTTGTGTGACTTCAGTAGAATGGGAGGAATTCAGTAGAATTCAGTGGAATGGCATGGAAGTGAAGACTGAGTGACAAAGATTGCGTTTTTACTTTGGGTATTTTGGACAGGTAGGCACTGGGATTGAAGTTCTGCTTTTTATGTTTTTATTTAGCCCCCTACAGCTCGTTCACAAACATTAATTAGGTGAGGAAGTGGTGATTGGTTGGTGATCTATAAGATATTATCTTTCTAAATAGAAGCAGTAGTTTGAATCAGTACTGGGAGGGCTCTTTGTGGTGCAGTTGTGGAGTCCCTAATTCTAAGCCAGCAAGACTTGGGTTCAAGTTCCAGCTGCTCCAGAGGGTGTGTCATAACATCCCTGAACAGATTAATCAAGAATATCTGTATCAGCATGTGGGAGATAAAAGTATTGCATCAGATTATCACCATGTAAATTCTCCTCCAAGCCATATATTAATTCTGGTTTTGAATTATTTTACCATTCTTTCACCTTCATTGGCTCAAAATCCTGGAACTCCATTCCTAACAGGACTTTGGTACAACAAAAAATAAATATTTTTAATCCAATCAGCATTACAGGTATGATTATAAAGTGACCAAGGTTGAGAAATAGCCATTCCAGAGTATCCAACATTTCAAAAAGACTGGCAAAATGAACAAGAGAGGTTGTGTAGCCTTGTTAATAGAGAATGATAGAAGGGAACTTGTAACAAAGGACTTTGGCTCTAAACATCAAGAAATGGAATTGGTATGGTTGTAGATTAGGAAATGAAGGTCAGAAAATTCTGGTAGGAGTAAGTAACGGCCCTGAACTACAACAGTGATTAGGCCCATTGGACAAAACATTAAACAGAAAATTATTGGAGCTTGCAACAAAGTTGATAGTGCAGGGGAATTCATCTAGACGAGACCAATCAAATTGGCAAAGGTGGTCTGAAAGATAAGACTGTAGAACACTTTAATGACTGTTTCCTGGAGTAAGATATTGTGTGACCAATTAAGAATAAAATTATTTTGTATCTAGTGTTGTGTAATAAAATAGGGGTAGCAAAACATTTGAGGAGGTTTATTGTATTACAAATAATAGTAGCAAGTCTAAGAATGGAGAATGTTATAGAAACCATCAAAGAACCAGCAAAATTTGATCAAAAAGGGAAAGTATAGAATATGAGCTTAAACTATCCAGGGACGTATAAAAAATAATTTACAATCATTTATAACTTTACAAAAAGTAAGAGAGTAGCTAAATTCACTGTTTTCTCCTTAGAGAAACAGGAGAAGTAATCACAGGGAATGGGGAAATGGCAGAAATATTGAACAAATACTTATGTCTGTTGTATAGAAACAAAGGAGAACTATAATAAAAATTCACAAAATTGGTCTCAGAAATGAGAGAGCTTTGATGAGAGTGTGAGTGAGCTAGTTCTATATTTTCTGAAGTTTAGAAGCATAAGAGGTGACCTCATTGAAGCATTCAAAATCATGAAGAGTGTTGATAACATTGGTATTGAGATTTTGTTTTCCCTGGCTAGAGATTAGAATAGTTGGCCACAATTTCAGGATATGGAGCCAATCATTTGGGACTGAAATTAAGATAAATTTCTGAACTTAAAGGGCTTATTTCTTTTAAATTCTTTGCACTAGAGGGTTGTGCATATATTACCACAGAATATATTTAAGGTTGGGAGTGACAAATGTTTGGTCTCTCAGGGATTATGAATGGACGGACAGTGGAGTGGGGTGCTGTGGTAGCAGATAAATGATGTTAGGTTGGTACCTTTAGAAACAGCAATACTGTGAAAATCAGGCAGCGAAGTATAAATTATGGTATGGAGTTTTTCTTTAGTTCTATTAAAATGTTAAAGGCGGATGTCTTTTCTGCAGATTAGGGTATGAGTTGGCCTCTAAGCAATGTTTAGCCAAAGTTGCTGTTAATTTGTTACAGTAAAAACTTGAAATCTTGTTGGGTAATTGAAATAACTGCACAGTGGCTAGTATCCCATCACCAAGTCACCCTTTATTTACATGTACACAGTACATGGGCTCTGGCCAGCCAGGTCAAAGCCAGTCCATAGACTGAGGAGACCTTCTGAATCTCCTGTTTATGTCTGTCAGCCAGGGCTCGCTGATTTTCTCGGGTTAACAACCCCAATCAAGGATCTCATAGTCAATGAGATCCACCTGGCCCTGGTTCTTATCACTAGAGTAATCCATTCAGTCGGTCACTGGAAATTCAAATATCATATCTAAAATCATCAATCTCTACAGAGATTGTGTCAAAAGATACGTGAGCGAACAACAGACATGTTTTTTCAGACCTCCCCATGTGCTCCAGAATATTAGTTCATTGTATTGACCGTACTGTAGAAATGGGTAATGGACAATGGATACTTATGTATGCCTGCACAGTATAATTCCTAGTTCTTTTTGAATAATGTAACAACATAATATAGCCCATAGATATTACTGCAGAATTCTGAACAAATAATAGAGACCCAGAATGATCAGGTTTAGGCAGTTTCTGTGGAGATTCAAGAAAGATAGTACAGAGGATTGGTAGATCTCCAGGCTGATCTTCAATGCTAAAATTCTTAAAATACCTTTTTTTTGTACATTTAAACATTTGGCCATATAATTCATTTGGAAAAATAGAATATGTTTGAGCAGTTTCTTCACTGTTTTCTTTGAATCTGAAACCTAAGGTCAGCATGTAGATCACATCATTCCACCCAGTGACATTCAAATTCAACATATTCTGAACACTTCATAATTCCATGATTGTGATTCAAATCGACAATGTGCCTTTGTTGATCACATCAGATGGTTGAGCTGGCTTGCTACTTCTGTCAATTTGCTTTTTACAATAACACCATACATTACTTTAGAGCACTTAAAATACAATATTAAAAAAGACCAAAATAGAATATTTCACATTTTATTATAGTCCAAGATCATAATTAGCTGCAATATGTTATGTACATAAAGGAAATGCAGATTGTGTTTTAATCAGAACTTCCATTGAAATTTTAACCAAATGTAGCAATCAGTGCATAAATAGAGCTAATTATAACACTTATTAACACATTTGCAAAGTACTATTCTCCACAGGTTTCCTAATGTTATCTGCTTTAATTGAAATTAAGGTACAACTGGCAGGAGACCGACTAACATCAGTTTATAAAGCCATATTTTTGTCCTGTGAAATATATTGTTGGATTTGTCAACAGTGATGAAATCAAGAACACAACTGTTCACATAATTGTCTGGTTGACGCCAATTACCTGCTTTGAATCTTTAGACATTCCCAACCGAAACGTCAACTTTCCTGCTCCTCTGATGCTGCCTGGCCTGCTGTGTTCCTCCAGCTCCACACTGTGTTATCTCATTCAAAATATATCATGTGGAGTTGCCAGTGTTGGACTTGGGTGGACAAAGTCAAAAGTCACACAACACCAGGTTATAGGCCATAAGCTTGTGATTTCAAATCAATCTATTGGACTATAACCGGGTGTCATGCGACTTTTAACCTTGTTCAAAATACAGACACAGGTTACTGAATTCAAGCAAACAGAGGTTTGCCATACAGGAATCCATATTCTGCCTCTTGACAATCTGTCTGCTCCAGTTTCTGGGGTATTTAGGTAAATAGGGCTCCTTCAATGTATGGTCACATCATAATATTTCTAATTTGATGGTGACGTTGATCACCTGAAGTGATTAAATAAGAACATGACTGCATCTTCCAGTAAAGATGCCTGTTCTACACTGGAATTTGCTCCTTCAAAAATCAGAATTTTGGGTCAAATTGAAATTTTCAGAATTGAGATCAATAGATTTTTTGATAGATGACATTGAGGACCAATCAGCCACGTTCTAATGAAATGGAGAGATAGGTTCAAAGGACGCAGATTGAATGGTCTATTTGTTGTTCCTAAGAAGTTCATAAATTAGCTTTGCAGGCAACAAGTATCAATATATCCAACTGCCTTAAATCTAGCCACTCACAGACTGAATGTTTGTTTATTCACTCACAAAACATGAGCGTCACTTGAAAGATCAAAATTTACTGTCCATCCCTAATTGCATCCTGGCATTGAATACTTCATTATCTGAGGAATTGTGATTACAGTCATACAGTTGTACAGCAGGGAAACAGACCCGTTGGCCCAATTTGTCCATGCCGACCAGATAGCCTAAATTAATTTTGTCTCATTTCCTAGCATTTGGCCTATATCCCTCCAAACCATTCCTATTTATGCGCCCATCCAGATGCCTTGTAAATGTTGTAACTGAACACTGTAAATTAGCAGTGACCATTCCACTTTTGACTTTATAATGCGTGCCTAAGTCACTGGAGATGGCCGGGCCTAGTTTACTGTCCTGGAAGTACTCCTCCAGTAATATTGTATGGCTTCAAAAGCACACAGTTATCTTTCCTCTGAACTGCATTTCTGAGGAAGGGTCACTCAACCTGAAACATTAACTCTGATTTCTCTCCACAGATGCGGCCAGACCTGCTGAGCTTTTCCAGCAATCTCTATTTTTTGTTTCTGATTTACAACGTCCGCGGTTGTTTTGATTTTTATTCACACAGTTATCTTCTCTTGTACTTGCTATGCCTGTTTTCCTCGATATCCTTCAACTTCAGTGCACTACCATAACATAAGAAGACCTCTGAAGAAGAGTTACTTCTTAGAGTGAACCTCATTTATATCTCAAAAAAAAGGAAGCTGACGTTGATTCAAAATTTGCCATCAGAACGTATTCTGTTCGATGACATCTAGCTAACCCCTGATCATGTTTATTTACCAACAGAAGCTGATGGAAAAGAAATACTAACATATTTTCAGAATTTATGTTTTTACTTTGTGGAAAATTACTAATTAGAATTTATGTGAAATACTTTATGTGATATTGGAAGGGTAGATCTCACAATGAAATGCTAATGGTCATTTATGTTTGCAATTCCTAAAGGACCGTCCAATAGGTTCTGTTTTTGTTTCAAACAAACAGATTTTCACAAACCAGGTCATAAATAATTAAGCAAATGCACGTTCCAGTC
This sequence comes from Rhincodon typus, assembly GCF_021869965.1. NCBI lineage: Eukaryota > Metazoa > Chordata > Chondrichthyes > Orectolobiformes > Rhincodontidae > Rhincodon > Rhincodon typus. Next base: position 133,385,390 of record NC_063333.1, read on the forward strand.
ATCTAGATGTGGTCTTTATAAAGATTTATGTGATTGATTTAAATATAATACAATGTGCCATGTATTCTGAGAGCCCTTTCAATCCCTTTAATGTACTGGGGAAAGTTTAGTTCCAGAAGCTTTTAATTCACAAAAAAATACAACTGAAACATGGATACCTTAATGTAGAGACATAAGATATACAAGGCAAAAATGCTATTATAGTAGTTAATTTTAAAGTGTATCCCGTCATTTGATAAGTTTCAGCTATTTTCTAAAATTAGAATGATTCCATCATTGAATTTTTCAAGGCACAATAATTAATTGGAGCAGTGAAGGGTGGTTATTCATGGATTGTGTGTGTATATATTGTATATATACACTGCTATTTTTAAAAGAATTTCTCAGTCTTACTTTTGAAAACATTAGTGTTTAACTGTACTGTAAGAAAGTTTTCACAATGACTGATTTAGAGGGTGGTTCAAAGTAGACCAACAAGCAGATCAATAATAACCTCAGTCGATCCAGTCATTATAGGAATGATAAGAATTGACCATTCAACTGCTAGGGCCTGGAAAGGAATTAGATCCATACTTGAAAAGAACATTTTGCAGGGCTATGGGGAAAAAGTGGGTTTGTGAAACTAATTAGACAGCAGTGAGAAAGCAAGAATAGAAATGATGGGTCAAATAGCATTATTTATGTTCTATGATTCTGTAAGAAAGCAACTGAAGTCAGCAGACTTTTAAATATAAGTTAAGAAGGACTTTCTGGTGAGGAAGAGCTTTCTCTGCACCGACCATAGAAGATACACTCATGTTTGCAACATGACCTTAATATATTATGTATCATTGAAGACCTCCAGCCTTATCTAACATGTGGTGGGGAAAAACTTAAAAGGAGACAGTTGACTGTAACCTCTGAGGTATCGAAAGAGGATGAGAGCAAAAGCAAAATACTGTGGTCACTGGAACGAAAACAGACATTGCTGAAGAAACTCTGCAGGTCTGGCAGCATTCACAGAGAGAGAAACAAAATTAATGTTTCAAATCCAATGACGTTTCTTTGGAGCTGGATAATAAAGTGATGATGATATTGATAAGACAATAACCCAGAGGTAGATACTAATGGCGGCACCAGAAAGGTGGGCATTGTTTGGGCTCCTCAGCCTGTCTGCTCCAGCCCAGCCATTTCCATCCTTTTTCACCTTAGAATCCCTACAGTGTGGAAATAGGCCCTTCGGCCCAACAAGTCCACACCGACCCTTGGAACATCCCACCTAGACCCATCCCCCTATAACCCACACACCCCTGAACACTAGGGGCAATTTATTATGGCCAATCCACCTAACCTGCACATCTTTGAACTGTGGGAGGAAACAGGAGCACCCAGAGGAAACCCACGCAGACATAGGGAGAATGTGCAAACTCCACACAGACAGTTGCCCGAGGCTGAGAATCAATCCCAGGTCCCTGGTGCTGTGAGGCTGCAGTGCTAACCACTGAGCCACTGTGCCTTCTTCCTGTTGGTGGTAGCAGAGAAGGTGACATCTCAGAGGAGGATGGCTGGAGTGGGAATCTTGGCAAGGCAGTGACGGCCTGGTCTGGCGATGGAGCCAGGGTCTCCTGGTTGTAGTAGGCATGGAGTGGGAGGTGCTGGCGTTGATGAGGTGGCAGTGGCAGCGCGCTATGCCTGGAGCGAGGACCCCAGTGTCATCGAGGTGGGCCTGGAACCTGGCACTCCCGGTTACGGTTCTGGTGGGCCCGGAGCCTGGCACTTATGGTTGTGGTGGGCCCAGAGCCTGGCACTCCTGGTTCCGGTTGTGGTGGGCCCGGAGCCTGGCACTCCCGGTTACGGTTGTGGTGGGCCCGGAGCCTGGCACTCCCGGTTACGGTTGTGGTGGGCCCGGAGCCTGGCACTCCCGGTTGCCGGGAGAATGTGTGTTCAGCACAGGACCGGGCATCAGCAGTGGCATTAGCATCGGTGTCAGTGAGGTGGGCCCAGCAGTGAAGATATGGCGCTTGAAGAATGGTGACTCCTACATTGGTGGGTCTGGCACAGGTGAAAGGAAGGGTGAGGGAGGGTTGGCAGTGCGGGTGTCATTGGTGAACTGGCTCAGGACCCATGGCACGAGGATAAACTTTCTTTCAGTTATATCGTTTTATTCTTAAGCTATTCAAAATGGTGTTGGATTGTGGTGACAGTTGAAGCTTTTTTCACTGTATTTTACTGTATTAATTCAGAGCAAAATACAAATGGCAACAAATCATTCAATTCAATTCAGTCAAAGAGTGAGCACACAGCTGACAGAGGAGCAGTGAGGCCACAGTCTCAGCTTTAATAAAGCAGGCATGGAGATCAGAAACCTGATAGAAGATGCCCCACCATCAGACTCATCTGTCTGTACTGACCCATGAGGATCAGCAAAATTACTCCAATCCTTCAGTGTTATACAGCAACTTGCATCAACCTCCTGCAGTGGGCGTTTTATCAGTGAGCCTATTTGCGGTATAACGCAGCATTAATCAGGTGAGAGAGGCACTATCCTGCAACTCCCTGGATTTAGTTCAAAAAAGACCATTGCGTACATTTAATTGCTCCATTCTACTTGCCTCCCTGGAGTGTGGGATATCTTTGGCTGTGCACAGATTGGCGACTGTATGCTAGTGGAAAATAAATTTACCCATCTAAAGAGGACTGACATATCACTCCCTCAAATAGAGACGTGAGTGTTTGTGAGTGTGAATGTCACACAATTCTTCAATGATGAAAGAATAGAATAATAAAGTTTAACACATCAAGGTATTCACTGTTGTCATTAACTGTGGAATTCCCTGCCCAGTGAAGGAGTTGAATGTTGAATGTTTTTAAGGTAAAGATAGATATGTTTTTGAACAGTAAAGTAGTTAAGGGTTATGGGAGTGGGTAAGTAAGTGGAGCTGAGCCCACAAAAAGATCAGCCATGATCTTATTGGTTGTGGAGCAAGCTCGAAGAGTCAGATCACCTACTCCGTTCCTATTTCTTATGTTCTTATGAATAACCCTATTCCACAACCCATGCATGCCAGCAAAGCACACTAATGGTTCAAAAGTGCAACAGAATCCACAGTGTGAACATTTTGACTCACTGAAATGAGATTTAACATGATGGAGTGAATGGTCTTTGCAATAGACCAAAACAGAGGAAGAATAAGTCACCCCCAACTGATACAAAGCCAAATCTGGTGGCAGATGCAACTCTTTCCTGGAAGTATTATTTCATGTTTTTACATCAGACAACAAGGAAAAGTTGATCATTCCTTTATGTTATCTGTTCCTTTTTTTGCTGTTATTTTGTTCTATTCATAATTGAAATGTGTATGGTCTCTCCTATTAAGAATATGGTTGCTATCTGTGCCAAATTTCATGCAGTCAATACATGTTATAGCGGCTATCTCTTTTAAATTGGGTATGACAGGATAGTGCATCTGCTGCATGCATTACTTCTGAGTCATTCCTCAATGGATAGACTAGTTGTAATGGTGCCACCTGTCAAAGTTAGGGGTATTTTGGTAAACATCTCCATCTCTGTGTTAAGACACAGCTCATGCATCCATATAGTAATATCTACAGTAGTAGTGTCTACATGAGTGGAGATATCCACAGTTATTTGTATGGAGGTACAGGTTATCATGAACCAAATATTGGCTTGGAGTCAGAGTATCTGTTTCTGTGTCTCAGGTAATTATGTACTGTAGGAGGAACAAAACAGCAGAGATCAGTTAGACAGGATTCCCACATTGTTACAATCTGTTTGATATTTAAGCTGTGCCTTGGAAAGTGTCTGATGTCTCCATAATCCAGAAACTTTAGTTAAAATTCCTGGAGTAGTCTAGAAAGGTTCTAAAATACTTATGTTATACTATCTAAACTGTTATCGGAAATGTGGAAGCAAAACTAAAAACTTGCTCATTTCCCCATGAGAAGTTTTTGTTTGGGAAGGAGGGGGGGAGCTGTGGAGGGAGAGTGTGAGGCAATTGGTAGATATTTGGAAAACGTTGTTTCCATCCCAAATCCCTGATTGCTCATGGAGGTGGCAAAGCACTGTGTAGCAAGCACACCCTGATCTACTCTAATCATTTTAGCTCTTAACCAATATATTGAAATAGATCATTGGAAATTTTTAATGTGAAGGGCAAGGGAATTTTACCTCAGCCTTTACTAATAGTGATCCGAACCACAAAGCAGCAAGTGCACATACTGTAAACTGTGCACAAATGGACTTGCTTTTTTTTAAGTTGCCACTTTCAGCTGAAGGCTTTATCTTATCACAATTTCTTATTATAATTGCGATAACAAATCATACTGCACCTTACACTGCCATGACTGGCTAGTCTGGAGTTTTTTATTGATCTGTTATGTTCAACAGTGTAAACACGAGGAAAATGTATTCTGATCATCACAAAAATGACTTTGTCAGCGTAGAATACTAGTTGGTCAACAAGCCCCTCAAGTTTATTCTACTTTTTGATTAGATTAACGTTGATCTGTAACTTAAGTCCCTTTAACTATTCGGGATCCATTCACTTTAAAACATTATCCAACACAAATTAATCTCTGTTCTGAAATTTTCAGTTAGTCTACTTAAAAAAAAAGTTCAGAGAGATTTCACCATTCTTGTGTGAAAATATGATTCCTCGCACAGTTGAGTTTCACTAAGCTATCTGTAAGTTATTTTAATGAATTACATTTACAGCTAAGTCAAAAGATTTACGCTGCTCTATGTCACACTGCAAAGGAACCTCCAACAGCTAGTGACAACAGTAAGGAAGGGTACTAAGCTGGGGAGCCAAATAGTATCTGCCCATCCTCTTTGGAGGAAGTGGTGTCTTTAATTTGTAGAGACAGAGAGAGTAAGGCTAAAGGTTCTTCAACCAAAATGTGAACTACGACTTGGTTTTATCCAATGTGAGTATTCTGTTTTTCTAGATGGAGCATAAATTTCTCTTAATGTCGACATAGACCTATGCCAATGGAATAAAAAATCACTGCTTCAGGATCTTTGAGCCACCTGAGTGCTTAAATTCCCCTTTACATCTTCCTCTCTATTTCAGTTCTAGTAAAAAAAAGGTGGACATCAGTGCAAAATTAAAAGCAACTCTCTGACTGAAATCTGTTTTATTTGCTTTGGTTAGTGACTACAGTACAGCGTAGCTGTGTGTGCACTGTGCAATTTACTGCAGGCTCCATTTTAAACTGGGCACAGAATAGCCAGTTAGGAATAGCAACACTCTGCAAGTCTGAGCATCACTGTACACATGTACTGGTCCTCCTGGACTGTGTTTACATCATTCAAGAATTATGGTACATAGCTGTTAATAAGCTTCTGAGTATTTGCTGGCTCCATGTAGGGGGCTGGCTTGTTTAATTTTCCTGTGCATCCTAATTGACAAAAGGAATAAACTCTGGTTAATAAGGATAGGTTAAACTTAGTTACCGCTTAGAGAATTCACAAGCTGCATTTTATATAAACACAGCTGGATTTTCATTTACATGCTGTTAGCCAAGAACTGTGAACCTTTTTGACGGGTCCTTAATTAAATTTTTCATAAACACATACCATGCACTGATAAACATTATTGGAAAACAGACTCTGGGGAGGCCAATAAAAGTATTTTCAATCTGCCTGTTAACCAATAAAGACCTTGGGGTACGTTATCCTCTTTATCTCTTGGATATTCGGGATTACCTCAATGGAAAGCAGAGTGCAGACTGGAGGTGAGAGAATGACAGAGCTCCTTCCAGCTTCCTATGGAGATCCTTCTCATTCAGGATGAAGATCTGATAGATCTGGTAATCACTGAGAAACTGACTGCAGTTTAGTCCAACACTTTTTCCTTCTTTCAAATGGTCTTTAATCCTATTTGTCACCCACTCCTAATTCTTTACTTAGACAAAGTGAACGTTCTTTGCACTGGAAATTCAAGGAATGAGAAATCACCTGGGAGGGAAGATGCTTCCACTTTTGAGAGCATCTACATACATATCGAAAATAGTTACAACCAAATTCAAATAAGCAGTAAGGAGAAGCTTCTTTATTCTGAGGGTGGAACCACCTGAACTATTTGAGGTAAACAATATACTTGCACTGATGATGAAGCTCGATAAATACATGAACTGAAGTTGATGGGAGGAAAATAATGTAACCTGAGTTGGAGGAGGTTTGTAGGGTGTATTTTCTTTATTTATTTTTAGGATGTGGGGCGTTGCTGGCCGGCCAGCACATATTGATTGTTTCAAGTTGCCCTCGAGAAGGTGGTGGTGAGCTGCCTTCTTGAACCACTGCAGTCCAGGTGCTGTAAGTAGACCTATAATGCCATTACAGAGGGAATTCCAGGATTTTGACACAGTGACAGTGAAGGAACGGTGATAAGTTTCCAAGCCAGGAGTGGCTTGGAGGGGAATTTGCAGTTAATATGTTCCCATGTATCTGCTGCCCTTGTCCATCTAGATAGAAGTGGTCATGCGTTTGGAAGGTCCTGTCTAAGGATCTTTGGTGATTTTCTGAAGTACACCTTGTAGATAGTGCACACTGCAACTACTGAGTATCAGTGGTGGAGGGAGTGGGTGCTTGTGGATGTAATACCAATTAGGCAGGCTGATTTGTCCTGAATGGTGTCAAGCTTCTTGAGTTTCATTGGAGCTGCACCAATCCAGGCAAGTGGGGAGTGTTCCATCACATTCCTGACTTGTGACTTGTGTAGATGATGGACAGGCTTCAGGGGGTTAGGAGGTGAATTACTCAAAGCGGTTTTCGTAGCTGCTGATCTAATCTTGTAGCTATTATATTTATGTGATAAGTCTAGTTGAGTTTCTGGTCAATGATAATACCCCAAGGGTATTGATAGGAAGGGATTCAGTGACAGTAATACCATGGAATGTCAAGGGTTGGTGCTTTGATTATCTCTTACCGGAGCCGGTCGTTGCCTGGCATTTGTGTGGCATGAATGTTATTTGCCACTTTTCAGCCGAAGTCTGGATATTAACCAGATCCTGTTGCATTTGAATACGGACTGCTTCAGTATATGTGGAGTTGCGAATGATGCTGAACATTGCAAAATCATTGGTGAAGATCCGCACTTCTGACTGTTATAGACCAGACCAGATGCATATTAAGAAGAAAGTCTAGACCCTATCTATTTCTTATTTTTAAAGGTAAGTGTAAGGCATTGCTTTCCAGATGCAATTTGATTGGTGAAGCTACTCAATGTTAAGCATAACGCATATTATTTTTAAAAAATATTTTAAAAATATTATTTTAAAATACAGATAAAATAAAAATAAAAGAATTGGCTTAACTGTAACTCTGTTGAAAAGCTTAATGAAATAATATATGTATTAACTACTGCTAATTAAGTGTTCCAATATAGTAGCATCCCATAAACACACTCTTGACCAGGGTAAATTCAATAAAACAGATTGTCTCACATGTAATTCTAGGAGCAGGAAGAGAACCCCAACAGAGAGAGGAATGAGGGCTTTCACATCTGGCTTCAAGACCCAGCAAATTCAGGAACCCAAGACTAAAAATCCTGGTTCTGTGGGAGTTTGACACCTACTTTTCAGGCTGCTTCTATTGTTCCAAATTTTTTTTTTATTAAATCCCCAAGGCCTCACAAGGTCTTTATTCTGTTGGCTTAATGCAGACTTTTCAACAACTCTTTCTCAACCTTTCTTCATTAAAAAAAAGCCAGGACAAAATATACCTCTTAAAGCCTTAGGATTGTCAGATGACCTTATGATAGGGGGAAGGTGATTAATGAAGCAACAGAAGATGTTTGGGCCTAGGACTCTACCTTTAGGAACTCCTGCAGAGATGTTCTGGCACTGAGATGACTGACCTCCAATAACGACAACCATTTTCTGATGTGCCAGGAATGACTCCTACCAGCAGTGAGTGTGCCCCTGATACACATTAATTCCAGTATAGCTAGGGCTGTTTGATACCCTATTTAATCAAATGTGGCTTTGATGTCAAGGGTTGTCACTCTCACCTCACGTCTCACATTCAGCTCTTTTGTACAGCTTTAACCAAAGCTATAATGAGGTCAGGAGTTAAGTGACCCTGGCAGAACCCAAATTGAGTGTCAGTGAGCAGGTTATTGCTGATGAGGTGATACTTAATAGGACTGAATTGATAATACCTTCCATCGCTTTATAGAGTTATTGTGTCATACAGCATAGAAATAGACTCTTCGATCCAATCAGTCCATGCCGACTGTGTATCCAAACTAAACAAGTCCCACCTGCCCCTGCATTTGACCCATATCCCTCCAAACCTTTCCTATTCATGAACTTATCCGAATATCTTTTAAACATTGTTACTGTACCTACATTCATCACTTTCTCTGGCAGTCCATTCCATACAAAAATCACCTTCTGTCCTTTATAAATCTTTCTCCTTTCACTTTAAAAATATGTCACCTAGTTTTGAACTCCCTCACCCTAGGGAAAAGACCCTTGTCATTCACTTTATCTTTGCTTCTCATGATTTTATAAACCCCAATAAGATCAACACTCACTCTCATAAACTCCTAAATGGAGAGGTGATGGTGTAGGGTATTATCACTAGACTGTTAATCCAGAGATCCAGATAATGTTCTGGGCACCTGGCTTTGAATCCCACTACAGCAGATGGTGGAATTTGAATTCAATAAATATCTGGAATTAAGAATCTAATGATAACCATGAATCATTTTTGATTGTTGGAAAAACCCGTCTGGTTCACTAATGTCCTTTAGGGAGGGAAACTGCCATCCTGGTCTGGCCTACATGTGACTTTTAACATTTACTTAACTGCATTCAATTCCCTCATGGTGGAATTTGAGCACGTCTCCAAGTTTATTTGTCTAAGCTTCCAGATTACCACTCTGTAACATAAGCATATCGTACACATGTGTATATAAGAAAAATCTTTCACAAGACACTGCAAAGGTGATTGTCAGAGAAGATTACGCAGAAATATATTGAAGCACAGGAATGTGGTTGACTCTGAACTGCCCTCTGGGCAAATAAGGATGGACAATAAATGCTGCCTAGCTAGCGATGTCCCTCAACCGATGAATGAATAAAGGGAACTCCAGTGAAAAACTCCCAAACATTCTAGTTAAGATAATTTTATATCTCAAAACCTCCATTGGTAAATATTTTCTGAATTCTTTCCAGTTTAATAACACCCTTCCCTATAACAGGGTGGCCAGAATTGTATACAGTAATCCAGAAGAGGACTCACCAACATCCTGTACAACCTCAACATAACATTCCAACTCTTATACTCAAAGGTCTAAGCAGTAG
>NC_063333.1:133394711-133512036 GCF_021869965.1 Rhincodon typus
CGCCTCCTACTACTTGCCCTCGTCCACCTCTTTGAGGCCTAAACTCCCTGGAATTACTTTGAGCCCAGAACACATGGACGCCTTTTGTTTGGGACTGCTTGTAAGTAACCATTATGGCCTCTATTCACTTCTGGCACTGCTGAGTCTACAAAGCTACTACCCAATCAGATTGTCTGGTGGATCATCAGGGCCAGGATTTCCTACTTGATTTGGAAGTGGGGAGCACAGTCCCATTCTGACACAAATAAGGCCAGACTTCTGGACTGTCAGTGCTTATCCAGACGAATTATGGGCTTTTGAAGGTGGCGCCTGCGAATTCTGGGAGATCTGCTGAGTGATCAGTTATTGTGGCAATGGCATGTGGTTTCATGGGGCTGAAATCCACGGGGCACATAGGGACAAGTAGTTAATGCAGTGAATTTGGTAAGATACAGCAAGAAAATCAGTTAAGTCATACAGTGGAAATCCCTTCAAAAATCAGATGGAAAATCAAACTTAGCCAAAAGAAAAATGCGCGAGACAGCCCATGAGATTTTCTGGGGGTTTGGCAGGTCAAAGCTGAGAAGAGGCATCTCCTTGTGGGAGAATCCAGCACTCGTAGACACAGTTCAAAAATGGAGATCTTCCATTTAACACAGAGATGAGGTGATGATTTTCATTAAATCTGTTCCGTGAGCTACTTGCATGCATTCTGCATTATCGAGATCTCAAAGGAGGGCCACTATCCTGTTAAAACCAGGGAAACAATGTAGCTGGCTCGAATGGAGATAGTGAGAGTACAAAAACCAACCACAGAATCCCCAGTTCTTTATTAAGGGGCCAAACAAAATTCAATGAGTGAATTTGGACTACAAAGCGAGAATGATTGCTTCATATGTCCTCATCCCAGAGGTGATGTCTCATTACTATACATGTATTTCCAATACACTCCCAGCCTTTTTGTCATCCAGTTCTCCGATTCCAATCACAACAGGAAACTGCCAGTTTTTTCCATTGCTAATCTCATACTTAACGCCTACTGCTATGCTCAGAACAGTCAGAAATGGCACTCAGCTTTCATCTAGTAACAGCTGGAAAGCATTTCAATGTTATAATAAAAATCTTACAACTCAGAAGAAAGCGATTCAGCACTTTGAGTCCTTGCTGAATTTTAGCAGAATTATTCAATTAATCCCACACTCCTTAAGGCTATAGCCTCTCTCTTACCCTTCAAATATTGATCCAATTCAGACATTAATAGTGAATCTGCTTCCCACTGTATAAAGATGCTTCCTCCTGGTGCCTCAGGTTCGTTTGTCAATCCCTTTAAATCCGTGGCAGCCGATCACTGCCCCTGCTGCCACTAGAAATAGTATTCTGTGGATTAGAATCGTTTTTATCTTTATGACCAAATTCTCATCTTGCTTGGATCTCACTGCTTCTCCCTGGGTGTTCATTATGAACCTGATTCTGTCATCTTCCTTTCTCACTCAGTCACATAATATGGCTGTCACTGGCATGACCCACATTTATTGCTCATCCCTAACAACACCCAAGAAGGTGGTGATGAATCACCTTTTCAAATCACTGCAGTTCTTGTGGCATAGGTAAACTACAGTGTCACGTTAAATTTCAGAAACGTGACCTAACAGTGAAGAAACACTAATATATTTTCAAGTCAGCTTGGACAATGATTCAGAGAGGAACTTGTTTCTGGTGATTTTTCTATCTCTTACCCTTATTTTTTTTCTGGATGGTAGTGGTCACAGGTTAGGACAAAGCTGTCAAAGGAGCCTTGATGATTTGCTGCAGCGCAACTTGTAGATGGCATACCCTGCTGCCACCGTGCAACCATGATGGAGGCAGTGACTGTCTAAAAAGGTTCCTGGCCCATTTGGCAGATTATGTCCTTCAGCACTCGATTAGTTGGAGCCCTTCCAATCCAGGTGGGCATTGAAGTCTCCCACACAGAGTACATTGTGTTTCCTTGCTATTCTAAGTACTTCACCTCAATGTTTCAACTGATTCATTAGGTAAGGGAGGCAGATGTGTGGTAAATAATGGATTTCCTTGCCAATGTTTGATCCAGTACTGTGCAACTTCAAGGTTCAAATTTAGTGTTGACAATTCGAAAGATCACTTCATGTACACTGCTGGACTAGCATCTTTGGTGGATCTGTCCTGTCAGTCATACAAGTCCATAACTAGTAATCATTGTGGAGCTGACTGGGACATCAGATATAAGGTATGACTAATGGCTGTTGCTTGATTAACCTTTTGGATAGGTTTTCGAAATTTGGCACAAGATCCCAGGTGTCAATCCAGTGGATTTTGTGGTGTTAAACAGGCGTTTGTTATGTCCAGTGCCTCAATGTATGTTGGGTGCTCTGTCCAATGTCGTTCTTTTTCTGCAGTTCTTTGATACAATTCAGTGGCTTGTTAAGCCATTTCTTAAAAAAAAATTAATTACTCTGCTATGGGTCTGGAATAAGCTGTAGGCCAAACCAAGCAACAGCAACAGCTTCAAAAATAGAAACTGCTGAAGAAACTCGGCAGATCTGGCAGCATCTATGGAGAGAAGGCAGAGTTAACCTTCCAGATCCAGTGACCCTTGTTCAGGAAGCAACAGATTTCCTTCCTAAAGGATATTAATCAACCAGATTAATTCTAAAAGTTATCATGGCAGTCAATTCTGAGACTCATTCCAGATTTATTTAATTAGTTCTATTTAAATTTCTCTAGTAATTGTCGTTATATTGAACACATATCTCTGGTGGTCTTTGATTTATATGTCCAGTAACATTCCTTTCATAACTGAGCCACTCTTTAATTCTTTTTTGGGCTGTCCAAGATGGTGGCAGGTTAGCAGGACTGCAGGTGGCCTCGTGCCAGGGCTCATCTGCTCCCATCTACTTTCTCTTCTTCTCTCTTTTTACTGCTGCTCCATTTTTTTATCCTTTTGCTCGTTTTTCTTTTATTTGACGAGTTTAGTCGGAGGTAGTGAGAGCCGGCCATGTACAGAGTGCCAGCAGACTCCCCCCAGCCAGTGTTCGGACAAAGCAGTGGACGTGGCAACTCCCGGCAACTGGGGGTGGCAGCAGGCGATAGCAAGGACTTCCTTCCGGCCTTTGGGGCCGGTGGAGGCCGCGGTGGCAAGGCTCCCCTGGCGATCGGATGGGGCAGAGGCAGTGGCCTATTCAAGATGGTGGCACCGGCAAGGCAACGTCTTGGAGTGGGAGGGTGCGGTGGGAGCGGGATGCTTGACTTGGCCGTGGCCTGTCTGGCAAGAGAGCCAGGGGAGCCTGGTTGTGGGGACAGTGTGGGTGCATCATGGGACTCGGGGGGTGGGTGAGGTGGTTGGCATCAGCAAGGTGGACCCAGTGGTGAAGGGATGGCACCTAAAGAGTGGTGACTCCTAGGATGATGGGTCCAGCGCAGACGGTGGCACAAGTGATGTTCGTGAGCAGGCTCAGTTCTCATGTTGGAAGTGGAAGAATGAAAATGGACTCTTCTTCGGTTATACCATTTTACTCTTTTTATTCTTAAACTATTCAAACTGGTGACGGATTGTGATGACACTATATTTTACCATATTATTCACTGTAGTCAGTGATTAAAATGGGACTTCAAATTTGCCATCAACCACGGCACAAGTTGAATTCTGCCCCAAATAACACAGTAATGTATTATCCAATTAGAAAATGACTGATCTGTGCCAAGATCAGAAATTCAATGCGTTGACTTTAACCAACTCAATTTGGAGCACTTGTTCTTTCTCTTTTTTTTTCTGATTAATGCGTCCATCAGTTCTGATGACTTGCAATATCGACTGACTGTCCCCTTCACCAGTGCTGATTGAACTGGTGTGTCTCAGGCGACTTTGTGCTTGGAATTCAGTTCAGAATTATCCCTAATCTGAGCAAACACTTGATTGCTGAAGTATTTAATTGAGGTTCAGGGCAGTACAAATCGAAGTCATAATTTACACAAGTGCTCTCCCAATTCAATTTACTACTTCAATACAACCTGTAGCCGTTTCATGTAAAAGGAGAAAGTCAGGTACTGTAAAAGAGCACACTGCTCTGAGTATTAACTGGCATTTCCCAGACCTAACTGATGGAGCGTCTAGCTAACGATGCATGGTTTTCAGTTCTATAATTCTTCCTTCGAGTTAGTTAAGCATTTCAGAATACTGCCAACATGATTTGGGTAGCACGGTGGTTCAGTGGTTAGCACTCCTACCTCATAGCACCTGGGTTTGATTCCAGCCTCAGGTGACTGTGTGGAGTTTGCACATTTCCCGTACCTGTGTGGGTTTCTGCCAGGTGCTCTGGTTTCCTCCCACAGTCCAAAGATGTGCGGGTTAGTTGGATTGGCCGTGCTAAATCGTCCAAGATGTGCAGGACTATGTAGATTAGCCATGGGCAATACAGGGATAGGATGAGTCTTGGTAGGATGTTTTTTGGAGGGGTGGTGTGGGTTTGATGGACTGAATGACCTGCTTCCACACTGTAGGGATTCTAAGTAATTGATTCATTGTATGAATTGTTCTCAAGTTTTTTTTAGAAGGACTTGATAGCGGCCAATTTGAATAAACATAGTACTCATTAATGTGTACGGTTTCCAAGATATTTCATCCATATGTAAAATAAATTCAACAACACTCTTTCCTGATTAATAAATCTGATTGAAGTTACAATCTATGTAGCATATTTATCATCTTGATCAAAAGATACTTGTTACAGGGTATCTAGTTGATTTGAGGTTTAAAAAAAGGCAGAATATTTCTTAACTCATGAGAAGTTAGGAAGTGCAAATATCCAAAGGAATCAGGGTGTCCTTTTCTATCAGTCACTAAAAGCTAGCACACAGACAATTAAGAAGGAAAATGCAACGTTGGCATTCATTTCAGGGGATTTGAGTACAGGAGTAGTGATATTTTGCAGTGGTTGCATAGAGCATTGGTGAGGCTGCTTCTGGGCATTTGTGTATAGTTTTAGTCACCTTATCTAAGAAAGGATATATTTGCTATCAAAGGAGTTCAGTGGAGGTTTGCTAACTTAATCCGTGGGTTGGCAGGATTGCTTTTTTTTAGAAGAAACTGAGGAAATTGTGTCTGTATTATCGAGAGTTTTGAAGAAGTAGAGGTGATCTCTATGACAGTTGTAAAATCATTACACGGTATGATTGGGTGAATGTGGATAAGATGTTTCCTTGCACTGGAGACACTGAAATCAAGGGATACAATCTCAGGGTAAAGGGTATGCCATTTAAACAGGAACTGAGGTGGAATTTCTTCATTCAGAGTGCGATGATTTTCCAGAATTCTGTACCTCTGAAGGTTGTGGAAGGTCAATCAGTCAGCATGTTCAAGAAAGATGTCTGGAGATTAATGACTTTAAGAGATGAGGAGGTAGTGTGGGAAAGTGGTGTTGAGATAAAAGATCAGCCATGACTTAACTGAATGGCTGGGCAGATTCAATGGGCCGAATGCCATATTCTATTCTTGTTCCTATGTTCATAAAGAAAACGATTAAGGCCCTGATGGAATCTCAGAGCTCAGTTTTACCAGCTTGGCTTAGGTCACATAGAGATCTACAGTGCAGAAAAAGGCCCTTCGGCCCAACAAGTCTGTGCCAGTCAAAAACAGCCACCTAACAGCCACCTGAGCTCAAAAGTGACAGGCAATCTCGCACAGGTAGGCAACAGACCTAGGACAGGTAGATTCTCAGTGTTGGTCAAGCTGCCTTCAGGACCATTGTCCCATCAAGAAACAGGGGCTCACTCCCAGGGTCCCTAAGTCCAATGTAAAGACTGGCAGCTCATCAACCTTAGAATCATATCCACAATTTTATCAACAAAAACAAATTTTTGGAGTAGAAAGTGCATCTCACACTGAACATACACAGTCAGCCATGTCACTGTTTTCAAAAATCACTATTTATGTGCTTTATGAACAGTCTGACTTTACTGTGTTGTACTTGTTTTGATATAAAATTAATTATAAATTAAATCACCACAGAACATTCCAACGCTGATCTAGGCTCTTTGCTCCCAAAAGTTGAACCCATTATTTTTCTCCACAAGACTCAGAAATGACTTTCACAGATCTCCTTGTATACTCTGAACTGTAATTTAGGAAAATGAATCACTCTGTCTCATACTGAATGTTCCTTTTCATTATTCAACCATTCTCTTTTTCTCTCACTTGTTATATGTCAGCTTGGTTATGTTCCTGCATAAGGTGTATTAACTACACCAAATCTGATATCAATTGAATGTCAGTTTTAGAAAGATCTAATGTGGAAGTACTTGGGGTAAAGTTAATGCAGTCTTTTGGTGACAGAAATTTCTAATCAACCTGTTCAGAGGTGGTATAATACACCTTAGAGCTGGTGAGATGTGAACATAGACTTTGTAGCTCAAAGGTGGAAAAGCTATCACTGAAGCACAAGACAGTCTCCTCACCTCCCTCTCCCCTACTCTTATTATTTTGAGATAAGTGTCCTTAAGGATAGAGACAGTGGTGTTCAACGAAAGGGGAGGCAGGGAGGTAAGCGTGTAGTTGTAGTACCACTAGACTTGTAATTTAAAAGCCCTCGCTAATGTTTTTGGAATGAGTTTGGATCTCACCACAGTAATTGGTTAAAATTTGAATAAAACTGTTTATATCCCTCTTTGTTTCATAGACTCCCTACAGTGTGGAAGCAGGTCATTCAGCCCTTCAAGTCTGCACTGAGCCTTCAAAGGACATCCTATCCAGGCCCATTCCCCCTACCCTATCCCTGTAACACTACATTTAGCATGGCTAATCAATCCAACCTACACACTCTTAGACACTATGGGCAATTTAGCATGTCCAATCAGCCTAACCTGGACTTCTTTGGACTGCGGAAGGAAACCAGAGCACTCAGCGGAGCCCATGCAGACACAGGGAGAATGTGCAAACTCCACGCAGACAGTCACCCAAGGATAGAATTGAACCTGGGTTATTGCCGCTGTGATGCAGCAGTGCCAACTACTGAGCCACCACATGTCCCATCTTCACCACTTACTTTCCAATCTATTTTTGTGTCATCTGCAAACTTGACAGGAGTACATTCACTTTTCTCATCCAAGTTATCAAAATGTATTGTAAATATGGCTGCATAAGCTAATCTGTATCTTCTTCAACTAATCATTTCTCCTCTCATCTCCACCTTCTCCTGTATCTCTTTCTCAGTAAATACAAACTTCTTTGATGATTGAGATTGAGCAGGGTACAGCACACTAGCCTAATGCAAGATTACCCAGACGGGGTATTCCTACGTGGCACCAGTCCAGGATTGGACCTCATCTTCAGGACACTTATGGTTTATCTATATTGGCCTTGGTCAAAACATGGACAACATTGCAACTCCTTTTGGTGACAGTCTGAGGATTTCTTACAGATACCAACATTCAAGTGTCAATCGTGTATTCCTTACTGCTGAGAAAGTATCATGGTATGGGCCAAGGGCTATCAACAGAGGTTGGCACCTCTGCCTTGTCCATGATGTACAAGTTATCACAGTTCCTTGGATATCTCGTGCAGACCTGCAATACCTGGCTGTTATGGACACAAATGACTTGAGCATTAACAGAGTAGACTCACTTTCTGAACATTGTTGGTTCACAATAGAGTGCTCACAATGCAGAACTTTTAGCTATTCTCTTTATTTCTCTATTTTTGTACCTAATCTATTTTACTACCTAAGATTTGTACCAAGGTACTTTGTACCTAAGATGGCACGTTGCATGGCGACATTGTACACATTTCACTGTACGCCTATACTTTGTACTTGAGTATGTGTGACAATAACCTAATTCTAAAATTCAAAAATCGAAGTTCTAGTTGCTATGTGGGTGCAATCCAGCAATCCAGTGACGACAGAGAATCCTCATTGCCTGATTCCTCAGGTCAAGGAGAATAAAAGTAAATCAGCAGGTTATCGCAAAAAGAGCATCAATGACATCTCGGATACGGTTATGATTTGAGAACTATGAAATATCACAGATTCCCCAGCAACTGCCTGAAAGGATCTGTTGGCAAAGAAATTAGGGCATTTACTACTTTTAGAGCCACTAAGGTGTGTTTGTCACCCAGTTCTTGTGACAGCTCATCTTTGTTCAGCTGTTGACATCTCTGTGATGTAATGGCTCAAGACGTCCTGAGTCATCTTCTACATTGGTTTTCATTCATTTGCATTCATCCACAGTACTCCTTTGATACACTGACCATTGTCCTGCAATTTCTCCCTGTCGCGATTGTATTGCAGTTAGCTGAGGCTATTCTGCGGCTTCCGTCATCTCTATTGCCAACTCTGCTGTTTGCTTCACAAGTAGTACGATCGCAAAAAGGACTGCTGGGTGTCACCTCTGCAGGCTTCATTCATTTTCAACAGTTCTGTGACAATAGTAAATGCGAGTCCGCAATCTGAGTAAAGAATCATTTTAGCACCGTCATCCTTCCCAATGAAGTTCTAGTTTCTGCCCACGCAGAAACAAGCCTTGTACCTGGCCAACGCCACATGCAGATGCGCCCCATGTGATTCCACTGGTTGCTGGTGTTTCTTTTGGGGCCAGCTCCTTGGCACCAATATCACAGGAGCTTGGAGACACCCTACTAGAGGTGGATTAGCTTGTAGCCTGACAAGAACCCATCACATGCACGTTGGTTATCTTGACCTCATGAAATGTGGCCCAACAGAGCATCATTCTTGCCTTGGAGTGATGCAGCTGTCATGAATACCTGCAATAACCTAGCACCCCAACCCTATTGCAGAGACTTCTCCTCAGATTCTTCTTGTGTGTGAGTATATGGCAGGTGTATGATTAGTTACTATCCTAGATACTGTGTAATTTGGCCAGTGATGAAGTTTTAGTCAATGGTCCTTGCTCCGTATTGACCAAAGACATGTAAGATGCCAATCAGGCTACAACGTACTGTAAATTAGTTCTTCATGTTAAGAATAATGCGTAGCATTAAGTTGAACTTATAAATTTATATTTTGAGTTAACGAGGGGATTTCATTTTAATTTCATTTTATTTAATGTTTTGAAGTTGTTTGGGGATTAGTACTGAAAAGTTTGAAGGTCTGTTTTATTTACATGCATTTTAATAAGGTTTTACAACCTTCACGCGCATTAAAAAGCTTGTGCTGTTGCCTAGTGACAGGCGTCCAGAGAAATAGAACATTCCAGAATGTCAGTCAACCTGTGTATAGGTATGCCAGAGGGTTGAAGCAAGGCAACTGGACTGTTGAGCTTAGGAAACTCATGTATGTGTTCTGAAGTTAAAAGTAATAGTGATTTTAGTTTGCAGTTTTACAGTCATCCCCAGGAGAGACACTAGCTAAAGAAAATAACACCTAGTGAATGCATAGAAATTTGCTAAAAATAAAACTGATTACAGCTGTCTAGTCTGAATCTGAAGTTTCTGTTTATATGGATATTGCTGGAACAAAAGACTAGTTTGAGCTTAATTATTTTCCTGGTTTTTGAAATAAAATCTTTCTAATGTTTCTTTTAGAAGTGATGTAGTATCATTTATGTACTCGTTTGATAAATGTTTCATTTCTAAATTGCTAAATTGCCCACAGTGTCCAGGAATGTGCAGGCTAGGTGGATTAGCCATGGGAAGCGCAAGGGTACAGGGATAGGGTGGGGGCTGGATGGGCTTGGGTGGGATGCTGTTTGGAGGGTCGGTTTAGACTCAATGGGTCTAATGGCCTGCTTCCATGCTGTATGACTTCCATGATTCTTGTGTTAAAATCATGCTGGCAATTTCTTGTGAGAGAGCTCATGAACCTACTCCCTCAGTTAAAAAAATACAAAGTTAGGTTCTACCAAGTCAGGTTTCACATTGGCATCTGACTGATCTAGGACAAGCATCAACTAGGACCATAGCATTCATGACATCAAGTCAGAACTGGATGCATGAGCTCCATTATCATGTTGCTCAATGTGAGTTGAAGGCAAGATGGATAATAATCATTAATCGCAGGATTCCTGAATATTGAGTAGCCCATTCAGTGACTTTATATTCCAAGTGTGAACTCCATCCCTTTCCAGAAATACTTAGTCTTCTCACTTTGAGGGCTGTTTTATTACTTCCTGTTACTCTTCTGACTTTGAGTGCTGTTTTATCGATATAAAAAACTTATTGAGCAATTTTTTTGGAGTATTATGCTAAGCTTTAGAACTTGTATTCACTGCAGTGACTTGCAGTCTCTGCCTGTGACCCACCAACTCCCTCCCCATTCTTTACTTCCACTAATATGTCATGATCTCTGCTTTCTCAGTGTCTCTTCACCCTCCCCTACTGTTACAGTTGAACCCCTCTGTGCTATCTTCAATATTCCTGTTTTAGGTATTTTCTCATCAACATATCCAGAAATGTTATTACACACGTTTGGAGTAGATGAGACTTGAACCCAGGCCTCCTGCCTCAGAGATAGCCACCCTACCAAGGTACCACAAGAGCTCTTAATGTCTCCAATTTATCCTTGGGCTGCATGACTATTAAGGTTCTGATGCTCTTCTGGCTCCTGTACCCTTCCTATATTGATCCACATTGAAACATTAATTCTACTTTTCTCTTTATAGATGCTGCCAGACCTGCTGGGTTTCTCCAGCACTTTCTGATTTTTTTTTGTTTCAGATTTCGAACATTGCAGTTCTTCATTTTTATTCTTGTTTTTATGTGACTTGACTACTAGCCAATCCTCTTTCCTAATCTCCCATCCTACTATCTTCAATTGTTCCCTATGATCTTAACCATCCCCTCAGCTGACAAATCACTACAATGCCAATTGTAAACTCGTGCTGCTTGTAGCATCAATAGACAAATCCCCTATTTATTGACAGCCCAGCTCCCCACCCCCCCCACCCCCAAATACCCCATCTACCAATGGCCCATTCCCTTTGCAGGGCAGCCTCAAGTGACTGTGGCCCATCCACTCAGACTGAATTTGCAAGATGACTCCAATTGGCCAACCAGCAAGGCTTGAGGCTCTCACATTGCCATTCTGCAGTTGTGTTGTGTGGCAGTTTGGGAACACGTCCTGCCTTAGGTCTCACAGATGCATCTAGTCGAGTTGCGGAGATCACAGCAGTGTCTATACATTGAAGTGTGGAAACTTTGACTTCCTAGGTGTACAGCAATACCTGCTGGGAGCATTGTGGGAACTGTGCGGCACAGAAGACTTCACCCACCTTATATGCAGACCACCGAATTTTCTCTGGAGTGTGCCATTCTCCATGCCTAGTAACCCAATGCACAGCGCCAGTCCTTTCATGTGCTAATACCCTCAATGCAGGCTTAGCGACAGCAGTTACATTAGTTTTTAATTTCTGAAACAGCTTGCAAGGTTGTCCGATTTGCAGTTGACAATAGGCAATGCAGTAAAAGCCAAGGATACAGCCAAGGGCTTGCAGGGGGATTTGGATCATTAGGCAAACAGATGGCAGATAAAATTCAATGCTGACAAGAGCCAGGCCAAATAAAGTGTGACACAAGTACAAAATTAATGTTATCACAAGGTGGTCTGAAAGGGATCTGGGAATGAAAGTGGACTTCTCTTTGGCAACATCTAGACAACAGTTTCAGACAATTAAACAAGCTAGGAAAATGCTTGAAGCTGTAGTCAGAATAGCAGCGAGGTTGGGTTTGTCTTCAGAAAAACAGATGTTCAATGATTTTAGCGATATATTTTGCATCCGCAATAATACTCTAAAGTTAAACAATGTAAACTGTGAGTGGCGATGAGGGGTTCTTTCTCAGGTTGGCAACTCAAGTGGGATCAGTGTTGGAATGGCAACTATTTACAATGCACGTTAATCATTTGTAGGAAGGAAGTAAATGTACTTTAACCATATTTACAGACAATACAAAAATAGGTTGATAAATTGTGAGAGGGGTACAAACAGTTTACAGAGAGATATTGATAGCTTAACTTTGTGAGCAAAATGTTGGCAATGGAGCATAATGAGGGAAAATGCAAAGTTGTTCACTTTGGAAGGGAGAACAAAAGAATAGAATATTATTTACATGGAGAAAAACTGCAGAAAGCTGCAAAACGAAGGGACTTGTGCATGAAATACAGAAAGTTAGTATACAGGTGCAGCAGTTAACCAGGAAGGCTAATGGAATGTTGCCCCTTATTTCAAGGAGGTTGGAGTATAAGAGTAGGGAAGTCTTATTGAAACTGTATAGGTGCTAGTGAGACCATATCTTGTATACTGTTAGCAGTTTTGGTCCTGCTATTCAAGGAAAGATATTATTTTATTGGAGACAGTTCAGAAAAGAGTGATCACTAGGGCGATCCCTGAAATGGAGGAATTGTCTTACGAGCAAAGACTCTACTCACTGGAGTTATAGAAGAATAAGAGGTGATCTCATTTAGGATTTGTAGACGATTTGATAAGGTTAATGTCTGGGAGGAAGCTTTCCCTCGTGGGGGAGTCTAGGACCAGAGAACATTTCTCAAAATAAGGGGGTGCCAATTTAAGACTGAATTGAGGAAGAATTTATTCTCCCTGAGGGTTGTGAGAGTTTAGAACTCCTTGCCACAGATAGCTGTGAAGGTAGAGTCCTTGTGTATATTTAAGATTGAGATGGATACATTCTTCATCAGTAGTAGAATCAAGGGTTATGTGGAAAGGGCAGGGAAGTGCACATAAGGAATTTCAGATCAGCCATGATTCTATTCAATGGTGCAGCAGGCTTAAGGGACCGAATGACCTAGTCCTGTTTCTATTTCTTATGATCTGATGTGAAGTGATCTAGGGAAATTAACACCAGGGCAGAATTTAATGCCTCCTATACAGCGTCCCAATCTCTCTCCAGGAGCTGGATGGGAGGTGAGAGGATGCATATAATTGAGTGAGAAGGAGCAGGATGGACAGCCCATCGCCTTCCAAACACTTTGCAATAAAGATGGGGTGGGGAAGGTTATGGTAGGCCTTCATACCCCTGTTAAGAATTGAAGCCCTCATGTAGCCAATTATGAGCCACTTATAAGGGTTTCATCCCACTGCTGACATTCTATCAGCAACAGAGAGGTCCAATCCACATTGCAAGGATGACTGGAATATGCTGTGGCAAGGACTTTAGGGCCCTGAATCAATCCTATGACTATGCTGAGGAGCTGCTTTCCACATGGTATAAACAGTAGAGTGTGAGAAGAGTATGCTGGATTTGAAGTAGAACTGAAGAGAGAACCAGTTTAAATACGCCATAAATAGAATTCACAGAAGATTAAGCTGGACACCATTCTTGCCATTTCCCTGTCCTTGACCAGACTGCCAAGAATCCAAACTTTTAGAAGAGTCCTAAAAAACGACAAAAGAATATACACCATTGACTCAACGTGGAAAGGTTGGGGATGCTCCTGCTTAGGCATTCCTCTGTTGTCACTGCTGCCCACACTGTCAATTCTCCTGCTGCCGATACTGAAATATCTTTGGCCATTTACTGGTCTGGTTTGATCTAGCAGGTCCCAGTGAGTCTGACTCATTCATCTCACCATGGTGTCAATTGTTGCTGTGGCTCCAGGCCTTGTGTAGTCCCAGTCATGGCAGCAATTCCTCATGGGATAATGAACTACTGGCCCACTGGCTGGACATGAGCTCTTAGTCAATAAAGCACAGGAATTAGAGGATACACAGTTAACTGCCTAAACAGCACTTCATTCCACAGGGATTCTTGGAAATGGTCTCAACACTCACTTAGCAACAATGAATGGGGTCACCAGTGCAACCATTAAATTTAGCTTCTACAGTGCACTATGGAGCAAATAGACATCTGAATCACAGAAGAACTTTCAGTCAGCTAGAACAGATTTGAACTCTGAGCTGAGACTGCTCGTTTAGTACAACTATAAAACCTACACAATAATGTTAAAATGAGGCTTTTAATGAGGAATTCTTCATTTCTCTAACTAATTAATTTTTTTGTGTTTAATTCTGTTAATAATTTCTTTCTGAGCACAATGATTTGCTATTTTTTCTTTGGAATGATACTATAGCACATGTGGTTTTGTCAGTGGAATCTTTTATTGAGGCTTTACACGTCTGCAGTTAAAGCCCAGTGTTTGAGAACAGAATTAAGAAACATTCACAGAGAATTAATGTTTTGGTAAGTGAAACCAGACTTTGATTCTTCATTGTAAATCATTGGACATAACGTGTTGTTTTGACTTGTGCGAGCAGAATTATAGTCATTCTTTATTGGAATATCTTTTGAGTTTTGAAAGTCAATAGAAGTAACAATGGCAGATGGCAATTAAGGGAAGATTAATGGGTGGATTTACAAAATACCTGGGGAACAAAATTGGAATTAAAGAGAATTTTCAAAGAGGATACAAAAGAATAAAATAGAAAGTACAATAGGATGTATGAGGGAGGGGAAGGATGAGCAGTGAGGTGAATGGGTGAAGAAAGAGTGGACAAATCACATAGAAAGAGGAGAAACAAAGGTAATCCATATGGTCTTTATTCAATAGTGTTATGGTTGATGCTACCTCAACTGGATATGCTGCCTGGTCCTCTTTTAAATTGTTTCCCTTGGGCTTAGAATTTTGCCATGACAGAGCTTCCAGCGCAATGGCTATGCATAGATAAATCAGAAGTCCTGCCCTCAAACTCAGCAGTTTGCATTTCATCAGAAGGAATGCAGTCAAGTCAGGATTCTCGAAGGTAATTGGTCTCTTAAATTATTGGTTGCTTTCCTTCCTCTGTGATTTTGGCAGCCCAGTATGCAGTGTAGACTATGCAAATAAAAAACCTGAATATTATGTTTTTTTTGGATTATTACTTTAGATCTGGTCTCAGGACAGCTTTTGGGGATGGTGAGATGACTCTTTGGGGAATTAAGATATTGTTTGGAATGCTTAAAATAGGCATGAATGTGTGTAGAAAATCGATAAACTTGTTAACTGTAAAGCTCATTGGAATTATCAATAAACGTGTCAAAATCCACTGTGAAAAGCATTTGCTGATAGAAGCTGACAAGAGGGCCAGTCAAAATGTCCTGTCAAAGGGAATTATCAAACTGTGAAATCATTTAGATGTTTCCCTTTTGAAACCTTTGAACAATGTGTTAGTGTATTAAAAACTTGCTATTTCACTCTCCCTGTTGACATAGGTCTGATCACTGATGGACGACGGATGTCACAATATTTTATTATCACAGTAGGGTGCTTGCCATTTCAGCTTGATAGATGTTCCAAGTGGTTATAGACACTTTTGAAGTGGGACCATAAATAAATTCTAATTATTGATGTTAAAAGGGATCATGCATTGGAAAGTAATGTTTGTTCTTATTTGTCTTCGTGCAGTTGAATGAATGCAAATTAAGTAAATAGGGAATTGTAATGTTTTTTCAACGTCATGAAGTCTGCAATATAAATTTAAAACTTTACTGAACATAGCTTTATTTGATCTTATCTTTCCATGGCTCCTGAGGTCTGCTCATGGTGGATAGCAGGTGAGTTATCATGGCAACTATAAGGGGAAATGGTGGTGGCTTAAGGTGCATGGGTTGTTAATGTTTCACAGTGGCTGGATAAAGGAAGGGTACAGGACCAGGAAGGGCATCAGCACTTAGATAGATATCGGCTTCAAGGATAAAATGGGGACATTAATGATAACACAGTGGGGCTGAACCGAAAAAGTGGGAGGAGGGTGAAGAGTTTTTGACTTTTTCATTTATAGGCTTAATAGTTACTGTGGAGCGGATTGAAGGCTTGGAGCAGAGCAGGGCAGTTATTGGACTGGGCCTGGCACAGGCGGTCAAACCACATGCTCGCTGAGCTACTGCGATGTAATGTCTGTTTGAAATTCTTTACTGGACTGTAATGTCAATCCTTTAACAATGTTATAGCTACCTTTGTTTCTAACTTTTTTTTAGGCACTGTAAATAATGCCACTACTTTCCTTTTATTCCTTTTTTGTATCCAAGATTGGTACCTACTTGTACCTAAGATGGCATTATTGGAGGCAGTCATTGTAAAAACCTTTCACTGTACTCGTGTAATTCTGTACTGGAGTACACGTGACAATAAAGGATATTCTATTCTACTCTTTGTAGTACCAATATAATATTCAACAACATCAGTGTTATACTCATCTGTCTATTGCTTTAACAGAATTGTTAACTAGTTCGGACATTCGGATAACTTCTTCAAAAAATAACCCTTTAAAATCGCTCAACAAGTTTGTCAAAGACAATTTCACATTTGTAAATCAATGCTATGCCCAATCAGATCATTATTAACCAGGTGTCTATTTATTCCATCCTTTATAATAGATTATTTTCCTAATACTGATGTAGGGTGAACAGGTGTGCAGTCCTTGTTTTTTTAAAATCTCAATCCCTTTTTAAATATTAGAGTGACATTTCCAAACATCTAATCTAATCCACAGGAATCATTCCAGAATCTAAAGAACTTTGGAAGATAGTCTGTAATGCATTAACTACCTTCTTTCAACCTCCTTCTGAGATTTAGACCACCAGGTCCTGGGGGATTATTACTTACTGCCCCATTAGTGTCTCCAGTAGAATCTTCTTACTAATGCTAATTTCTTTCAAATCCTCCTGAGCCACTTGAATCTCTACCCCTGGGAGACTTTTGAACCTTTCTCAGTAAAACAGACAGAAAGTAATCAATTAGCTTCTCTGTCAATTCCCTATTCTCCAATTAAATCCTCATGATTGTGCTGGTAATGGACCCACATTCGTTTTAAACAAGTGTTTCTTTTTTTATATACGTATTGAAGCTTTTGCAATCATTTTCCTATGTTTCATTTAGAACATAGAACATAAAACATTATAGCACAGTACAGGCCCTTCGGCCCTCGATGTTGCGCCGACCTGTGAAACCAATCTGAAGCCCATCTAACCTACACTATTCCATTATCATCCATATGTTTATCCAATGACCATTTAAATGCCTTTAAAGTTGGCGAGTCTACTACTTTTGCAGGCAGGGCATTCCACACCCTTACTACTCTCCGAGTAAAGAACCTACCTCTGACATCTGTCCTATATCTATCACCCCTCAATTTAAAGCTATGTCCCCTCATGCTAGCCATCACCATCTGAGGAAAAAGGCTCCCACTGTCCATCCTATCTAATCCTCTGATCATCTTGTATGTCTCTATTAAGTCACCTCTTAACCTTCTTCTCTCTAACGAAAACAGCCTCAAGTCCCTCAGCCTTTCCTCATAAGACCTTCCCTCCATACCAGGCAACATCCTGGTAAATCTCCTCTGCACCCTTTCCAATGCTTCCACATCCTTCCTATAATGCGGTGACCAGAACTGTACGCAATACTCCAAGTGTGGCCGCACCAGAGTTTTGTACAGCTGCAACATGACCTCATGGCTCCGAAACTCAATCCCTCTACCAATAAAACCTAACACACCGTACGCCTTCTTAACAACGCTATCAACCTGGGTGGCAACTTTCGGTGATCTATGCACATGGACACCGAGATCTCTCTGCTCATCCACACTACCAAGAATCTTACCATTAGCCCAGTACTCTGTATTCCTGTTACTCTTTCCAAAGTGAATCACCTCACACTTTTCCGTATTAAACTCCATTTGCCACCTCTCAGCCCAGCTCTGCAGCTTATCTATGTCCCTCTGTAACCTGCAACATCCTTCTGCACTATCCACAACTCCACCGACTTTGGTGTCATCCGCAAATTTACTAACCCATCCTTCTACGCCCTCATCCAGGTCATTTATAAAAATGACAAACAGCAGTGGCCCCAAAACAGATCTGTGAAGTACACCGCTAGTAACTGAACTCCAGGATGAACATTTCCCATCAACCACCACCCTCTGTCTTCTTACAGCTAGCCAATTTCTGATCCAAACCGCTAAATCACCCTCAATCCCATGCCTCTGTATTTTCTGCAATAGCCTACCATGGGGAACTTTATCAAACGCTTTACTGAAATCCATATACACCACATCAACCGCTTTACTCTCATCCACCTGTCTGGTCACCTTCTCAAAGAACTCAATAAGGTTTGTGAGGCACGACCTACCCTTCACAAAACGGTGTTGACTATCCCTAATCAAATTATTCCTTTCTAGATGATTATAAATCCTATCTCTTATAATCCTTTCCAACACTTTACCCATAACCGAAGTAAGGCTCACTGGTCTATAATTACCAGGGTTGTCTCTACTCCCAATCTTGCACAAGGGGACAACATTTGCTAGTCTCCAGTCTGCTGGCACTATTCCTGTAGACAATGACGACATAAAGATCAAAGCCAAAGGCTCTGCAATCTCCTCTCTAGCTTCCCAGAGAATCCTAGGATAAATCCCATCCGGCCCAGGGGACTTATCTATTTTCACACCTTCCAGAATTGCTAACACCTCCTCCTTATGAACCTTAATCCTGTCTAGTCTAATAGCCTGTATCTCAGTATTCTCCTCGACAACATTGTCTTTTTCCTGTGTGAATACTGATGAAAAATATTCATTTAGCGCCTCTCCTATCTCTTCAGACTCCACGCACAACTTCCCACTACTGTCCTTGACTGGCCCTAATCTTACTCTAGTCATTCTTTTATTCCTGACATACCTGTAGAAAGCTTTAGGGTTTTCCTTGATCCTACCTGCTAAAGACTTCTCATGTCCCCTCCTGGCCCTTCTTAGCTCTCTCTTTAGGTCCTTCCTGGCTAACTTGTAACTCTCAAGCGCCCTAACTGAGCCTTCACGCCTCATCTCTACATAAGCCTCCTTCTTCCTCTTGACAAGAGATTCAACTTCTTTAGTAAACCACGGTTCCCTCGCTCAACCACTTCCTCCCTGCCTGACAGGTACATACTTCTCAAGGACACGCAGTAGCTGTTCCTTATTTCGCTGATTGCATTCATATTATAGTCTCCCCTTCCTTATCTGTTCCTTGGTCCCTTTTTGTGTTATTCTATAGACTTCATGTTCCTCAAAATTACTGCTATTTAGAGCAATAGTACAGGCCTTTTCTTTTAATCTTAGTCAATCCTGAACTTCTTTTGTTAGCCACAGTTGACTGACCTTCATTTGAGATTTTGTACCTTGAAGGAATGTATCATTACTGCATGTTACTTAATAGTTTTTAAAATGCTACCCACTGCCTTTGTACTATCATGCCTTTTACTGTATTTTTCCAGTCCACCTCAGCCAAGTTGTGCCTCATGCCTTCATAATTTCCCTCATTCAAATCTAACACCCTTGCTTCAGAAAGAACTACCTCACTTTCGATCATAATGTAGAATTCTATTTTCATTGTGGACACTCATTCCTAAAGATTATTTTATAAGATTGTTAATTAGCTATTTTTCAATACATCATACTAGATCGCAAATAACTCATTTTCTAGTTGGCTCCTCAACATACTGCTCTAAAAAGCCATTCCTAACACACTGCAGAAACTCATGCTCCATCAACTTCTGTGTGGAAATGTTGCTCCTCAGGTCCCTTTTAAAGCTGCCCCCTCACCTTAAACTCCAATCCTAGGGAAATGACCTTGGTTATCCACCTTATCTATACCCCTCATGGTTTTATAAACTTCTATAAGGTCACCCCTCAGCCTCCTACACTCCAGGGAAAAAAGTCCTAGCCTTTCCAATCTCTCCTTATAATTCAAATCTTCCAGTCTTGGCAACATCCTTGTAAATCATTTTGAAATCGTTTCCAGTTTAATAACATTGTTTATATAGCAGGGTGACCAGAATTGTACGCAGTACTTTCAATGGGCTGATGAATATACTTGGCCAGCTCCAGTCACAGAGGGTAAAGACTGCAAACATAGATGATGAGCAGGCTTAAAGAGAAAAGAACTGATGAAAAGAAGAAGAGAACGCTTTTAAGATTGATGTTGCAGTAAAAGAGAGGTGATTGTGTGACCTTTTCAAATGACAATCTAGGTACATGCGCATTGAGAATGGGAGTTGTAGCCATAAGATGTTGCTACATGTTCTGAAGCAGAATTACACCAATGCTAAATGGGAAAAATTTGAAGCAGCACTCAGAATGATTCAACTAAAGTACACCAACATCTAAGATAGGATTTGGAGGATTATATTCATTGTATTGCAAGGCAATGCACTCAAATGAATAATGCATAACATTTTAACTTGAACAGAGAATGCATGACACTTTACATGTCCCAATGTGAATGAATAGATCAGACAAATTCTAAGTGAAGCCGATCCTTGCCCACACAAGTTATTTTCATGTCGATGCACATAAACCATACTCTTTGTGCGTAAATCTAAGCTGGGCTTTTGAACTATGTAGTGTCATGTGTACTTGCAAGTCTATATACCCATCAAGTCAAAGGAAGGGAGGGCAAATCCCTTATCTTATTGTAAGGTACGGTCTGCTCTAAACCCTGTTTTTCCAACAAACGACCCAGCTTTGCTCTACCAAAATAAATCCGTAAGACATTTAAAATGTAAGTAAAAATTACTGTTACTATTGATGGAGAACTATGAAGGTCAATCGCATTCCAACAGAGCTAGGAAATATCACTTCAGAATAAGAGGGTCTCCCTTTTTAATACAGAAATGAGGACTTTTTCTTATCTCTCAGGAAGATATTCGAGTTTGGATTTCTCTTACAAAGAATATAGTGAACATTGGTATTTTTAAGTTTATTCAAGGTCGAATTAGATAGATTATTGATAGACGAGAGAGTTAAAGTTTGTGGGCTGCAGACAGGGAAGCGAAGCTGGGACCACGAACAGATCAGTCATGACCTTATTAAATGTTGAGGGAGGCTCGAAGAGCCAAAAAGCACTGCTCCTACTCCTAAATCCTACCTTCCTATGTTAATCCAATTCCTGTTGGAGTGAAAATACCGAGTAAGCATTGTCATACAAATACCCTAAGTACCTATATGTTAATTTCACCAGTGTTAATTTCTAGGTTAATTTATTTTATCATTACAATAATTTTCATCAAGTTTAATTTTTGTGTCTTATCAGCCAACAACTGTACAATCATTTTAGAGATTGTCTTTGGCTTAAGCTGCAAATTTGTATCCTTTATCACCCACTTCAGCCTCACCATGGCTACTGTCACAGGTGGAACCAGAACATTAAAATCCTTGATAACAAGGCGTAGAGGAAAGCTGACGTTCCTGCTCTTCTGAAGCTGCTTGGCCTGCTGTGTTCATCCAGCTCTGCACCTTGTTATCTCAGATTCTCCAGCATCGGCAGTTCCTACTATCTCCATTAAAATCCTTATTTTCCACTTCAATTCCAAGCTGAACATTTCTATCAAAAAGACTATCTACTTTCACCCACATAATAGCACTTCATCACTTTTTAGCCCTATCCTGACCTGTCTGCTACAGAAACCTTCATCTATAATTGTAGCTACCTTTTATATTAGACATTCCACTCCTTTCTTGGCTGACTCCTAATTCTCCATATTGTGAAAACACGACTTCATTCAAGATTTGGCTACTGTTACCATATTCTGCACAAAGACCTATTAGCTCTATCACCTCTATCCTTGCTGACCAAAATTGAGATCATTCTTAAGATTAAATTCATATAATTGCAAGTTTTGTAGTGCTTCAACATTTCCATTGTTTGTGCATAGGAAGGTGTTAATGTTTGCTTGATGATCGCCTTCTCTTCCTGTGCTATTAATGTGCCGCTGATTAATGTCCTTAACAAATCTTTCATGCAGGATGAAATGTCAATGGGTTTTTTTTCTATCTTAATAGTCTTGTGTGTCTGATGTTTGGATCTATTACCCTTCATGTTTCTGTGATTTCTTGTTTTCAAGTACTGATTTCATGAGGTATTTGTTTTTTTCTTTTTGTGTCCCTATATATTACACCTGATCTTATTCTCTCAGGGTATTTGAAGATGAAATGCTTGTCTCTTCAGTTTATTTAACACAACTCCCAATGTGAGTGAGTTAGACTGATTTACTCAAGTTGTCTAGCATTTTCTTCTTTCATGCTCAACAGCTCTCAATCTCCTCCAGGCTCTGAGCCAGCCTGTAGTGAGGATGTGATTTGTATTGTTAAATTAATTCTTTGCTAAGATTGTAAGAAATATTTCCTTCACATTTCTGTGAAACTGTATCATTGTTTTGACACAGCAGTGCTTTTATTGTACTCCTAGACACCTCCAATTGAATATCTTCATAATAGGCAGTGTGGAGTTGCTTTGTTGATCGTGCTGCCCTTGACATATTCTCAGTTCAGTTACATTTTATCAATTGCGAAAATCCTATGGCGTCTGCTTAGTAAACTATATATACAGAAATAATATTAAATGTATGATCCAGTATAAGGATAACCTCAAATTTACAAAGGGATCTGAAAGCTTACAAGCTGAAGAAATTGTCTGAACTGTTTGGAACTGAGCCTGAATCTTCACAAACAGGCTCGCTGCCATTGCTAAAATGGTGGCTGTGCCTGAGATGCAGAAGTTCAGCTCTCAAATATGCATACCGCATCCCCGACATACTCACAGAGAGGTGAATGAAGGAGGGTTGCCTTTTCCTCACCGCTCGAGTACAGGGAAAGATGTCCATATAAAACAGCAGTTACCTCCAGAGTTTTGCAGACCAAGATTGGGGAACAAAACAGACGCAGATTACGTCAGATTAGGAGCAGGTCTAAATTTTGTGGAGTCTTTTAGAAAGATAGAGAAAGGCAGGGTATCCTTGCAGAAAGCAGGCAGTGAGGCAGAGTGTGATAAGGAGGGACCAAGTCAAAGTGTACGTGGAAATGAATGGGCAAGATTATGCATAGCATCGTGATTGAGTTGGAGTGAGCGAGGATGTGTATTGGAGGGAGCAAATAAAAGTTTGAGTGGGATGGAGCAAGTGAGAGATAAGAGTGTGTGTGGAAGGCGCAAGAGTGTGTCGGCGAGAGGCACGGAATCAGAGATAGTGAATTTGTGTGCTTGTGCAGGAGGACGGAGCAAGTGAGAATGTGTGCTTGAGTTAGCGTGCAAGGAAGATTGTGCATGTGAAGGAGGGAGCAAGGGAATGCATGTGCTTGAGGGAAGGACAGAGTGAGAGAGAGGGGGTGTGTGTGTGTGAGTTAGAGAAAATGTTTGCACGACAGAAGAAGCAAAGTGTGCATATGGAAGTGAACAAGGGAACAAGTGTAAGAGTGTGGAGGGACTGAGTGAGATTGTGTATCCATGTGGGAGGGTCGGAGCGATAGAGACTGACAGAGAGAAAGTCTGTATGTGGGAGGGAGAGAGTAGTGGATAGAGTTGACGTGTTTCTCACGTAAACATTTAAATCTTTTATGTCCCTGTTTAGGCCAGGCTATAAAATGAATTCACTTGACAAACTCTTGTTTCCTCAATATAACTCTTGTAGCATGTTTTGACGTAGACCTGGTGAATTATCTCTCAATTACCTTTGAAGGCTTCATTCCTGGAGGGTCCTAGATCCTCTCTGAATGACCAAAAGGATGTGCTAGCTCCAGGACCTGTTGGCTGTATTCGGTACACTCACTTTCTGTGCTGTTGCAGATGGTGTTCATCTAATATAGTTTGCTGAATTGGTTTTGCTTGGCTGTGATCAAAATGAGCAAGTTGTAGTCTAGAATTGTTACTGTTGCAGTTGACAGATTTGAAGATCCCATTGTATCAATGAAGTAAACGTTTCATGTATCCATCCTGATGAGCCACGTTGACACCGAGGAGGATAACGTCAATGCATGGATGTTAGACTCATTGAACATGTTAGCTTATCATTTGTGGACTGCTTCACATTGTAGCAACTTCCTGAGTACATCTCTTGTAAGATATGTTAAAGATTGATGATTGTACTTGCACCAACATTAATTTTAGTATATGGTGCATATTGTCCATTTCTTTTGGATTATATTACTTGAATGGAGATAAAATCTGCTTTGCTGATGGCATCCATGTGGTATGCACTGTTGAGCACATGTACTGTTTGAATGGGATCTGTAAGCTGTGAAATTGTTGATACCTCTTTGACCTTGTTGACATGTTTTCCTGTCAGACAGAACTTTGGAGACATTGGAAGTATACTTGACATTGTTCCTTGGTTGACTCTTCGCATGTTGCCATGGAGTATTGGGCTTTCCTGGGCAACGGGATTTCTTTCACATTTTAGCCCTATTGTAAAGCAAAACATGCATAAGACACAAAAAGCTAGACATTGATTTGGTGAAGGAGACAAGCCAAATCTTATTCAAGATTGAAATGTTTTGCTGAACCTGTTGATGGATGTAACAGCTGTTGCAGAATTAATCTTCAAAAGCTTTTGCTAGCCCACATGAATTTCTTGGAACGTGCACCTTCCTTCTAGCAGTATATTCTTTAGATTTGTTTCAAAGTGGCTTTTTGAAAGATATAATTTTGTGTAGAGGCAATGATCACTTCTATAAGCCGCTCAGCCAGACTAATTTAATTGATATCACATTCCATATCTTTGCATCACCAGCTGCCTTCAAAAGTGGTCAAATGTTTCATGCAATTGTTGGCAGTATAACATGAACATAACAGTATAACATTACATGGCTGTGCATCCTGGGGCTGACCAAAAGTTTGAATTGGTCTTTTAACATCAGAAAATTTTGTCAGAACCTTTACGGTCATTAGAAACACTGACGGATTTTACTCTTCTTAATCTTTTGATTCCCAAAGCAGTAAGAAGTTTGATAGAGATAACAAGGTGCAGAGCTGGATGAACACAGCAGGGCAAGCAGCATCATAGGAGCAGGAAAGCTGACGTTTCGGGCCTAGACCTTTCTTCAGAAATTGGGGAGGGGAAGGGGGTTCTGAAATAAGTTTGATAGCCTGTCTTTCTTCATTAGCATTAATATTTGATCCAAGAAATGAAAATCGATTCTTTCCTTAACTAAAACTCTGACAAAAATTGAACGGAGTGTCAATCCATATTTAAATATTTTCTTTTCGTCATTACTGTGATCTTTACAATGCCAGTTTAAGCAGCTCCATTGCAACGCAGCGCATTTTTCGATTTTAATTTATTTTGTTGGGGTTTTGTTATTTTTTTCTTGTTGTTGTATCAACATTAGCAGTCTATGCCTTCAGGTGGCTTTTGTTCCAAATGTAAGAATAGTGATGCCACATATGCTTTTCTCTTAGTTTTGCGCTGTTCCTGTGGAAATTGAGGACAAGAGGAACCCATCACTGTTCTGGCAGGGACAGGAAGTAACGAAGACAGACATTTTGAGAGGTTGACCAGACACAGTTGAGCACCTTTTCAACATTAGAGGGGTAGGATTTCTGAGAGCAAAGGAGGACATATCAGAGGCACCACAGTAGAAAGTAGTATGATTGGAATAGGTGCAACGAAACAAAGAAACAGGTAAAATGGAATGAAATCCTTGTTGGAAGCAGGGTGTGAGGATGTATAGTCGAGGTAACTCTGGGAATAAATGGATTTATCGTGCAAATTCATGGACACCCTGGACCCATAAATGGAGACAATGACGTTAAGGATCAGTCAGAGATAAACCAGATAAAGGTGAGAGAAGGATAGAAATGGAAACACATTTGATGAATTTTTCCAAATTAAATCAGCTAGGTGCACTTTCAGGAGTTCAGCTTTGTGACACACTTGGCATTGTAGCATACTTTATTGTATTGTATTGAATTGGCATTCAAGAAAAATATCAATAATTAACAAATTTACCTATTGAGATGACCCACTGCACTTTCCCATTAACCTGACTGTAGGGAGAAACTAATCTAATTTGGGAAGTGTCAAGAATCAGAGGACACTGACTTAAGGTGACTGGCAGAAACATACAACAATGACATAAGCTTTGTTTTAAAACAGATAGAGGTTAAAATTTGGGATACACTGCTCAAGACTGTGGTGGAAGCAGATTCAACTGTGGCTTTTTAAGGCGAACTTTTTTTTCCCATTCATTTGAGGGACGTGGGGATGTGGCTGGCTAGCCAGCATTTCTTGCCCATCCCTAGTTGCCCTTGAGAAGGTGATGGTGAGCTGCCTTCTTGAACCGCTGCAGTCCTTCTACTGTAGGTTAACCCACAATGCTATTAGGGAGGGAATTCTGGAACTGGATATATACCTGAAGAGAGAACAGGTCTAGCAGGGTTGCTTTTGCAGAGATCCAGCATGGATATGATGGGCTGAATCACCTTCTTCTGTGTTTTAACCTTTTTTTATTAAATTTATGGCCTCTCTTTCTTTCCAGTGAAAATTGAGTCCATTGATTTGACAGCAGATGTCCGCATGATTAGCCATTCCCACAGCCCTAAGGCCTAACCATAATCAGCTGTGATGTCTTAAAACAAGAGGTGAAAGTGCATGGGTAGCAGACCAACAATTTGTGAATGCTTAGGACTCTGACTCCCTCTGTTCTCTAATACCATATTTACCATTCATGTTGCCTTAGCTCTATTAATGCAAGCTATTTGCAGGACACATGTTGACCTTCCGTCTGAATTCAACTCCTCCTCCCAGCACTCCCAATACCATTTCAGGCCTGAGGCTGCTGAGTCTCACTCACACTTAGACTGAAGATGCCTTTCCACACTTTCCCAAACTTCATCACTACCTCCTTTAACCATCATTAGACTTTGGCCTGATGTTAGTTGTGAAACGTGCAATTGAAATAAATGTCATGAAGACTGTATGATTAGTATTGCATAATTACAGAGCTGCAAGTGGTAATCGGGTATTTAAACATTTATAGACATCAGTAGTGCCCAAGCAAATGGCCCATGAAAAGAGATACTGTCAGTTTAATATGTCATATTTATTCCAAAAGGAAATAATGATAACTTGGAAAATCTCAACCCACAGATTCTAATTCTATTTGACAGTGATATAATTACAAGACTCAGAATATGAATTTATATGGATGTGACAAGTAAAATATCCCGAAGATTAAAAGCAACAATGAAACTGTGTGTAAAGCAGTGGAAAGATGATGGAGAATAGGGAAATATAGAGGGAGAAAAGAAAAGGTAAAAATATTGAAGGAATAAAAATAAAATAAGAAAATAGAAATATTGATGCACTTATGGAAAAGTTAGACAGGGGATCATAGAACTATTGCATCACAGAGGATATGTCTCGGCCCATTGTGTCTGCACCAGTTCTCTACAGCACCAGTGTTTGTAGAACCATTCTCTCACCTTCTCCCTGTGCATGGTATATTCTTCCTTTTCAATCAACTATCTCATTCTCTCTTGAACACCTTGATTGAACTTGCTTCCACTACACACTTAATCCAGATCCAAATGACTCACTTGTGATGATGCTGTCACATTAAGAGGTTATCTTGTCCTGTTCTTTTTTATGGGAGGTTGTAAGGCAGAAGTGACGAGCTGTGTCCAAGAAAGTAAACAATTTGTGAGGACTTGGGTTTTAATTAATTTGGGACAAAGGAAGTAGCTGGGTGAGGCCAGCTCTCACAAACCAGGCATACCGCACCCCCGCATTTTCCTCCTGGACTGGAGAACTGCGTGGAGGTGGTGGAAGCTAGTACAATTACAACATTTAAAAGGCATCTGGATGGGTATATGAATAGGAAGGCTTTAGAGAGATATGGGCCAAATACTGTCAAATGGGACTAGACTTATTTGGGATGTCTGGTCAGCATGGATGAGTTGGACTGAATGGTCTGTTTCCATGCTGTATATCTCTATGACTGTGTATGATTCTAACTATCCCGACATGCTCGGGTGCACCTGTACCCACAGTCATTGCCACAGACATTAAATCGGCCTTCTTAAGAGTGAACCCACAGAAAGTGATTGCCCCAGATGGAGTTCCAGACCGTGCATGTAGATTCTGTGCAGACCAGCTGGCAGGAATATTCACAGTCATCTTTTACCTCTCCTTGCTACAATCTGAAGTCCACACCAGCTTGAAGAAGACAACCATCATCCTGGTGCCAAAGAAAAATCATGCAGCATGCTTCAATGACTACCGCCTAGTGGTTCTGACATCCATAATTAAGAAGTGCTTCGAGAGGTTAATCATGGCTCACATCAACTCTAGTCTACCAAGTTGTCTTGATCCCTTGCAGTTCGCCTACTGGCGCAACAGGTCCACAGCAGATGCCATTTTCCTGGCCCTGCACACATCCCTGGAACATGTTGCTAACAAGGACACCTACATCAACTCCTACTCAGTGACGACAGTTCCCCTTTTAACACCTTGATTCCAAACAAACTTCACTCCAAAATCAGAGATCTCAGACTCAGCTCCCGCTGAGTCCTTGACTTCCAGGTCCATAAACCGCTATCAGTAAGAATAGGCAACAATGCGTCCTCCACCATAATCCTCAACACCGGTGCCCCGCAAGGCTGCGTACTCAGCCACCTATTATACTCCCTATACACTCACGACTCTCTGCGGCCAAATTCCACCCCAACTCCATTTACAAGTTTGCTGACAACACCACCATTGTATGTTGGATCACAAACAACGATAAGACAGAATACAGGAAAGAGACTGAGTGATTAGCGGCCTGGTGTAAAGGCACCAATCTCTCCATCGGTGTTAGGAAAATGAAGGAGCTGGTCATTGGCTTCATGAAGCAGTGTGGAGGGCGCGCCCCTGACTGCATCAATGATGCTGAGATGGAGATAGTTGAAAGCGTCAAGTTCCTGGGGGTGACAATCACCAGCAGTCTGACCTGGTCTACCCATGTCAACGCGAAGGTCAAGAGAGCCCAAGAATGCCTCAGGAGGCCAAGGAAATTTAGCATTTTCACAATGACTTTTACAAATTTTTATAGATGCTGCATAGAAAGCATCCTACCTGGATGCATCACGGTGTGGTATGGCAACTGCTCTTGCCAAGATCACAAGAAATTATAGACAGTCATGAACACAGCCCAGTCCATCACGCAAATTAGCCATTGACTCCATCTACACTTCCTGCTGCCTCTGGAGAGAACCAACATAATCAATGACTCTTCCCTTTTCCACTGTCTTCAGTCAGGCAGAAGCTATTAAACTTGAATACATGTATGAACAGATTCAAGAATAGCTTCTTCCCCACTGTTACAAGACTTTGAATGGATGTCTCAAATGTTAATTCTGATCTTTCTCTCTCTCTCTCTGCACATGCCCTGCGGGCTGTAACATTGTATTCTGCACTCTGTTCTGCCACACTGATGCATTTTGTATGTTGCAATCTGTCTGTACAGCACATAAAATAACACTTCTCACTGCATCTAGGTACATGTGACAACAATAAATCAAACATTGACCAAACAATTATAACAGGATCCTTGTGACATTGACAAGTCTGCAACATGTTTATTTCATATTTACAGTACAAATTCAGCAACTTCATGAAGCTCCTGGAATGTGTGCTCCCATTTATTCCACTAGATTGCTGATTGCATGCAGTGATAGTGGCCAGTGTAATAAACATATGTAAAAGAAACAGAGTTGGCTGAAGGCCACAGAGAAGCAAGAAGGCAGTTGCCACCATCAGGTAACCACTTTAACTTTCATTTTGAGCTTTGGCGCTGTTGACTTTCTCAGGAAAACAGAGGAGAATTGGGAGCTTCTTAAAATGGAGGTGAGTTGAACTTGTAGTGATTCACAAATGATGGAATTATGGTAGTCACATTTCATTAGCTGTCTGTTGAACTTATCATTTAAACGTTGAGGGGAAATTTGAAATATTCTTTCTCAACAATGAGATTCTGATTTCTTTTTCATTTGTGCTGCATTTCTCTCTGTATCTCACTGTTGCCCACATTGATCAAGGGAGTAGAGCATTCCACACACACACTTTCTTCTGCTGAGGGTCTATTGATAATACCAATCCAACGGCTGTCTACCTTAGTCCCATTTGTCCACCCTTTCTATATCTAAACATCAGTTAAAAGCCATCAACTATTTCATTTCAGATCTTCATTACTTGTCATATTATCAGATTCCCCCATTATCAATGAATATTTTTATACATACATGAACAGTCTTTAAAGAAAACAATGAGAAAAAATATACATATTTCTATTTTTAATGATCAAAATCTGACACTCTAATTCAACCAACCACCTATATTTCCCCTTCTTTCTTCCAAGACAAATAAACCAGGTCAATTATAAAGTCATCCACACAAGCAATTAATTTTCCATGTTCTTGGAACACAAGATTCCCTCCCTTAGGATGTTTTTTAGGGAAAACATTTCTTTTTGTAAAACAATCTGACAATTGTGGACTTATGGTGTCATAGCATACAGCACAGAAACAGACCCTTCGCTCCAACACATCCATGCTAACCAGATATCCTAAATTAATGTAATCCCATTTGCCAGCATTTGGCCTGTATGATTCTAACCCCTTCCTATTCATGAATCTATCCAGATACCTTTTAAATGTTGCAATTAAGTACAACAGTTTTATTTTAGAAGTTGCTTTTGTTTCCAGCATTTTTTTTCACATAACAATATAAATTCTGAACATTTTCTCTATGAAATACTTTACAGATGAACATTGTCCCAAGTAGATGGCTTATCTTCATAACATTTTATGGTTTTTTTTTATCAGAATGCCCCTGGTTAGGATTTCTGTCAGAATTTAGACAAGTATACTCCATATCTATTGCTTCCACTGGTGTCAGTATTTCAACATCTAAGGTGCTCTTACCTGCACATTTTTTTATTGTCTTCCCAGGTTAAAGACTAACATTTATTATTCTTTTCCACCAAGAATATGAAAAGCCCTGCTGTACTAGAGATCTATCTGAAAGATTGACATCATAATTTCTGAATCCATTGCTTGAACATTAAGTGCAGACTTCTCCAAATTTAAATTTTGTCAGTGTTTTATTAGCTGTCAGAACATCTTTTGATCATAGCATGTTTTGTTATGCAAATCAGTTCTAATAAATAATAGTCAGCTTTGGTCCAGTGCAACTGATAAAACAAATTTCTTAACTAATCTGTTTCTACCTTCGACGCAGGGGACATTGTTCTATTTATTGAGAAATAATTGACATGTTCTAAAGAGAAATGGTGATCCAAAGATGACCCACTCTGCTTGATGCCTAATCCTGTACATTGAGTGGCCTCTGAACCCAAGGACCAAAATTAAATTTTGTTTCTTTTCTTTTATTTTCAGCTTTCACACTTTGTTTGAATTCTGCAGAACCTCTGCACAGAAAACTGTCAACGTGAATCATAACGCTTCCTGCTAGTTTCTCTTTAAGAATACCATAAAACATGGCTGTGTCTGCTTTTAACTGAATGCCATTTGCTTTCAACAGGATGGATATAACTGAAAGATACCACACCCTTGATGCATCACCCAATCCATAAATATGCTGTTAAATTGTCAAATTTTCCTTGCTTTGCCAGAAGCATGCTTACAAAAAAATTTTAACCACATTTTAGGGCTGTTCAGAAATAGGATTCAATCTTTAATGTGAAAACAGAATTATAACTTGAACAAATTAATAACAAACTTAACTAAGACCATTAGAAATAGATCTTAATTTGAGGACATAGTATATTACAACATGGAATGGTAGAAAGACTGGAAACGGCTGGGTAGGGTTTAGATCTTGATGTAAAAATGGTAATTTTACAACACGATGATCAGACATTTAAGGTGAGTTACTTAAGGTACACATTATACATTTACTGAATTGGGACAAACAATGGAGGGTAATGCATATTGGACAAGTATGAAGTATAGATTCCAACAGATGAAGGTTTGATGCATAGTATAGAGCTATTTGTCCCCATGGATAGCCACCAAAAAATTCGCTGTGAAGTAACATATTTTCCAGAAGGACTTAGCAAAAGGAGGCACTACAGAGAGTTGTAAACACAGCCCAGTCCATTGCACAAACCAGCCTGCCATCCACTGACTCCATCTATACTTCCTGCTGCCTTGGAAATGCAACCAACATAAGCAAAGAGCATTCCCACCGCAGTTATAATGTCTTTCACCCTCTTCCATCAGGCAGTAGATATAAAAGTTTGAATATTGGTATGAACAGATTCAAGAACAGCTTCTTCCCCGCTGTTGTGAAGTAATCTACCAAGTCCATTCTGCTATTCTGTTAGACCATGGCCTATTTATACCTCACATTCATCAACATTTGTGTTTTATATCCCTTGATGCCCTTTTCTAAGAAACAATTATTGATCTTAGTCTTGAAAATTTCAGCTATTAAACCTTTTTGGGGAGAGGATTCCACATTTCCATTTAAGTTTGTAATAAACATCAAATAATTGATAAAATGACACTTACTCAAGTGTTTTAGATGTTTCCATAAAATACAGGATCAATGGCGAAATGTGTTCACAAGTCAATCTCTATGTTAGAGGAGATAGACCTGAGATCAATCCCACACTGGATCTGAGGTCACGTTTGTAGGTATCAGCTGGGTGTCTCCAGTCAGTTTGCTATTGAAGATCATATCACATTTTGGGTTCTCACAAAGTTGATCAGAAAAGCACAGGATTGGACAAGACTGGAAGAGTTTGGTTAGAGGCGTGTGACCAGGAGAGAATGGAAGAGGAGGTCAATCAGGATGGAGGGTCAGTCAGTGATCAGCAGTAATTGAGGATGGGGCATGAACAACATCCTGTATTTTTAATATGGAGTCTAAAGGAGTACATTTGGAGAACCATATGCAAGTAGGAAAGTAGTAAATTCATACCTTAGAAATAGCAAGAACTGCAGATGCTGAAGTCAGAGACAATACAGTGTGGAGCTGGATGAACACAGCAGGTCAGGCAGCATCAGAGGAGCAGGAAAGTTGTCTTTACAGATCAGGATCCTTCTTCAGAAAAGGGTCCCAACCTGTAACATCAACTTTCCTGCTCGTTTGATGCTGCCTGGCCTGCCGTGTTCCTCCAGCTCCACACCGTATTGTCAAATTCATACCTTACTTGTGTTGACCTGTACATTATTCTTTAAGATCCCTATATGTGAGTGGTATATAGATTTGCTGAGCTGCATTCGGGGAAGATATTGTGCACATTGCAATTTAGTTGTATTGGAACCAATAGTTTATGTAGTGTTAACAACTTTCTCAACAATATACATCCCAGTGGAGTTTCAGTAGTTATTCAATCTATGGAAGAAATATTACAGCTCAGAGAATTCTGGCTTTCAAGATTAGTGTAGGTCCTTTCAGGGTGAAGCTGCTTCAGAAACAGTGAAAGAAAATGTGAGCCTTGTAGCCTGAAATACAATGTTAAAGATGTGAAGGACATAATTTCTTCAATTTGAGCTTCTCTGAAAGATGTTAGATTGTTTCCTTGTCAAGGTTACATCAGATAATCCTCTCTATAGATATGTGGACTTTGACAGTTTCTAAATCAGATTTTCTTTGCATTCTTTTGACAGAAGAAGAAAAACATTTATGAAACCAATTATGAACCAATAAATATGAATATATTTGAGAGATGATTTCAAAGACGAGATCTAGTTTGCAAAACTTGTGTAATTCGCAAATGTTAAAAATTGTCTGCATCATGGGAAAAGTGTGAAAGTTGTATCAAGGCTATCTCGGCTGTACAATGTATCAAGGCTGTATGTTTTATCAAAGCATTACATTGCTGCAGCTGGCCTCTCTCTGAAGTAATTAAAAATCATTAAAAGAGTCAAAGGAGTGTGAAGATCATTAAATGAATGGTGACAAGCTATGGAAAGCATTGCACAAAGAAAAGAAAACCAGGAAAATGGATAGAATAGAAGAAAAGAGCTGCAGAAGACAAAGAAGCAGGTACAACTATTCTCATCCAGAATGGGGAAGGGTTTTAAGAACTTTAGTCTAGTGATATAACAATTATTCATAGTTGTGTATCTGTAGTTAGAATCTATTTATTTGTAATAGTACTAATGTTTGTAAGTACAGAAACCTGGTTATATTGAGTCTCAAAAGACAGGTAATTGGCAAATTTTGGTAATTTGATAAAACCTTTAATTTTCATGATGACTATGAAAATAGCTGGGCTTCATTTCCAATGTGCTATCCAGTGAAGTATGACATTACTACTGGTAGATTTTCTCCTTATTGATTCACACACAGAACAGGTGATTCTGGAGTTACTATTACTGCTGTGCTAAAATTAGCAAATGCAGGTGGGCTGTAGCAGGGGTGGCATATGGCTCAGTGATTAGCATGGCTGCCACACAGCACCAGGGACGCAGGTTTGATTCCACCTGATCGTCTGTGTGGAGTATGCACATTTGATTTGAATTGATTTATTGTTGTCACATGCACCTGTGTACAGTGAAAAGTTTTGTTTTGCATGCAGTACAGGCAGATTATAACATACAGGAATGTACATACCATAGGGTGAACAGAGTGAGGCATACAAAGTTGCTGATGCACATGAAGTGTACAAAAGCAAGATTAACACTAGGTTTGAAATTGG
Source organism: Rhincodon typus (assembly GCF_021869965.1). Taxonomy (NCBI): domain Eukaryota; kingdom Metazoa; phylum Chordata; class Chondrichthyes; order Orectolobiformes; family Rhincodontidae; genus Rhincodon; species Rhincodon typus. The sequence goes on from NC_063333.1 coordinate 133,429,095, forward strand.
AGAGATCCATTCAGCAGTCTAATAACAGCAGGAAAGAAGCTGCTCTTGAACCTGTTGGTACATATGTTTAAGCATATTCTCTCTGTGATTGTGTGGGTTTCCTCTGGGTGCTCCAGTTTCCTCCCACAGCCCAAAGATGTGCAGGTAGATTGGCCATGGTGCCCAGTGATATCCAGGCTAGGTGGGTTAGCCATGGGACATGTAGTGTTGCAGGGATAGGGTGGGTGTGGGTGGGTCTTGATGAAATGTTCTTTGGAGGATTGATGTGGACTCGATGGGCTGAATGGCCTGCTTTTACACTGTCGGGATTCTTTGATTCTATCTACGATACACTAGGTCAGGAATCGAACCTGGGAACTTACTGAGAGTGTGGTACAACCGTTTAGCGCATTGTTAGAAATACTCACTGTTAAAGTTGAGCAATGTTACTGGAGTCATGAACAAGAAGCAGCTCTCAATTGAATCAAACATATTGCCACAATAGGTCAACATGATCCAAAAACCATCTAGCCAGCAGGGACATTCTGCTCAGCTCCCACTCACCATGGGAATTGACATTCCAAAGAGAAGGAACATCACCACAAGAATGAGCAGATACCAAGAAAAGAATCTTGACATTTTGGGGTTCACCAATAGCAAGAAATTGAGCCTGAATTAAATGTAAAGTCACCGTAATCTTACCATACAATAGGACCACCCTCTCACCATCAACACACCTCAGGCAAGGGGAGAAGTTGAGAAAGAGAGTCCTTCATGGTAACCTCAGATAGAGCAGGAATTGAACCCACACTATTAGCCTAATTCTGCATGGCAAATCAGCCATCCAGCCACCTGAACTAACTGACTTCAAACTGAAGCTCATGGCTTGAAGAATGGCCACTTATAAACAATAAGTGTTCAAAGGAGATGAAAATGGCTGTGACCACACCCGGAATGGGCAGGGTAAGTGTTTCATTCTGTGAAGGAGGGTCTTTAATTTTGAGCGATGTGAGGCCCTTCAAAGGGTAACAGCTTTCCACAGACACCCCCACATACTAAGGCTGAAGCTTGCTGGGAGTATTACATGCTGTGCGAACCTTAGTCAGTAACCTACAATGCCAATTCCAAATCCTTGCCCCAAGCACACTTGATCATGTCATGCAACATTATGAATAAATCCCACTAACCGCTGTGAAGCATTTATACTACATTGCAGCTTACAAAGATTGACCTCAGTTGCCAAAATAGCAATCACCTGCTTTTTTCCCATTCCCTGCAGATGTCACAGGGTCTGCTCATTCCACAGTTTGGATCATCCAACATCGAATCCCCACAGTGCCATTCAGTGCATTGAGTCACTGCTGACTCTCTAAAAGCATCCCATTCCTTCTGCCCCACCCCTGTCATAACCTTCCATTTTCCATGTCTAATCTACCTAACCTGCACATCTGCAGACACCATGGGCAATTTAACACGGCCAATCCACCTAACCTGCACATCTTTGCACTGCGGGAGGAAACCCGCACAGACACGGAAATAATGTGCAAACAGTTGCCCAAGGGTGGTATTGAGCGCTAGTCCCTGCTGCTGTGAGGCACTAACAATAAACACTGAGCCACCATGCCATGCAATAATTTGTATTTCCCATCGTATACAGAAGCAAGGTTAGAGTGAGAAAATGTCCTTTTCACTCAGCGAGCATTCAAGATGTGGAATACACTCCCCGTTAGTGTGGTGGAGACGGATTAAATTGAGGTTTGCAAGACATCATTGGATGAGTATTTGGATAGAAACAATGTGTAAGGTTTTGGGCAAAAGGGAGGAGTTTGGCACAAAGTATTGATGCTCATTTGCTGAGCAAGTGCAGGCACGATGGGCCTATTTCTGTGGCATAATTATTCTGTGATTCTGTGTCTTGCTTAGGATGGTTCAGCTCTGTACCTCCAGTGTTGTAGCTGGAAAGAAATTCATACACACATCTGATAAAGAAAAGTGAAAATATATTTATGTGTTGCTCCAATCCTGCATTAGCCTTTATATATTTACATTGACATCACTCATTCCACCTACGTGCCTCAGAAGGTTTTCTTTTCTATTTGTGCAATATATCTTCGTGCAATTCCAACTTCCGTGTTCTATGACTCCATGACTCGATAAATTCTGGGTTCTGGAACTGAGATGGAGGGAGCCTACTCCACAGTGGAGCTTGTTGGCTTTGGTGTTTTAGTCAGGTGACCCTGAAGGGATTTGTATCTAAATGTGCTGTATGTGACCCACAGAAGGCTTGTGCTGTCCTCTTGGCTTGAACTTTGACAAGGACTGAAGGTGACAGTCAGCGTGAGGTTTTAATTCCTCCATTTCTGTTACTTTTTCTTGTAGTTTGATGGGACGGCCCATCATTCAGAGTGACAGGTGAAAAGCCTCCATTAAAACCATAGTAACAACATGCTTCTATATATACCTGGGCCAGGCAAGCTGTGAAGACAGAAAGATAAAAGGACAAGAGTGATACAGGGAGAAGCAAATGTATTAATGCCTCAGGTACTCCCTGTGGTCCATATGACAAATACATTTTACCACATTTTAGTGTGTTTGTGTTCTCGGTGTAAATCCGTTCCCCAGGTACGCAGCTTGTAATTGAAAATTTCACACTGAGAATTCATCCAGTATGTGTTGACAGCTCCTGGCCTCAGAGAAGCAACTGGAGGATTTTCCTTGTTGAAGCTACATAGCAGAGGTGAATAAAAATAACCGAAACCAGAATGAAACAGGCACAAACAAAAGGAGAGGTTAAAAAGCAAACAGCAAGATTTAATTATTGTGTAAAACAACTAATTAGGAAAACACTGTTTACACAAATTGATCTAAATTCAACAAAAAATACAGGGTCATTCCTTTCTGTGCTCCAGAGATAAAGTTACATTCCATAGCCTATGCCACCTATACTTTTAACAAGATATTCCATCAAACTGGTCACTAGTGAGGGATGATAAATGAAGAACTGTTGTGCAGATATTGGACCAGCTTCGGACTGTGATGAGCAGTGACGAATCTATTAATAATATTGCACTTACAGTTCTGGTACATAAATGTCAAATAAAAATCAAACTATTATTAAAGTTTGTGACAGATCAGTTAATAGAAAGTAAAAGGGAAGGCATTTTAATCTTTCAAATGATTGATTGTTTGAGATAGCAGCAATGAATTTAACACTTAAGAGATCACAAAAATATCTTTCAGTGCAGAGTGCAGCTTAGTTTGATTTCTGACCCTAGGAAATCAAAACACTTAAAACATAATACCTGCAAGGACTATGAGCCACGTCTCTAAAAATCAACATAATTCAAATCAGAAATAATGCAGATTATAAAGGACTGAAATGTATATTAAACAGTTTTAAATTTTGCAATTCATCTATATTTTGGATAGAAGTCACCCACTTAAGCCGCAAGCCATATTTTATTTTATATAGATTGCTAATTCCAATAAACCAAATGAACAAATTGGTCAATTAAAGCTTTGTCAGAAAGTGTCTGCTCTATTAGTCAAAGTACATTCAGTGTAATCATAATTGATGATCTATTAATCTGGGAAAAATTTAGCTTCAAAGGATTTATAAATATTAAAAGAGTCACCAGCACTGCTATGTGGAAGTAGCTGGAAGCTGTGTAAACATCCCATTCTCTGGTCAGAACCAATGCTACTATTCGATGTTCAGAAAGCCATGGCAAGACTCTGATTCTTGTTTCCATTTCAATGCAATCTCCATAAGAAGCATAATTGATTTAAAGATAATTTCACAAAGCTTGGTCTTTCTTTCCACTTACTAATGGTAATGATTAAATATTAACTTAAATGTTTGCGTTGCCTATGTTGTTGGAGGGGATTCTGAGGGGCAGGATTTACATACATTTGGAAAGGCAAAGACTGATTGGGGATAGTCAACATGGCTTTGCATTTGGGAAATGGTGTGTCACTGACTTGATTGAGCTTTTTGAAGAAGTGACAAAGAAGATTGATAAAGGCAGAGCAGTAGACATTGACTATATGGACTTTAGCAAAGCGTTCAACGAGGTTCCACATTGTAGACTGGTTAGAAAGATTAGATCACATGAAATCCAGGGGGAGCTAGCGAACTGGATACAAAATTGACTTGGAGGTAGGAGACAGAGAGCAGTGGTAGAGGGTTGCTTTTCGGACTGGAGGCCTGTGACCAGCGATGTGCTGCAAGGATTGGTGCTTGGTCCACTGCTTTTCATCATTCGTAAAAATGATTTAGATGTGAATATAGGAGGTATGGTTTGTTAGTTTGCAGATGACACCAAAATTGGTGGTGTAGTGGACAGTGAAGGGGATTATCTCGGTGTACAGTGGGACCTTGATCAGGTGGGCCAATGGGCTGATGGGCCAAGGAACAGCAGATGGGGTTTAATTTAGATAAATGTGAGGTGTTCCATTTTGGTAAGGACAGGGCAGGACTTATACATTTAAAGGTGAGGTTCTGTGGGAGTGTTTTCAAACAAAAAGTGCTAGGAATGCAGATGCACAATTACTTGAAAGTGGAATTGCAGGTAGGCAAGGTAGAGAAGGTGATGTTTAGTATGTTGCCTTTATTGGTCAATGCATTAAGTATAGGAGTTGGGAGGTCATGTTGCGGCTGTATGGGACATTGGTTAGGCCACTTTTGGAATACTGCATGCAATTCTGGACTCACTGTTATAGGAAAGATGTTGTTAAGCTTGAAAAGGTTCAAAAAAGATTTACAAGGATGTTGCAGGAATTGGAGGGTTTGAGCTATAGGAAGAGGCTGAATAGGCTGGGCTATTTTTCTTGGCGCAGCAGAGGCTGAGGAATGACCTGATAGAGGTTTTTAAAATCATGAGGAGCATGGATAGGGTAAATAGCCAAGGTCTTTTCCCCAGGATAGGCAGTCCAAAACTATAGGGCATAGGTGTAAAATGAGAGGAGAAAGATTTAAAATGAACCTGAGGGGCAACCTTTCCATGCAGAGGGTGGTGCATGTATGGAACAAACAGCCAGAGGAAGTGGTGGAGGCAGGTAGAGTTACAATATTTTACAAGCATCTGGATGGGAATATGAATAGGAAAGATTTAGAGGGTTATGGGCAGGAAAGTCTTGCATCATCAAGGATTTAAATGTTGAGAACATAACATAAAAAGATAAGGGTTAAAATTCTGGGCTCAAAATGATGTGGAGGATTTATTGGTCCTTTCAAGACTGAATTCAATAGATTGCATTTAGGTGAGAGTGTCAAGAGAAAGGGATGAAAGGCAGTTTGATGGGATTCAGGAATATCAACCATGATCGAACTGAATAGTAGAATAGGCACATGGTGTTGAATAATCTGTGCATTCTCCTGTGTTCTCATAAAATTATTACTCAGCAAATTTAGCTTGTCCTGCTATTTGTGTCTGTACTTACAATATTATTACATTGATGTTGCAACACTGAAACAAGTCTTTTGACCCAATTGCTCTGTGTTAGTGATTGTGCTCCACAGCAGGTGAGCCTCCTCCCTCACAACTTCAACTGGCCCTATCAGCATATCATTCCATTCCTTTCCCATTTGGGTATTTGTCAGATTTTTTTTTAAATACATCTGTATGCCACAATTGCTCCATGTGGTAGCACCTATGAACCACTTATTGGTAAGTAACTTTTGCCTAAATTCTTGACTGCATTTAATCACAACTGCTTTGTATGTACGACCTATAATTTTGTACTTCCTTCACTAGAGGTAATGTCTTTTATACATCTCTCCCAGCAAATCCCTTTGTCATTTTAAAGATTTAGTTTGTCAGCCATTTCATTTTTTTAATCAATACCAAGCTGTCTTCTCTCTCTATAATGGAAGATAAATTGCATGATAAAGTTTCACAAAGTTCCCTATAATTGTTTCACTTTTAACAGTGCAGCTACAAAACACACAGTACCAACTTACCAAGCTTATAACAACACCCTCCAAGCAGACAAGTTCTATCACCAGAAAGACAAGGATGGCGGTTGCATGGGAACACCACAACCTACAGGTTCCCCCCTAAATTACTTACCATCCTGATTTGGAATTATATGACTGTTCCTTCACTGCTGCTGTGTTAAGACCCTGAAACTCCACTCCTAACAGGACAGTGGGTATACCTACCTACTTTGGGCTGTGACGATTTGGGAACTTTGCAGACCACAGCCTACTCAAGGGCAATCAGAGATGAGTGATAAATGGTGGTCTAGCCAATGTTGTCTACAATCCATGAACAATAAAACAAAATTGCTAAAAAAATCCCAGCATTCCTGATGTGAAAAACAGCTGCTGCTCATTAGTATGAAAAATGACTGCATAGTCTGCACTGAATCTTGCAATCCAGGCATACACATGAAGAACTGTCATAAAGAAGAGTTTAACTAGATAGCTCAGCCTCAAAATCTCAGAATCTTTATGAGAAATCTGGCATAAGGGGAGAAAGCTGAAAAAGAAACCATGTAATGAATAGACTGAGGGCTAAAGCTGGCTTTAATACTGAAAACACTGCATGAACAACCCTCTACTCATGGAATTGCAAAATCGCTGAGATATCAGCTCAAGGAATGTTTCACAGCACATCGCAGGAATGAAAAGGATATATGTGGGATTAGGACAGACATGGTGAAAATATCGCACAGAGGACAGTGGATATTGTCACAGGTGAACAAATTTACCCAGGAGGAGTTCAAGCCCATTTCTTAAAAGCAGCCTGATGCAGTGTTTGCTTAGATGGATGCTGGAAAGCTAAATGGTTGTCTTTTGAAATTGATATTACTTGATGCCACTTTAATAGAGTGTTACTGCTTGATTATGATAACTGGTTATTTCACATTGAGTTACAAAGTCAGCCATAATGCATTCTATTTTCTAATCTGGTTCATTGTTGCGTGACTCTCATCATACTGGAGTAAAACCGCTGTAGGTGAATAATGCACTACCCAAAACTATTAATCTACCACATTGTTCAATTTTATTGATGTGGATGAGGTATTAAAGAGGTTATCCCGTGCAACAGTAAATGCAGTGATCTAGAAACAGACAGGAAAGAGCAGCTTGACAATGAATCCTTTCAAAACACTGGTGTGGTTTCGACACCCAAAACAAAACCTGGGAAAGCCATAGAGTTGGCTGTGATACGTTGGACAATATCAGTGTAAAAATGTTCAAAGGTTACTGGGGACAAAGTTGCAGGAATGTTAATTGGGAACCCAGTATCAAAGTGTCAAGCGAGTTAATCCTGAACATTTGGAGTGCAAACAAGCAAACAAGAATGCGACAACATTGACTAAAGGCATCAAATGGAAATCTAATGCCAAACTTAGAAGTGAGTTAGTTATTTTTCTTTATTATAAATTTGAACTTTTGGGGAAAGGATGTAGTTTGCAATGTTTGAAATGACAAAAAAAGCTTCGGCACAGCATGCAGTAAGATGCATTTGGGGTGAAATTGATGATTGACAGTAGCACAGAATGTGCATTAGTAAAATCATTTCATATCCTGCCCACTTTTCTTTTGGAAAATTATATCATGTGAAGTGTTAAACAAGTGTTATTTCACCATTTCTCAATCTACATTAGCCTCAAAGATCGGCTTCACTTCCAATGTGTAGTATTCTCTGATACTCTTCATTCCATCGTTCACAGCCATGTCTTTAATTGTCTCAGCTATAGGTTTTTTTATTACTTTCCTAAACCTGCCTGCCTCTCTACCTCTCTCTCCTTCTTCATGAAGTTTATCAAAAATAAACCTCCTTGACTATGCTTTTGGCCATTTACCCTGACAGCTATTTCTGTCGTTCATTGTGAAACATAGTTTGCTAATGTTCCTGTGAAGCAAATAGCTGTAGTACTTTGAATTGAGCATTTGCTTGTCTCTACATCTGGGGTACACCAACCTTTCCATGGATAGCTGTTGCAGATATAAATATCTGGCAAGATAATATTCACTTTATTTTGAGCTAAGGTTTAATGACAAGGAAGAGAAAACTCTTGATTATCAAATTCTTACCACTAATAATAAGAATTACAGTAATCTATGAAAAGAAAATGTATATCCAATATGTCCTTGTTACAGGAAGGATATTATTAAGCTGGAGAGGGTTCGGAAGAGATTTACCAGGATGTTCCCAGGAATGGAGGGTTTGAGTTATAAGAAGAGGCTGAATAGGCTGGGAGCTTTTTCATTGGAGCATAGGAGGTAGAGTGAAAAAAGAACAAAGAACAAAGAAAATTACAGCACAGGAACAGGCCCTTCGGCCCTTCAAGTCTGCGCCGATCCAGATCCTCTATCTAAACCTGTCGCCTATTTTCCAAGAATCTGTATCCCTCTGCTCCCTGCCCATTCATGTATCTGTCTAGATACATCTTAAATGACACTATCGTGTCCGCCTCTACCACCTCTGCTGGTAACACATTCCAGGCACCCACCACCCTCTGCATAAAGAACTTTCCACGCATATCTCCCCTAAACTTTTCCCCTCTCACCTTGAAATTGTGACCCCTAGTAATTGAGTCCCCCACTCTGGGAAAAAGCTTCTTGCGATCCACCCTGTCTATACCTCTCATGATTTTGTAGATATCAATCAGGTCGCCCCTCAACCTCCGTCTTTCTAACGTAAATAATCCTAATCTACTCAACCTCCCTTCATAGCTAGCGCCCTCCATACCAGGCAACATCCTGGTGAAACTCCTCTGCACCCTCTCCAAAGCATCCACGTCCTTTTGGTAACGTGGTGACCAGAACTGTACGCAGTATTCCAAATGTGGTCGAACCAAAGTACTATACAACTGTAACATGACCTGCCAACTCTTGTACTCAATACCCCGTCCGATGAATGAAAGCATGCCGTATACCTTCTTGACCACTCTATCGAACTGCGTTGCCACCTTCAGGGTACAATGGACCTGAACACCCAGATCTCTCTGTGCATCAATTTCCCCAGGGCTTTTCCATTTACCACATAGTTCGCTCTTGAATTGGATCTTTCAAAATGCATCACCTTGCATTTGCCTGGATTGAACTCCATCTGCCATTTCTCCACCCAACTCTCCAATCTATCTATATTCTGCTGCATCCTCCGACAGTCCCCTTCACTATCTGCTACTCCACCAATCTTTGTGTCATCTGCAAGATGACCTTTGAGAGGTTTATAAAATAATGAGGGGTATAGATAAGGTGAATGACAGGTATCTTTTCCCTAGAGTGGGGGGTTTCAAGACGAGGGGGCATATTTTTAAGGTGAGAGGAGAAAGATTTATCAAAGACATGAGGGATCTTTTTTTATACACGGTGGTTCAAGTATGGAATGAACCTCCAGAGGAAGTGATAGATTTGGGTACAGTTACAATGTTTAAAAGATATTTAGGCATGAATAAGAAATGTTTGGAGGAATATGGGCCAGGAGCAGGCAATGTGACTAGGGATTATGGTTGACAAGGACTGTTTGGACCAAAGGGTCTGTTTCCATGCCATATGACTCTATGACTCTATGACAATGGGAAAGAAACATTTAACAACTTTCCTTAGTTGTAGAATTGATGAAAAGTTTGAGTGTACGTGTAAATATTTCATTTATGAGAGCTGACAAATGGACAAAATGACTCAGTTGCAATGTGCTGACCCTCTACCCAAGAACTGAACAAGAATGTAGAACTTCTATTTAAGTGAGTTTTGAAGGCTCTCAATATTGCAATAGGAAAGCACAGAACCCAACTGCTTCTCTTCAATAACGTACGTTTCTGAGCCTCCTGCGTTTTCAGGATGGTTTCTTCACATTATTATCTTCTTGAAGAATGAACACATTTATATCAGACACAGCAGTAAAACACAAAAATCAGCAACCAAACAATGAAAATTGCTTTTGTGTTTATTGGAGAAATCTAGCAGCTGCTATTGAAAAGAATATGATGAACGTGAATAATGCAGTAATGCAGTAGAGCCAGCTGCCTTTCTTCCTAATCTGTAATCTTCACTGTGCTGTATGGAATATACTGAGGAGAGCTTTATTTTCTAAATGGTAGCACTGGCCCAGTTCAGTCTGATCTTTGGGAAATGTAGACTTGAATGAGATACTGCTTAGTGTGTAATTGTTGTGGCACCAATGATCCACAAGTAATCACCGCTTTTGCAAAGCGAAATTTAATTTCTACACCTGACCAACTCACTCTCATAAAATCATACTGCAGTAGTTCACAACTTTGAGACCTCATTTCCTATTCAGTGGCAATCATGGATCCCTTGTCTAAATTTCATGAGAGTGCGACATGGAAAGGGAGGGAAAAATTCGAGGACCCCTGGTTTTATGGTAAGAGGTTTGCAATTTGCAAGAAACCTGCACTTGATCTGGTTGAGACAGATTGCAGACAAACTTAGTGCTGCCCCCTCATTCGAATGCATTCAGTTTGTAACCCATCTCTACTGCAGGCTGGTTGCAAACTCAACAAGGGTCCCAGCAGTAGTGTGGCCTGCCTGTGTTTCATCAAATCTGCAAATGAGCTAGGAGATCAGACAGAGGGTTTCCTGGTTTCTTTTCTGGTGTCGCACTGGAGGCATTAGTACAGGAAGCACAAAGGAAGAGAAAAGGTATGTTTCATCAGGAGTCAGGAGGCCGTCAAATCACGACCTGAGAAGTAGCTAAAAGCAGGTCGCAGGAATTTCAACTACTGGATCCTTCCTCGAAAACTATGGAACAATGCCACAAAAAGATGGATGACCCCACATTGGGCCTCTTCACAGAATGTGTCCAACTTTTTTTAATTTCAGAAATATGCTTTGTTCATAAAAATATCTTTATAAACATGAACAGTCACTAAAGCAGTTTGGTTCTGTACAGTGGCGTACGAAGGAACAAACAAACATTGGATATTGCCTAATCTAGCAAACAAACCAAATGCATCTCTTACTTGTACAAGAGTATATTTACATATATTTGAGGCACCAGGGTGTCCAATAACTGAATGGACACCCGTTTAACTTCGGCAGAAAGACCTCAGATGGTGGTTTTTCCCTACTGCGCCTTGGCAGCAGCTGCCCCTAACTTAAGAGTGTCCCTCAGCACATAGTCCTGGACCATTTGCTGCAGCACACACTCTCACACTGCTCAAGGCCCCAACATCAATCAACAGTTAGGAATCTCACCTAACACTCAAGTCTCCACTTACACTCACAAATCACAGATGCCAGTCTAGCATTTATCATGGTTACTTCCCAAAATCTACATCTGTTTAGTCTTGATAGGCAGAAAAACATAATGCAATGCACTCACCCTGTCTGGCAGTGATCCCTAACAGAGAGGGCAGAACAGGATTGCAGGCAACAGGTATGTACTGTTAGGAACGCATACAGTTATGAGATTTGGAAAATGGACAATGGACTTTACCCAGTTGCAAAGTAATTATCATTTTATTGTTTCAAACTGTAAGATCAAAAGGTTGAAGGCAATGGTTTATCTGCTGCTTACAGAATAAGTACTTTGGAAATCAATGTCCAGCAACAGTTTCAGAGAGAGATAAGGGTGGAGTTTTAATGCTTTAATTGATGAACAAACAGACCCGGAAAATCAACTTCAGAAGAGTCCAAGTCAATTTCAAGATATGCAGATTTATAGCTTGTCATACCAACAACAATCAAGTGAAATGATTGAGCTTTCATAGGCAAATGTGAACCCAAGTTCTATCAATGGCACAAGCACATTAACAATGTCAATGAGGTAATCAGAAAGTCACAACTTGCAGATCTCAGTCAGGGTAAACTTTACACACTATTTACCTCCATACTCCAAAAGGAATGGACAAAAGCACTATTTGCCAAAATCAGCACTGGTGTCAGTGCAAATATCAGTCCTCTGCGCATCTTACATGAGATATAGTCGGGAAACTGGCATAGTTTGATACACTCCACATAAGATAAACTAACTGTGGACAATGGGTCAGACACCACATTCATTGGCAATCTTCTTCTCAAGTGTCAATTTGGATCATTGGGTCGGACACCTGAAATATTTTACATTTTTGGAACAGATTATCAGTCTCTCAAACTGCATGGATCTGGATATTGAGACAGTCCATGAGGTAACAAACCTGCAGTTGCAATAGCAAAAGATTCCAGACCATAATATCGACCCCATTCATCTTGAACCCAGCCAAGCAGCACAGATTCAACAAGCCACATCAGGCAATGACTAAACGCAACAGCTCAAAAAGCTCAGCATGAACTGGCTTGAATTCATCCAACAGTTCCCTGAGCTAATATACTCTCCCTGATCATTCAGAGAAGAACTAACTTTCTCCAAGAAAGTAATATTCAAAGGCAAACAAGTTGTCATTGCACATTAAGATATGCTGGATCATACGCATATAGATCACATAGATATAGAAAAAAAAAACAAAAGATTGGCGTGTGAATCCATATTTTACCAATATTAATAAGGACAGCGATCAACTAATCCAGTCACGTCACATATGCCAATTCCATTAACCTCAACAATCCAGAAAATCTCTCTTTCTACATGAGACTCCCTCTGAGCCATGGGGCAAGATTGAATCTGATATTTTCCAGGTCCAAGGACACAATTATATTCTGATGACTGACAATTTCACCAAATTCCCTTTTGTGCATAAAATCAATGATATGACCAGTGCAATATTTGTTGACATATTGACTGCAATATTCAGTACTTTGAATGTATGCAAGAAATTGTGTCTGACAGTGATATGCAATAGAATAGTGCTCCCTTCCCCGACACATGGGGTTCTCCTGTCCTCACTTGTCTCAACTGAACTGTCTCACAGGATGTACTATTCATACCCTAAAATCCATGATCATTAAATACAAAGCAACTTACTAAAATTTGCAAATAGCTACATTAAATCCACATGTAATTCCTCTAAACAACAGTTTACCCTCACTAGTTGCTTACATGTTTGGAAGACAAATCCACACAGATCTTCCTTACCACATGCTCAGCACTCAATCACATGTTGTTTGAAAGTAGGGAGAAAATTATACAAGAATGTGATCAATGGGCATACAGACAGTTATCCCAACTTAAAACAGATCAAAGTAGATGAGTTTGAGATTTTCACCGAAGAAAACCTGCGTTCCTGGAAAATACTACGTTGTTGTGTCCAAGCTAGGTTATGGGACGTCGTAATGAGAAATGGACAAGTCCTACATCGTGTGCAATATTGTATTATGATTTTCTTTACTAACTCACTTACAAGCTCACTTACAAGCACTCTATGGTTACTATACCATGTTTCCATTCATTCATTCATAAAACTGCATTTTTGTAGTACATTTTACTCTTACATGATAGACTAAATTATACATCCCTTCCTAGGCTGCCAACCCATTACTGTTTCTTTAAATTGTTTCTTTCAATTGTTATCAGCCCCATGCTGGAAGCAGTGTTTAGACCTGTTCCTGTATCAAAGGCTTCGGGACCTGAATAGGCGGCAGGACATCTAACAGTTCCCTCCACCAGCATGTCCTTACAGTGTGCTGCTTTTTATCTCTTCGAAATTTCTTTATACACTACCTATTTCTATAAGACTGTAATTCCTTGTTCTAACTTTTATTTAGGACTACCATCTAACGTACAGATTTGTACTTTTTAATAAATAATAAATAGGGCCCCTACCCACTTTAAGAAACTTATTTAAAACAGCGGTCCCGTGAAACTGCATGAATGAATGTGTAGGAACTGTCAAAGGCCAGTAATCGGAAATGAAATCTCACAACCCAGCTGCAGGAGATCAGTTTAATATCCTCTATACTTTTATTCAGTACATGTATAATTTCTTGTTTATTTAGATCATATAGGTTTAATATTCTCACTAAGATTACTAACTTTAAAGACAAAAGGATTATCACTTCTTAATTATGCAAACTCAGACCAGACAGTCATTCTAATCCCATCAGGAGTAACAGCCAGCATTTAGCAAATGCTGAAACTATCTCCTGTTTCCCCAGGACAGATGTCACACAAAATTGTGTAAAATAGATATAACTATGTGACACCATAGTATTAAAATTTTAATGTATGTAAAAACCGTGTATAAAAAAGGCTACTGTAAAACTGTACTTTGGATTCCATCGCCACCTCAAACCGTGCTACTGCGGATGCTCAATAAAGAGCCTCTTTTCACCACTCACTGATCTTAGTTATTGAGACACGATCCCACAGTAGAAATAGACAACATATCTGAATACGTATCAACAATCAGCAGTTACACAAAATGATGTGTCTGATAGTGCAGAAATCATGCCAGAAAACAACCAGCCAAATGATACATATCCATCCACAATGGTAGATAACTCTCTAATAAAAACCAAAAGAGCTGCGGATGCTGTAAATTAGGAACAAAAACAAAGTTGCTGGAAAAGCTCAGCAGGTCTGGCAGCATCTGTGAAGGGAAAAACAGAGTTAACGTTTCGGGTCCAGTGACCCTAAGTTCTGAGAAAGGGTCACCGGACCCAAAAAGTTGACTGTTTTTTCCTTCACAGATGCTGCCAGACCTGCTGAGCTTTTCCAGCAACTTTGTTTTTGTTCGTAGATAACTCTCTGTCTGTTGAAGTGACATCACCAGGTCATGATAACATTATATTAATCAGATCTAATCACGCTGCACATCCACCAAGATGTCATCTGTATCTAAAGAGACAACATATGTATGTGCCTCATTGTACATGTTTTTGGAAAAGTGTTCACATTCTTTCAAGGGAAAGAGGGAGAAGTTGTATTATGGCATAGATTCCAGATCACACTGAAAAAAAAATCATTGGGAGATGTGATATTCTTGTATAAACATACCCATATCACCTTCAGTCACTCTCTCAGTGCAGTGTTTTCAGTCAGTCAGCTATGTGTATGAAATGCAGAGTAATATCAGCAAACACAGAAGAATGACTGTGTGTGTAAAACTGTGGTATTGAATCATGCAAATTGTTGATGTTGTTGATAAACATCAAGATATTTATTTCAACAACAGCCTAGCCCTCTATTGCATATGTTATGCGAAATAACATATTGAAGGTGTAAAGCATATTAGTAGCCATTGTCTCATTTCCATGGCAGCATAGGAGGATACCACCTAATCTCTGAGTACTGTAGCAGAGATTCAGACTTTTTTTTTCCTTTGTGGGATGTGGGTATCGCTGGCTGGCCAGCATTTCTTGCCCATCCCTAGTTACCCTTGAGAAGGTGGTGGTGAGCTGCCTTCTTGAACCGCTGCAGTCCATCTGCTATGGGTTGACCCACAATGCTATTAGGGAGGGAATTCCAGGATTTTGACCCAGCGACAGTGAAGGAATGGCGATATATTTCCAAGTCAGGATGGTGAGTGTCTTGGAGGGGAATTTGGAGGTGGTAGTGTTCCCATATGTCTGATGCCCTTGTCCTTCTGGATAGAAGTGGTCGTGGGTTCGGAAGGTGCTGTCTGAGGATCTTCGGTGAATTTCTGCAGTGCATCTTGTAGATAGTACACATAGCTACTATTGAGTGTCGGTGGTGGAGGGAGTGGATGCTTATGGATGTAGTGCCAATCAAGCAGGCTGATTTGTCCTGGATGGTGTCAAGTTTCTTGAGTACTGTTGGGGCTGCACTCATCCAGGCAAGTGAGGAGTATTCCATCACATTCTTGACTTGTGCCTTGTAGATGGTGGACAGGCTTTGAGAGTCAGGAGGTGAGTTACTCACCACAGTAATCCTAGCTTCTGGCCTGTTCTGTAGCCACTGTGTGAATGTGGTGAGTCCAGTTGAGTTTCTGGTCAATGATAAATCCCAGGATGTTGATAGTGGGGGATTCAGTGATGGTAACACCATTGAATGTCAAGGGGCTGTGGTTAGATTGTCTCTTATTGGTGATGGTCATAGCCTGGCATTTGTGTAGCGCGAATGTCACTTGCCACTTGTCAGCCCAAGCCTGGATATTGTCCAAACCTTGTTGCATGTGAACATGGATTGCTTCAGTATCTGAAGAGTCACGAATGGTGCTGAACATTGTGCAATCATCGGCGAACATCCCCACCTCTGACCTTATGATGGAGGGAAGGCCATTGATGAAGCAGCTGAAGATGGTCGGGCCTAGGACACTACCCTGAGAAACTCCTGCAGAGATGTCCTGGAGCTGAGATGATTGACCTCCCACAACCACGACCATCTTCCTATGCATGAGGTATGGCTCCAACCACCAGAGCGTTTGCCCCCTGATATCCATTGATTCCAGTTTTGCTAGGGCTCCTTGATGCCACACTCAGTCAAATGCAGTCAAGGGTTGTCACTCTCACCTCACCTCTGGAATTCAGCTCTTTTGTCCATATTTGAAACAAGGCTGTAATGAGATCAGGAGCTGAGTGGCCCTGACAGAACCCAAACTGGGCTGCTTGATAGCACTGTTACTGACACCTTCCATCACTTTACTGATGATCAACAGGAAACTGATGGGGCAGTAATTGGCTGGGTTGGATTTGTCCTGCTTTTTGTGTACAGGAGATACTTGGTATTTTTCCACATTGTCGGATAGATACTAATGTTGTAACTGTGCTGGAACAGCTTGGCTAGGGGACCGGCAATTTCTGAAGCACCAGTCTTCAGTACTATTGCCAGAATGTTATCAGGGCCTGTAGCCTTTGCAGTATCCAGTGTCTCCAACCGTTTCTTGATATCACATCGAGTGAATCGAATTGACTGAAGACTGGTATCTGTAATGCTGGGGAGGCCGAGATGAGTCATTCACTCAGCACTTCTGGCTGAAAATTGCTGCGAGTGCTTTAGCCTTATCTTTTTCACTGATGTGCTGGGTTCTTCCATCATTGAGGATGGGGATATTTATGGAGCCTCCTCCTCCAGTGAGTTGTTTAATTATCCGCCACCATTCACAGCTGGATGTGGCAGGACTGCAGAGCTTAGATCTGATCAGTTGGTTGTGGGATCGCTTAGCTCTGTGTATCACTTGCTGCTTTCGCTGTCTGGTGTGCAAGTAGTCCTGTTTTGTGGCTTCACCAGGTTGATATCTCATCTTCAGGTATGCCTGGTGCTGTTCCTGGCATGCCCTCCTGCACTCTCCATTGAACCAGGGTTGATCCCCTGGCTTGATGATAATGGTTGAGTGGGGGATATGCCGGGCCATGAGATGACAGATTGTGCTGGAGTACAATTCTGCTGCTGTTGATGGCCCACAGTGTCTCATGGATGCCCAGTCTTGAGTTGCTCGATCTATGCGAAGTCTGTCCCATTGTGCACAGTGATGGTGCCACACAACACGATGGAAATTATTCTCAATGTGAAGGCAGGACTTCATCTCCACAATGACTTTGCTATGGTCACTCTTACTGATACTGTCATGGACAGATACATCTGCAGCCGGCAGATTGGTAAGGATGAGGTCAAGCATGTTTTTCCCTCTTGTTGGTTCCCTCACCAACTGCTGCAGACCCAGTCTAGCAGCTATGTTCTGTAGGACCCGAACAGCCCGATCAGTAGTACTGCTGCCGAGCCACTCTTGGTGGTGGACATTGAAATCCCGCACCCAGAGTACATTTAGTGGCCTTGCCACCCCAGTGCTTCCTCCAAGTGTTGTTCAATATGGAGGAGTACTGATTCATTAGCTGAGGGAGGACGGTATGTGGTAATCAGCAGGAGGTTTCCTTGCCCATGTTTAACCTGAAGCCATGAGACTACATGGGGTTTGGAGTCAATGTTGAGGACTCATAGAGCAACTACCTCCCGACTGTATACCACAGTGCCGCCCCCTTTGCTGGGTTTGTCCTGCCAGTGAGACAAGACGTATCAATGGATGGTGATGGTGGTGTCTGGGACATTGTCTGTAAGGTGTGATTCTGTGAGTATGACTATGTCAGGCTGTTACTTGACTAGTCTGTGAGACAGCTCTCCCAATTTTGTTACTAACACCCAGATGTTAGAGAGGAGGACTTTGCAGGGTCAACAGGGCTGTTTCTGCCGCTGTCTTTTCCGGTGCCAGGTGATCCGTCCAGTTTCATTTCATAACTGAGGCTATGAAATCCATGCTTGTTGCAATACAGGCTCAGATCACTGCCATCATGGTTGTCGGTCTCAGTGCTTGAAGGGGCATTCACACTCTCAAAGAACTTCAGCCATCTGTCCTCCAATGCCTGCTGATGTGCTGTTTAAATGAGAGTGACAATGGCACCATACTGCATAAATGGACTTTCAGATTGACAACGCTCATGTCTCACCACTGGTACTCACCCAGAATCCTTGTTGTTGCATATCAGCTAGTCAGTCCATTCTAGGTCACCCATGTGAGGTGGGGAAATCCAAAGTCAGACCATCAAGATCCTCATAAGCTCAAGGCTACCTACCAACTCTTCAATTGTATATCAGCACTCTTCCACCAGCAATGCTGCAGCAATTCAGGTATCACTGTGTAGCAGCAGTGGGACTGGCAAAGTAAACTGCAAGGCAGACAACAAAAGGATGCCACAGGGTGAATTGTTCAGTTTTGTCGGTACCTTGGAAAGTGTTGTTGGATGAAGTTATTATGGAACCCCTTTTTGTTGGTAACTTTCAGTTCAAGGTTGTGGTCAAGAAGAAACTGTGATGGTCCTTAACTTCGGATTGAAAGGTGGGAAATTGTGGACCAATGGTGATGGAAAGATGAACTCTCAGGGCAAACAAAGCCTCTGTAGTCACCGTGGACTGCTTATCTTGAAGCAAAACCCCCCTAAAGATCTATCTCTTCCTTCTCGAATTACATGGTGGTAAGGATTGAAACGTCATGATAGTGAAGGTGTAGAGGACGTAGCAGATGATCGTGAGTTTAAATCACCATGCTGATGAGCGCTGGAGGGTTTCCCTTAAACAGTCCAAGCAATTGGACCTTTCAAGCACAGATGGTTTTCTTCACAATGCTCCTTACAATTGCATGGCTCTTGTTAAAGGCAAATTTTCCTCGCTTGGTTATATTCCTTTCTATTCATGCACGGGATGTGGGTGTCACTGGCCAGGCCAGCATTTATTACCCATCCCTAATTTCCAACAGGGCAGTCAAGTATCAACCTTGCTGAGGGTCTGGAGTTACATGTAGGCCAGACCAGGTAAAGACAGCCATTTCCTTCCCTAAAGAACATTAGTGAAACGGACGTGATTTTCTGACAATTGGCAATGGCTCAATGTCACCATTAGACTCCTAATTCCAAATATTTATTGATTTCAAATTCTACTATCTGCCATGGTGCGATTCAAACCCAGGTCTGCAGAACATTACCAGGGTCTCTGGATTAATAGTCTAGTGATATTACCATTAGGCCACTACCTGCCCTTGTTGTGGTGAAGTCATGAGCCACGTGTATTGCACTTATCTCTTGTCACCAAGCAGTCAGCCTCAGGTACATCACAGTAATGCAAAGATGGCGGAAACACCCATTTCCTTCATGATGGAGACACCAGTGTAGAGAGCAAGTATAGAGAGCATTCATAGACATGCTATTTCTATACATGATTTCACAACAGCTGCACATGAGTCCTTGCGGATGTGATACATTTCCCTGCTTACACATAGGACTTGCAGAGCCACACTCATGTAGTTGATGGCTCCCTGCACCATCGACCATCCTTTTAGACTGACAAAGCCAAGAACTCACTCTTTTCACTTCTCTCCAGAAAAAAAGGCAAGTAAATAGAGTTGACATATGATAAACCACGAGCTTAATGAATGGCAAAGCAAATTAATTAAAAGGGCTTAATGTCCTCCTCCTCTTCCTAAATTAATTAGGACAATTGTCAGCAAGGAACATATCCCCCTCAGTTTTCAAATACATGTAAATGATAAGATTTTAATTAGAAATTTGTCAACATCAAATACAGTTCTGAGACAAAGCATTATTGGCCAAAATATTAAACTGTGTTGACACTGGTATAAATCTCAGATGTGGAAATGACATTTCATTCCCAAGACTATCTGGATTACAATCAGCAGAACCTGAAACTTCATCCTTACAATCCCAATAGATTTTGGCAGCAAAAGCTCCACGCAAGACTCATCACTTGACTGCACTGATTAAAAGGTAGGAGTAGTGAGAGAAATGGAAAAAAAAAATCAAGACAAATTAGGGAAGAAGGGATGAGAGAGAAAAATTGAAGTCAGAACACAACAGGCCAAAAATAAAATATATTAAGAACTCAAAGTGGCGCAATGCAGAAGAAGGTTCTCATTAACTATTGCAGGGAGATCAGGAAGATGAAAAAATGGAAAAAAATTCCAATCAAAGGGTGGAGTAAGTGCAATTATTAATTCTCTCAGTTTGTAATGGATCACTTAAATAGGAGATGAACATTTAAGTCATTATTATGAAAGACTCCACACAACGAGGTAATTAAAGTGAGTGTGCATGATCCAATTTGAGTAAATTGCAGCAATAAATGAGTTTATTGTAACTCTGAAAAATGACCTCATATAATTCAAGAGCACAAATCCTGGAATGAGATACATGTGAATTAATGTTAAAAAGGGAGCGTGTGATGCATGAAGTGAGCATGTTTTATTTGATTTGTAACTGGGGCTGCGCGGAAAATAAAATTAATTCTGGGGCACAGCTGTTTCATAGTTTAAAAGTGGCACACTGCCCACAAATCCATCTTGTAAACTGCTCTTATTGCTGTTAGTAGTTATACAGGTGACGTTATTTGAATGAAAAATGACTAAACAGTGTTTATATTTAAAATAGATTAGCGGTGTCTTTCGTTTGTGAACCTAATGATGAAAAGGATCACTCTGAAATCAATTAAAAACATTAGACCACTAGTTCTTTGATTGAACAAACAGAAGGAAGATTTCTTGTTTTCTAAATGGCAGTGAATCATGAATGGTCTTTATATTTACACATGATTTTATTATAAATATAGCAGAGAGAATTTGCCTGCATTTTTCCAACTTCAATCATTCTAGAACCAAAAATAAATTGCAGCCTTTAGAAATAGAAAAAAAACAATTTTTTGAGCAATTTTTTTAGTTTTGCATTCACAGTTAACGTAGCAGAGTCTTCTTAAGGTAAGGATATTAATTTTAATTATAATTATAATTAAAGGAATTTTTCTACAACATACATTTGAGGATGCGAAACTGAGCCATAACTACACCTCCACTGGTGGGAGGGTGTAACTACCATGTGACAAGTTTACTTAGGATATATCCAGCATAAATGTTGAGATAGAGAACTTATTTTCACATAAGGTGATACATGTGTGTGCAACAGCAAGCTTTTTAATATGTGACAGATATTACATAGAAATATCACCTAGTGAATTGCATGACTTTTATACCAATGAAACATGAGTAGCATCCTCTGAAAGTTTGGAGAGGCAGTTACACCAGAAATTGGTGGGTCACCTCGTTTGTACACCCATGGGAGTAACAATGGCTGTAAAATCCACGTAAATTTAAGGGTCAATGTTTAAAAACTCAGTTTTGTTGAAGATTGCAGGAGTTGACTGGAAGAGCAGGAGCTAAGTAAAGAACGGCACATGCATCATGTAAACAGTGTTGAATGGATTTCTAGTGGATGCTTTGTGCCACTTTGCAACAGTGTGTTAGCATAAGAGGCAATGCCAACCAAAGAAGGGTCAACATGCAGCATAATTCAGAGGCAAAGCTCTCCACAGATTTAGGAGTGTCACTTTCAAATCCTGTTGGATAAGTGTTGGAGAGAGAAAATTGAGCAAAATTGCCGCTTGGATCATGCAGAGGAAGGTGGGTCTGGCACTGAACAGCAATGCAGTCAATATCCTTTATAGTTCCTGCTATGCAGCTAGCACTCGATAAAGGACACTTGACAAGCTTGTAGGAGCAGAGTTACTAGTGTATCACATGGCTACCTCTCTCACTTGGCAACAATTACATTTTGTGAATCTCTAAACATTCTTCTCCACTTTAAAAGGCTTATATCCTCACATCTCATGCTTTAGTCTTGCAGGCCAGACATGTTGCAACTAACAGTTTTGTTGAATATAGATCAAATTTATTACAGGTCAAAGCAATCAGCATCCTATGACAGAAAGATCACTGGAGAAGATGTCTCCCACTTGAAATACCTCATGCCACTAGAAAATAAGCAGGAAAGGAGTGGTATAAGCTCATGATATAAGATACTTGAGTGAGGCTCTTGTGGTGCAGCTGTAGTTTCGCTCTAGACCAGGAGACCTGGGTTCAAGTCCCACATGCTCGAGAGATGTATAATAACAACTCTGAACAAGTTGATTAGAAAATATCAATCAGAGAATTGAACCCTCACAGGCAGATCCACTGAATGTCTGCAGTTTAAGGGGACACCATGCAAATGCTTCAACACCGATTTCTGGTGTAACTACCTCTCCAGACTATCAGAGGATGCTACTCATGTTTCATTGGTTTAAAAGTCATGCAATTCACCAGGTGATATTTCTATGTAATATCTGTCACATATTAAAAACATTCTGTGAACCAAAGGTAAAGTGTACAAAGAGCCTTTTGAAGGCTTCCTCTGATACTGCACTCCTGAAGCCCCCATTGACCTTCTGTGAACACGGCGGCTGCTGACCTGGACCTCACCGTCAAGAAAGACCAAACAATGCAACAGCAACTTTCCCTTCAGGGTTTCAATTGTCTTCAATGAGTTTATAAAGCCTCCCAATCCAACCTCCCATCTCCATTCCCCCTTCTCTGTGACCCTGAGGGTAACCTGAGGCCGGGTCCCACGGCAGAGTGAACAGACCGATTCCCAGAAGAGCAACAGAGCAAGTCCTGGATGGAGGCCAACACATGGAGGCAGCATGGCCTCGTGCTCTGGGGCCCAAGAGCACGCACTGGAACTTGTCACTTATTATCATTCTGGACTTTCTCAACTGTTCCCATGCTCTTCTCTATATTTTGTTTTAATCTGTAACAAAACTATTTTTTTTACTCTGTAACTACACTTAAAACTATCTGTCCCTAGGTACTCTGTACCTAAGATGGTGCTGAATGGTGACATTACCAACTTTTCAGTGCACTCATTCAAGTGCACATGGCAATAAAGGCAATTCTATTCTATTCTATTCTGAAGCAGTGAATGTGGACATGTTGCAAGTTTTACTTCACTTCTTTTTACTGTTACTGAATGGCTGCAAAAAAAGGAATAAAGTATAGTCAGGTTTTACCAGCTAACCACTGCAGTTCCCGTACCATTCCTCACAGTTGTCAGCTCTACACTGCTTCACAATTTCAGTGAAAGAGATAAACGGTTATGGCCAAATTGTTTGTCGAACTTGTGTGTTGTCGATGAGCAGCACGGAGCATGCAATCGATCGCTGTACAAGGCTTGAGAAGTGCAACAATCAATCATGTACATCATCCGACTCCTCAAGTACATAGAGGTTCTTTACAAGAGTGCAATCATGAGTGTTAATGATGCACCTCAGCAGCCAACCTGAGAAGTTTTAAGCAGCCCATTTACTTTTCCCTCCAAGTTATTACAAAGTTGTGGCTAAACAACATCCAGCTTAGTTCACACCAGATGAAGTAAATTGTAATGGGGCGCCGTAGTTCGATATTAGTTCACACGGAATCAAGTTAGAATCTTTTGCTGCTTCAAATTGAAGCTATTAATTCTTTTTCTCTTCACTATTTTAGAGATGTGGATATCAGGCAACGTGCACTTTTCCCGTCAAATCCTGCTCTCAAAATTCAACGTGCTGAGGTTATCGATGTCAGCTCCCCTTGCTGCCACATTATTGGAGCCACTGAGAAGGGTCAAAAAAGGGTCGCTGGGTCAAGATCCCAGAACTCCCTCCCTGAGGGAATCATGGGTGCACCTACACCCATATGAACTGCAGCAGTTCAAGAAGGCAGCTCCCCACCACCTTCTCAAGGGGCAATTAAGGACAGGCAATAAATCCTAGACTGGCCAGTAACACCCACATGCTATGAATGAATAAAGAAAGAGGGTGTCCAAAATGTATTACCAAAGCTGGTGAGCAACACATCAACATATTGTGATGATAGTATGGCTTTAAGAGATGGATTTGGCCCTGGGTTTTGTTTTGGAGAGAGATTTTAAGACAGAAGTACTAAACTGTCCCTTTGTATCCAATAAATTAAACAGCTTGTAGGCCTTTTTTTTCAAGTATGAATAATAGAAGCAGCCTGAATGGGTGGCGCAACAGAACCAGGATTTTTAGTTTTTTGTTTTTCAGTAGCGATTGTTGCTGGGTCTTGAAGTTGGGTGAAAGCTGCAGTACATTTTTCCCTGCTACTCTCTTCTTCTCTCGCTCTCTCTCTTTCTCCTGATGTTTTTCCTACTGCTGCTGGAAATGCTTGTGAGACAGTCTGTTTTACTGAATTTTCATTTTGTCAAGGATGCATTTATGAGATGTTACTATGTTGGAAGTTACTCTTTAGTAGTAAATTAATCTATTATTGTGTTAGGCTTTCCAACAGAGTTAAGTTATTCTAATTTCTTCTTTATTTTGTTGTATTTTAATTGTAGTGTGTGAATAAAGTGTGTTTTGCTTCAAATTTGGTAGTTTGACCAATTGAATTGCATCCAGAGTGCAATGCCTAGCACTTACCCTTAAAATAAAAAAATGTTAGGCTCTAGGCTATCTTCTGAAAATTTTGAGAAGTTTTAGTCTGGTCCATAACAAAGTGAATCTTAGGAATTGCCTGTGGGCAGATTTCATGCAGCAAGGAGACATTTATGCATTATCAACTGCATGGTCAATGTCTTAAGACAAGAGAAAGCTAAAATCAACCTTATATATTTGAGTAGATTTTGGCCCTTCGTACCTAGGTTAAAAAAAAAGCAATGTAGAGAGGAAATTGAGATCGGAAACATCATTGAATCGAAACAGCACCCATCATTAATACCCATCAAATAAAAGGGGTGGTATCTGGACTCCTTCAATTATTTATTCTACTTTCAGTTATGCCCAGGCAAAAAAGATAAAAACATTCCTTCCTTAGTAATAAGTGCTAATTATTAGAGCTAATAAGAGCTGCTACCAGTCCAAAATCACAACTTTACAATGAGCAGAGTTATTTGCAAAGCAGGTGAATTATTATGTCCATTTAACTCACAATGCAATAGGTTGACTTGTGCATAATTCTGCTCCTCATTCTACACAGACGATGCTGAGGGACAGGAGAAAGTGTTGAAAAGATTTACAAGGATGTTGCCAGAACTGAGTGAATGCAACTACACGGGTAAAATTGAGCTGGCTGGGTCTTTTTTTTTATGCAATTGACAAAATAAAGAAAAAATCCAATGGAGACCTTTAATGTTATGAAGGGGTTTGATGGATTGAATATTGAGAAACAACTTTGATTTGCAGGTGAGTCCAGGCAAAGGGATGTAAATAATAGATAGTGATTAACTGATCAAGTACAGGATTTATTCTGAATTTCTCAGCACAAGGATGAAGCTCATTGTGATACACTACAGAGAATGGTGATACATAGAGGCAGGGCAGGAAAATGTAAATAGGCTGGGAGGCAGCTCATGAAATATATGCACCATTATGGACCAATTGGGCTAAATGTTCTACTTCTGACCTGTAACTCCTCCTTAACATTTTAAAAATTACCTGATTAATATCCAAATGAAGAAATATTTGTAAAATTATTTGTTTTCTCTTGATCTCTGGAGTTCTCAGCAGGCTCAACATCTATCCTTAACTCCCATGCCTTGACACCAACCCTGCTCTGCAGGATCTGAACCTAACTCTATTGTCCTACCTCTGATCCAGCTCTAATGGTGCTGACACAAACATTCTTACCTTACATCTTACTTCCTGGCTGTAGCTTGAAAGTGATCCTGGAGTTGTGACTCTGATATTGACATTGCTACTCAATCATTTTGGTGAGAGCCTCATTCTACTCGATTTTGTTTAAGTTACTCATTGGTTTTCTCGTTCTATGCCCGTCTTTGTTTTTTCACCCAGCTTTCCAATTTTATTTTTACTCAACTCTGTTCCAGATAATGGACCTGTCATGTGTCTTTTTTTATTACTCATTCATGGCATGTAGGTGTTGCTGACTGGGCCACCATTTATTGCCTATCCCTAATTGCCCTTGAGAAGGTCGTGCTGAGCTGCCTTCTTGAATCACTTTGAATCACAATTAGGGAAGGAGTTCCAGCATTTTGACCCAATGACGATGAGAGAACAGTGATATATTTCTAAGTTTGGACTGTGAGCGACTTGGAGGGGAACTTACAAACAGTGGTGTTCCCATGTAATTGCTGCCCTTGTTCTTCTAGATGTTAGGGCTCATTGGTTTGAAAGGTATACTCTAAGGATTCCTGGTGAATTTCTGCAGTGCATCTTATAAACACTGCTGCTACTGAGCATTGGCGGTGGAGGGAGTAAATATTTGTAGATGTGGTGCAAATCAATTGGATTACTTTGCCCTGGATGATATAAATTTTGTTGAATGTTGTTGGAGCTGCACTTAGCCAGGCTAGTGGGAGGTATTCCCACACATTGGTTTGTACCTTGTAGGTAGTGAATGAGATTTGGGAAGTAAGAAGTTAGTTACTTGCTGCAGTATTCCCAGCCCCTGACTTGCTTTTGTAGCCACTTTATTTATATGGCTAGTCCAGTTAGGTTTCTGGTCAATGTTAAGCTCAAGGATCTTGATGGAGGGATGGTGCCTCGAGTGTCAAATGTGATAGTTAGATTCCCTCTTGTTGGAAAGGGTCACTGGCTGGCACTTGCGTGGCGCTATGTTTCTTGCCACTTGTCAGCTCAAGCCTTAATATTATTCATATCTGTATTGAGACATGAACTGCTTCACTATCTGGGGAGTTGTGAATGGTGCTGAACATTGTACAATCATTGACGAACATCCCCAATTCTGACCTTATGATGCAGGAAAGGTCATTGATGAAGCAGCTGAAGATGTTCGGACCTAGGACACTATCCTGAGGAACTTCTGCAGAGTTGTCCTGGAGCTAAAATGACTGACGTTAAACAAACACAACCATGTCTTCATGTACCAGGTATGACTCCAACCAGTGGAGGATTTTCCCCTGATTCCCATTGACTCCATTTTTGCTAAGGTTCCTTGATGTCACATTCAGTCAAATGCAGTATTGATGTTCGGGGCTTTCACTTTCAGCTCAGCTCTGGAGTTCAGCTCTTCTGTCCATGTTTAAATGAAGGCTGTAGTGAGTTCAGGAGCTGAATGGTCCTGGAGGAAGCCACACTGAATGCCAGTGAACAGGTTATTGCTGAGCATGTGCTGCTCCATAGCACTGTTGACACCCTCAATCACTTTACTGATGGTGCAGTAATTGATCAGAGTAGATTTGTCCTGTTTATTTTTAATGTACAGGACACAATGTTCAGTAGATGCCAGTTTTATTGCTCATCTAGGGCCAAGTCAAGTTCTGGAGCACATGTGTACAATACCATTTCAAGAACGTTATCAAGGCCCCTCACCTTTGGAGTATTCATTGTCTCCAACCATTTCTTGATATCACATGGACTGAATCAAATTGGCTGAAGAATGAATCTATGATGCTGCAGCTTCTGGCTGAAGATTGTTGAAAATGCTTCATCCTTGTGTTTTGCACTGATGTGCTGGGCGCTCCCATCATTTCGAGTCACTTCCTCCAATGAGCTGTTTAGTTATCCAGCACTATACACAACTGGATGAAGCAGGATTACAGAGCTTAGTTCTAATCCATAGGTTGTGGGATCACTTAACTCTGTCTATCACTTGCTGCTTATGTTGTTTGGCATGCAAGTAGTCCTGTTTTTTAGCTTCACCAGGTTACACTTTATTTTTATGCATGCCTGGTGCTGCTCCTGGCATGCCCTCCTGCACTCTTCACTGAACCAGGATTGATCCTGTGATTTGATAGTAATGGTAGAGTGGGGGATATGCTGGACCATGAGGTTGCAGCTTGTGCTGGAGTACAATTCGGCTGCTACTGAGACCGACTTCATAGGTGCCAGACGTGAGTTGCTAGATCTGCTTGAATTCTATCCTATTTAGTGATAATAAGACCATAAGAAACAGGAACAGGAGTAGACCATTCGGCTTTCAAGCCTGATCTGCCATTCAATAGTATCACAGATGATCTTACAATCCCCACATCCACTTTCCAGCCTTTTACCCATCACCCTTGATTCCCCTAACAATCCAGAATCTATTCATCTCAATCTTAAATATACATAAGGACTCTGCCTTCCCAGCTCTCTGTGGCAAGGAGTTTCAAAACTCACAACTGTCTGAGAGAAGAAATCCCTCATTATCTCGATCTTAAATTGACACCTCTCTATTCTGAAACTATGTCCTTCAGTCCTAGACTCTCCCATGAGAGAAGACATCCTCTCAGCACTTACCCTGTCACACCCTTTAAGAATCCTACACGTCTTAATGAGTTATAGTGTCACACCACAAATGGAGGGTATTCTCAATGTGAAGATGAGATTTTGTCTCCGTAAGGATAGTATGATGGTCACCCTTATCAATACTTTTATGTAAGAGATGTAACTACGATAAACAGATGTGTGAATGAGGTCATGTAGGCTTTTCCCTCTTGTTGCTTTCCTCACCACCTACTGCAGACCAAATCTAACAGCAAAGTCCTTCAGGACTCAACTAGCTCAATCAGTAGTGGAGCTGCTGAGCCACTTGTGGTGTTGGACATTGAAGTCCCCCACCGAGTGTATATTCTATACATTTGCCATCCTCAGTGCTTCCTCCATGTGTTGCTCAATATGGAAGAGTACAAATTAATCAGCCGGGATTGTGATGGGGTGGCCTGTTGGCTCAGTGCTTGGTAATCAGCAGGAGGTGTCCTTGGCCATGTTTGACTTGATGCCATGAAACTTCACAGGATCCAGAGTCAATGTTGAGGACTCCTAGGTGAACTCCCTCTTGACCATACCGTCACTTCTGCTGGCTCTGTCCTGCCAATGGGACAGGACATGGGGATGATGATGGTGTTATGTGGGACATTGTGCATCAGACACGATTCGGTGTGTATGACTATGTCAAGCAGTTTCTTGAAAATTCTATGATCTATGAGACAGCTCTCCTAGTTTTGGCACTAGCCCCCAGATGTTAATAACAAGGACTTTGCAGAGTTGATCATGCTGAGATTGCTGTTGTCATTTCTGGTGCCACAGTTAACACCTGGTTTTCCATCCAATTTCATTCCTTTCTTATTACAACTGAACGGCTTACTGGGCCATTTTAGAGGGGCAGTTATGTTCCAACCTCATTGCTGTAGGTCTGGAGTCATTTGAGTGAATACATAAATGATATGAGTGAACCTGTTGGTTTTTACAACAATCAGCAATGATTTCATGGTCACAATTAGACTTTAATTCCACATTTTGTATTGAACTTGATTTCCACTCATTAGTGGCAGGGAAATGAAGTCATGAAGAGGAAGGTTTCACACTGTTGGTATTAAAGATTTCTGAAAAGTCTAACCACAATTATAGATTGCCAAAGAACAGGATTCAGTGACATGAAGACTTCATATTATTATTTCCTTTTGGTTTTGGAATTTGAGGTGTGTTTTGGAGTCACTTTGCACTGTTACAACTTTTAAACTAGTATGATACAACTTCCATTTCTCTCACTTGTTTTGTTTTAAGTTGAAGTAAACCCATCCCCTTTCAGATACATTAAATCTTCCACAATAAGGGCTCACGGTATTCCTGATCTGGGCACTTTGTCCACTAATTTCACACATGTGTGCATTGACAGTAGGAGATGCTGTTAATCTCTCTCCTGCTTCGTCAGTGCTATACATCACCCTGATTCTCTTTTCTTCTCCTGATTTATTCTGCTGAACGTTTCCACACCTGTTGAACTACTGTGTCTTGGAGACTGATGATCATCTGGTGCAACATCTCGTGACAGCCCTTCAGTTGTGAGGCAAGATGTACATTTACAGTAGAAGTAAGTAGGTCGTAATTAGCAAGCCAAGAGTGCAAGTTGTAAAATCCCTGTAACCAGCATGCAACAGTACAGATGGGCTGAATAGCACAATAGTAATATTCCACAATGTTTAGTCTGCATTGGCAGATCAAATCTGGGGCTTTTGCGAGCTGTGATGATTTAGTTCCATGGGGAGTAGGGCTTTAATGTAAATAGTGTGCAAAGCATTGAAATGAATGAATCAGTTATATCAAGATTTTAGTAGTAATAGTTAATAAACAACAAAAATGAGCGCTCTCAATCTTTTGGGAGAATCCTTCAACTAAATGGGCTGATCTTAAGTATTTTTGCAAAGATGTAACATTATATGTGCAGAGATAGTAGGAACTGCAGATGCTGGAGAATCCGAGACAACAAGGTGCAGGGCTGGATGAACACAGCAGGCCTACACCGGCACAGCTCCGCCCACAGCCGACGCCGACGCAGCTCCGCCCACAGCCGACGCCGACACAGCTCCGCCCACAGCCGATGCCGACACAACTCCGCCCACAGCCGACGCTGACGCAGCTCCGCCCACAGCCTCCACAGCCAGCACCTCCAGAGGAGACAGCAGCACCCAGCCCTGCCGAGTCTTCACCATCCCCCCAGACCTACCCCTTACTGAGGACGAACGGTCAGTCCTCAGTAAAGGGCTCACCTTTGTCCCCCTCTACCCACAGATCAACGAATACCACTCACGCTTGGACATAGAGCAGTCTTTCCGCCGCCTCCGCCTCCACGCTTACTTCTTTAACCGTGAACCTAACCCTCCCTCTACTGACCCCTTCTCCCGCTTCCAACACACCCCCTCCTCCTGGACACCGCCCCAAGGCCTCCTACCCTCCCTCGACCTCTTCATCTCCAACTGCCGTCGAGACATCAATCGCCTCAACCTCTCCAACCCTCTCACCCACTCCAACCTCTCCCCCGCAGAACGTGCAGCCCTCCGCTCCCTCCGCTCCAATCCCAACTTCACCATAAAACCCGCGGACAAGGGAGGCGCAGTTGTAGTATGGCGCACTGACCTCTACATCGCCGAGGCCGGACGCCAACTCTCCGACACCTCCTCCTACCGCCCCCTTGATCATGACCCCACCCCTGAGCACCAAACCATCATCTCGCAAACCATCCACAACCTCATCACCTCAGGTGACCTCCCACCCACGGCCTCCAACCTCATCGTTCCCCAACCTCGCACTGCCCGCTTCTATCTCCTTCCCAAAATCCACAAACCTGAATGCCCTGGTCGACCCATTGTCTCCGCCTGCTCCTGCCCCACCGAACTGATCTCCAACTATCTAGACTCCATTTTCTCCCCCTTGGTCCAGGAACTCCCTACCTATGTCCGTGACACCACCCACGCCCTCCACCTCCTCCAGAACTTCCAATTCCCCGGTCCCCAACACCTCATCTTTACCATGGATGTCCAGTCCCTCTACACCTGCACTCCCCATGCAGATGGCCTTAAGGCCCTCCGCTTCTTCCTGTCCCGCAGGCCCGACCAGTCCCCCTCCACTGATACCCTCATCCGCTTAGCCGAACTCGTCCTCACACTCAACAACTCCTCTTTCAATTCCTCCCACTTCCTACAGACAAAGGGGGTAGCCATGGGTACCCGCATGGGCCCAAGCTACGCCTGCCTCTTTGTAGGTTATGTGGAACAATCCCTCTTCCGTACCTACACCGGCCCTAAACCCCACCTCTTCCTCCGTTACATTGATGACTGTATCGGCGCCGCCTCGTGCTCCCACGAGGAGCTCGAACAGTTCATACACTTCACTAACACCTTCCACCCCAACCTTAAGTTTACCTGGACCATCTCTAACACCTCTCTCCCCTTCCTGGACCTCTCTGTCTCCATATCGGGCAACCACCTAGAAACCGATATTCATTTCAAGCCCACCGACTCCCACAGCTACCTAGAATACTCCTCCTCCCACCCACCTTCCTGCAAAAATGCTATCCCCTAATCCCAATTCCTTCGCCTCCGCCGCATCTGCTCCCAGGATGAGGCATTCCACTCCCGTATATCTCAGTTGTCCCCGTTTTTCAAGGACCGTAACTTCCCCTCCTCGGTGTTCGAGAACGCCCTCAACCGTGTCTCCCACATCTCCCACACCTCATCCCTCACACCCCGTCCACGCAATAAAAACCAAAAAAGAATCCCCCTCGTCCTCACGTACCACCCCACCAACCTCCGGATCCAACGCATCATCCTCCGACACTTCCGCCATCTGCAATCCGACCCCACCACCAAAGACATCTTTCCCTCCCCACCCTTATCTGCTTTCCAGAGGGACAACTCTCTCCGTGACTCCCTTGTCCGCTCCACACTCCCCTCCAGCTCCACCACACCCGGCACTTTTCCCTGCAACCACAGGAAGTGCTACATCTGCCCCCATACCTCCTCCCTCACCCCCATCCCAGGCCCCAAGAAGACTTTCCACATCAAGCAGATGTTCACCTGCACATCTGCCAATGTGGTATACTGCATCCGCTGTACCCGGTGTGGCTTCCTCTACATCAGGGAAACCAAGCGGAGACTCGGGGACCGCTTTGCAGAACACCTACGCTCGGTTCGCAACAAACAACTGCACCTCCCAGTCGCGAACCATTTCAACTCCCCCTCCCATTCCTCAGATGACATGTCCATCCTGGGCCTCCTGCAGTGCCACAACGATGCCACCTGAAGGTTGCAGGAACAGCAACTCATATTCCGCTTGGGAACCCTGCAGCCTAATGGTATCAATGTGGATTTCACAAGTTTCAAAATCTCCCCTCCCCCCACCGCATCCCAAAACCAGTCCAGCTCGTCCCTGCCTCCCTAACCTGTTCTTCCTCCCACCTATCCCCTCCTCCCACCTCAAGCCGCACCTCCATCTCCTACCGACCAACCTCATCCCGCCCCCTTGACCTGTCCGTCCTCCCTGGACTGACCTATCCCCTTCCTAACTCCCTACCTACACTCACCTTTCCTGGCTCCATCCCCGCCTCTTCGACCTGTTTGTTTCCTCTCCACCTATCCTCTCCTCTATCCCTCTTCTATCCGCCTCCCACTCTCTCCCTATTTATTTCAAAACCCCCTTCCCCTCCCCCTTTTCTGATGAAGGGTCTAGGCCCGAAACATCAGCCTCTCTGCTCCTATGATGCTGCTTGGCCTGCTGTGTTCGTCCAGCCCTGCACATTATATGTGCACTTGATTTCAGGGACTGTTCAGCTTAGAGTCTTCATGTACTGAGTTTTATTAGTCCATGAAATATGTTGAATACTGACCTGTTAAAGTATTCAATTAAGTTTGGGGTAACTGCTTATGACAGAGCCTTCCAAGAGAAATACTTAGAATAAAACAAGAAGAACTCAATGATAAATTTGCATATAGAGGGCCTTACATCTCCAGTGTCAAAAACATTTACATTTTAATTACCTTTTGTCTCATTTCTGCAAGTCAGTGTAATGTCTTTGTTTATCAGTGCCAATTCTATCCTTCTTTTCAATAACCTTCGGTGGGATCCCCCAACTCAGAGCATGCATTATCTATCTGTAATTCTATATTATTGATAGGTTAACAGTGCAGCATCCACAGGTGTCGCTGGTGAATTGTTTTCTCCTCCAGATTTACATGTAAGGAGCTGTTTTATCCTTGTGCTGTTAAAAAAAAATCCTTGTTATCCAGATGTTCCACGGATAAGTATAGGGCCAGGGAGATGGTGTCTGCTACAGATCTGTTGCGCCAGTAGGCGAATTTCAAAGAATGGAATTGATGTGAGCTATGACTAACCTCTCAAAGAATTTTATAATTATGGAGGTCAGAGCCACTGAGCAGTAGTCATTGAGCCACGCTGCATGATTTTCCTTTGGCACGAAGATCACGGTCTTTTTGAAGCATGTCGGGACTTCAGATCATAGTAAGGAGAGGTTAAAGATGCCTGCAAATGCTCCCACCAGTTGACCACACAGGATATGAGAGCAAGGCCAGGGACTCTATTTGGGCTAGTTGCTTTCCGTGGATTCATAGTCAAGAAGGCTGATCTAATGCCTGCGGGATGACTATGGGTAAAATCGCATCCAAGGCAGTCATTTCTCTGATGTTCTGTTCAAAGCGAGCGTAGAATGCATTGAGCTTGTCGGGCAGGGATGTACTGCCCACAATTCTGTTTGACATTGCTTTGTAAGTCCGTTATGTCATGTAAGCCTTGCCACAAACAACAGGTGCCCACGTGTTTAGTTTGGGTCTCGAGCTTGGCTTGGTATTGCCTCCTGGTATCTCTGATGGTCTTATGAAGGTCGTACCTGGATTCCCTGTATAGATTATGGTTACCTGACGTGTAGGCCTCAGACCTGGACTTCAATCTCTTGGTTTATCCGTGGTTTCGGTTGGGGAACATTCGGATTAACTTCTTCGGCACACTGTCTTCTACACACTGTCTAATGAAGTCTGTGATGGTGGTGGCACATTCACTAAGGTTGGTCGCTGAGTTCTTCACATTTGTTTCATCATCATCATAGGGATAGAGAGAAAGAGAGTACTCTGTTTACAAATAGAATAGCAAGTTATGATTTTTTTTTGCCAACTAAAACCCAAATTCTATCGGTCCTGAATAACACTGGCTCTAAAAAAAAAGCTGGTATTCACAAGTCTTAGAAAGTTTGTTTTGTTTTGCTGCATCACCTCCAAGCCACAACTTGCTTTTAATCTTGGGATAGATTTCACCTACACTATTTACTTTATTGGCAAATGTAATGGCCTGAACATGTGTTCAAATTTAACAGTTGAGTTAAACAGAAAATTGGATATAACGCTGGTCTTCCATCTCCTTCACTTCTCAGTTTCTATTTTTAAAAAGAAGTTAATGTGTGTGTACCTGAAAGAACAGGAGAGAGAGACAGATGGTGGTATCTCACGGCCTGATACATGGCAAAATTCGCAGCATATCCACCATTTTGAAATAATGAATTAATGGCCCATTGGGCCCAATTGTCTCAAATATTACACTGCGCATGTCTTAATTTGTTTGGCACATGGGTCGGGGCTGGTGTGTAGACTGATTTTCCTGCAGTAGTGATTAAAAGGCAGGATAGAAATGAAGGGCAATTTCCTTTGGAGTTGACTTGCAGTCTCAACAGAGCCCCCAACTCAGTTCTGACACTGCAGGGACTGTTTGAGCTGTCAGCCAATCAGATTGGATGTCACCTCTTGAGGGCAGGACTTATTCCCACAGAACCTCAAAAATCATCTCTCTACTTGTTTGGCCTATCAGCAACAAAATATCCCTGTAGCGAGACCTTTTCTAAATCAGTTGGTTCACAACCAATATTGATAGTGGGAGGGAGAAATATGGTACCCTGGCCTATTAGATTGGCCCTGTTTGACAGTACTACATAAAATCAAATGTGAAGGCAAGCTGTTGTTTCAGTGTATATGTCCTTTTCTTTTCTCTGTTTACAGCTGAGCACTGTTTACTCATGTTTGCGTGTAGATATATTTGAGATGTGTATATATATGTGTCCAGTGAGTGTACTGTCTAAACGCATGATACATGTGATATCACTTAACATTCTTCAGTCTTCAGGTTAATTATTTTTCAAATGTATTTATCAAAAGCATTTATGTTCAACTGTTTTTAAATTGATAACTCACTAGCCTTAGACATGTCTGAGAATTTACGATTACCTTTTTCTGTTTGTAAATACAGGTACCGAATCAGTGTAGATGTGAAATTCAATCCTATTCATTTCCATAGTTAATAGAACTGATATCGGACTGTGCCAACTCAACATATAACAAAGACATTTGAAGTTTCAAGGTGACTTTTTTGATCGAGTACATGTAGCGGTAGAGACGGTGATGAAAGTCAAACTCAACCCATGGTCTGACTAATCCGAAGTGGGGAGTGTGTTATATTCTCAGCCATGAGTGGGGAGTAAAAATTATATCTGTCAACTCATCATCTACGTGCTGCACAGCACACAATAGGTAATTAATTAATATTAAAAGGAAGAAATTGTAAGCCAGAATGTGGTTTTTTGAATTTTCAACATTGCCATTGGTTAATCATTGTCCTACATCAGCCAACATTATTTTAACAAAAACCATGGAGAGAATCATGGAAAAGTAAATGGTACTCCAGTGGAGGCAATTCAGCCCATTAGTTTCTGCCAGGTTACAGAGTCATACAGTTGTATGTATTGGAAACAGACCCTTCAGTCTGATTTGTCCAGGTATCCTAAATTAATCTAGTGCCAGTCACCAGCATTTGGCCCATATCCCTCGAAACCCTTCCTTTTTTATGTACCCATCCAGTTGTTTTTTAAATGTTGTAATTGTACCAGCCTCCACCATTTCACCTGGCGGCTCATTCCATACACGCATCACCCTCTGCGTGAAATAGGTGACCCCACCACCTCCCAAGTCCCTTTTAAATCTTTCCCTACTCACATTAATTCTATACCCTCTAGTTTTGGACTCCCCTACCCTGGGTAAAAAAGACCTTGGCTATTCACCCCATCCATGTCCTTCATGATTTTATAAACCTCTATGATGTCACCCTTCAGCCATTCCTCAGGAGGCTAAGGAAATTCGGCATGTCCACAAGGACCCTCACCAACATTTACAGATGGACCATAGAAAGCATTCTATCTGGGTGCATCAGAGCTTGGTACAGCAACTGCTCTGCCCAGGACTGTAAGAAACTACAGAAAGTTGTGCGCACAGCCCACACCATCATGCAAGCCAACCTGCCGTCCATTGAAACCAAAAGAACTGCGGATGCTGTAAATCAGGAGCAAAAACAGAAGTTGCTAGAAAAGCTCAGTAGGTCTGGCAGCATCTGTGAAGGGGAATCAGAGTTAACATTTTGGATCCAGTGACCCTCCCTCAGAATAGACCCAAAATGTGAATTCTGATTTTTTTCTTCACAGATGCTGCCAGACATGCTGAGCTTTTCCAGCAACGCCTGTTTTTGCTCCCCTCCATTGAGACTTCTCATTGCTGCAGAAAGGCAGCTAACATCATTAAAAACCCCTCCCATCCCAGTTATAATCTCTTCCAACCTCTTCCTTCAGGCAGAATATACAAAAGCTTAAACACATATACCAACAGGTTCAAGAACAGCTTCTTTCCTGCTGTTATTAGATTTCATTTCATTTTATTTAGACGTCTCAAATTTCAAACCCAATGTTGTTCTTGCTTTTGTACACCTCCTGTACAGCTGTAGCCTTATATGCCTCACACTGTTTAATCACCCTATGTCCAGGTATGTCCTTGTATGTTATGATCTGCCTGTATTTCATGCAAAACAAAATATTTCACTATACTTAGGTACATGTGGCAACAATAAATCAAATCAAATCAAATCAAAAATGGCCCCAGCCTATTCAGCCTCTCCCTGCAACTCAAACCCTCCAACCTCAGCAATGTCCTTATAAATCTTTTCTGAACCCTTTCAAGCCTGACAACAACTTTCCTAAAGAAGGAAGACCAGAGTCGAGTGTAGTTATCCAACGTACTCCATGCCTTTGTTCATTCTCCAAAGTTCCATAAGTTTTACCCTTTTGAGTATTTGGCAATTCTCTTTCGAAGGCTATGAAGTAATTTCTTCCCTCATCCTTTAAAATAATGAAGCCAGATTATAATTCTGGCAGAGGCTACGGCCTAGTGGTTTTATTGCTTGATTGTTAATCCATAGATCCAGCTAATATTCTTGGGACATGGGTTTAAATTCTGCCATGGCAGCTAGTAGAATTTGAATTTAATAAAAATCTGGAATTAAGAGTCTAATGATAACCATAAATCCATTGTCACCTGTCAGGAAAATATCATCTGGTTCACTGAATGTTCTTTAGGAGAGGAAACTGCTATCCTTACTTAGTCTGGCCTACTGAGAGCCAGCCCCTTACTTTGGTGACAACACTCTTACACGTGTCTTCTCAAGATGTCTAACTGGTGAAATCCACCTTGCCATTATTTTTTAGAGAGGCCAGGCTCCACAATTCTGAGCCCTGATGGCCATTGTTCTGTGGGGAGTCATAGCCTTGCCAGTGGCACTACTATTCACAAGAGCTGCTGGTCTCAGATTCACCAGCAGCTCTTGGAAAGTACTCCCCTGGTGTTCTCGATCCTATGAAAGACCAGCCACTGGTTGCTTAAGAGCCTGAACGGCTCTTAGTACTGGCAAGCATGTTTGACAGAGGCAACGTGAGTTTGTCATAAATGTGCCGGCCTGCGTTTGGAATATTGTGAGCAGTTTTGAGCTCCATATCGAAGAAAGGATGTGCTGGCCATGGAGAGGATTCGGAGGAGGTTTACAAGAATGATTCCAGGGATAAAGGACTTGTCATATGTGGAGCAGTTAAGGACTCTGGGTCTAATAGAGTCTAGAAGAATGAGGGGTATCTGATTGAAACTTACAGAATACTGAGAGGACTGGTTAGAGTAGATGTGGAGATATGAAGGTGAGACTAGGTCCTAGGGGCACAGCCTCCGAGTGAAGGGATGGCCCTTCAGAATTCAGAAGAGGAGAAATTTCTTCAGCCAGAGGGGAGTTAATCTGTGGAACTCATTGCCACAGAAGGCTGTAGAGGCCAAATCATTGAGTCTTTAAGGCAGAGATAATTAAGTCTTGATTAGTAAGTGGATCAAGGGTTATAGAGAGAAGGCAGGAGAATGGGATTGAGAAACATACCAGCCATAATCGAATGGCAGAGCAGACTCAACGGGCCAAAGGGCCTAATTCTGCTCCAATTTCTGATGGTCTGCGAATGAAACTCGATGTCTCCCTAAAATCCAACCCATTAAGTGCAAAGTAGACACCACATTCAGGGGTAAAAGAGATGCATCATGAATTGAAAATATACAGAAGTTGCTGGTTAATTTAACAAATGCCATTTGTTCACATAAAAAAGTATCTCACTTGTTATTTTGTAGAACTTGCTGGTTTTGCCATTTAGCTCAAAGCACAATGTTAGACTATTTATGAACATTGTAGCTACACTTGAGAACTTTTGATGCAATATGCCAATCAAACATTTTGCACCAAAAAAAAATAGAAAATCCAGATGTATCTCATTCCTGTACATGGTAAATTCTTCTTAGAAATTTTAAAAAAATCTAATCTTTTTCTTATATTTTGTTCTTTTCTGCACCATCTCTTAGTCCAATCATTTCCTCTCTCCTTATTTTGCTTTCTTGTACCTGATATGACTAATTTAACTTCCTTTACCTTCTAATTTGTTCTGAATTCTTAAATATCTTTGATTAAGAAAAAACACTGTTGCTCGTCCATTCATTAAACCCCCAGATGTCCTGTTGCCCTCATTGTGCTGCTCTTCACTCTCACTTCCAGAAAGTTACAAGGAAATAATATTTATGCTGAAACGTGCAAGAACTGACTAACTAATAGTAAATGATAAAAGATGTGGCTCAATACCTGGGGAGATTACGATTTAGTGGCAATGTCATTGGAGTAGTAATCCAGAGACTTGGGCAAATGCTTTGGGTACATAGGGTTTGAACAGTTTTCCCTGACAGTGTGAAAATAATCTGTATTTTTAAATTTGTTCATGGAATGTGGGCATCGCTGGCTATGCCAGCAGTTATTGCTATTGCCATTGAAGATTTGAAAAGCCTTGGGAGTCCAGGTGTCTAGGCCATTAAAATGTCATGAGTCTACTGCAAAATATAATCAAATAACCTGATAGAATGTTAATTTTTATATTTAGAATCTAGCGGTTGGAAGTCAAGCTTCAGCTGTACAAAACCCTAGCTAAGCTGGACCTGGAGTTCTTTGAGCAAACCTATGTGCCGGACCTTATGTAGGATATATTGGAATTGGAGGAAGTGCAATTCAGCTTTACAAGAATGATAATTGTTCTGAAAGGATTAAGTAATGAGGAGGGATTACACAAACCAGGGCTGTATTCTCCTGAATTCACTAAGTTAAAGTTTTCAAGATGTTAAAATGTACAAGTAGGGTAGATAGCCTGGATGTCCATGGTAAGGGGCTGCAATCTATATATTATAGCCAGACTTTGGAGAACTGCACTTAAGAAACATTCCTGGTTTGAGCTGCTTCCATAGAGTCTGCTGTTTCCACTGATTCAAACCAATGTAGTTCTGTCCTCATGGATTCTGAGTACCATGAGATTTAGGCATTAGGTGCTCCTACTGCACTTTTGAGATTGGTCTGCTTGGCTAGACTGTGCTTACTCTGATTCTGCTACATCTCTGACTCTACCTTATCTAAGGGTGACTATTGGCTGACTCTCAGTAATTCCAACAAACTCTTTTTATTTGCAGACTAATGTACAGAATACTGATTACAGTCCTCAAGTACAATTCTCCTATTCTTTTCTTCTCAGAGTCTGGACAGGATATGACAATGAATTTTGGAGCCACATCATCAAGCACATCATCATTATCATTACACATATTCATTCTTTTTGTACAAAAAAACGTAGTGTAAGTTTGAAAGACTCTCACAGATGACAATTGGTGCTCAATCAATCAGCTGCAAATTTTAAATTTGACATTCACAGCTTCCTATTATCTAATGATATGTAGGATATGGGGAAAATGTGAATATATACCCTTCAATTACAAATCAGCTATAACTTGATTGAGTGGTGGAGCGGAATATGAAGGCTAAATAACCTACCCTTCTTCCTATGGATGCTATGTAAAAAAGAAAGCTTTGCAGTTGTGCAGTGAACTTTCTGACCTAAGAATGCCTCAAGCTGTTTTTCACCTCTTCAGGTAGCTATTGTGATGAAGTCAATATTACAGCATGGAGGATGTGACAGTCAATTTGTACACACTGTGCTCCCATCTGAGCATAGTGCCATGATAACAAACTAAGTTAGTGATGTCGTAGGAAACTAAATATTGGCCTGGATGCGAAGGGCCCCACAGTCACTTTCATTCTTGCCATTAGATCTTCAACTGAGAAATTTGGTCTGCATAAATTGACTCTGTCTGTCTAGAATTGCTTTAGAAAATGATCATTTGATTTCAGGTAATGTTTTGTCACTGATTCCAAAATGAGAAAGCAGAGGTTCAAACTGTGTGCCAGCTGCTCGTGACATCCATCAACCCATAATCTTACTGCCCACTAACGGCTTATGCTTACAGAAGACTAATGGTAATATCCATAACTAACCAGATTTTGCTTATTTTCCTTTCAAACTAATTTCATTAAAACAACTGTAAATAATTCACCCTTGCATATGAACACATTTTGTCAGAAGTCAGTCAATGTGTAATTTAAATCAAATTCAGTTACAACAGTCAGCAGCAAATGAAAAAGTTTCTGAGGGGCATATTCTTGCATTTATGGATCATTCACTGACACCACAGATTTCGAATTAGAAATGTCACAATATTAAAGTGTAACAAAGTGATTATAATTGTGCCTGGTTCAGAAGTGGGAATTTAAATCTCTTGAGTATAGTTTAGTTGTAGTTCAAGTATTTCAAAACTTTGACAAACTGTTTTCTTTTTGTTAGAGTTCTATGAATTTAAGAAAACAAAAAAAATTCTGCAAATATTTACAAAAGCTATTTAAGTAATGTAAAACCTTATTTAATTTAATCAGTTATTATCTAAAGATTTTATTTAAGATAATATTTCTGCAAAATAATTACCTTAAACCGGTTGTCCTTTTCTTATAAATTACATATATTATAAATTGTTCTCTTTTACTTGTTTACAAAAAAAAACAAAGTAACCTTTTGACTT
This sequence comes from Rhincodon typus, assembly GCF_021869965.1. Classification (NCBI taxonomy): domain Eukaryota; kingdom Metazoa; phylum Chordata; class Chondrichthyes; order Orectolobiformes; family Rhincodontidae; genus Rhincodon; species Rhincodon typus. The sequence continues at coordinate 133,470,778 of NC_063333.1, forward strand.
AAATGGAAAAAGGAAAATTATGTGTAACAATGTCAAAAGGTTTCTTTTCTAGTTAATTAACAGTTGTCGCAATATGAACAAAAGGAGATTATTATGGTGATCAGGAAGTTTAAACATTGTAATACATCAAAATGTCATAATATTATGAAAGTTTTACTTCTGATACTTTCAGGAAATATGTAATATGCAAGAATATAGGCTGGATAAAGGGGTATTTAGTCTCTAGCAGTTACCAAACATTAGTCTCCATGATAAAAGACAAGCATTACTTCTGTTTTGCATTTATACCAAGTCATTAGAGCCAATGAGAATTCTTGGACTTTTGGTCATTTCTCAGTTTCCTTAGTAATCATGCCTCCAATTAACTATTTCCAATTATAGTGTCTTCACTGTTGAATCTCAGTCAACTGATTTGACTCATGTCCATGTTCATAATTAAAAGCCTTCCTTGTAGTTGAGGTTTGTCAGGCTTCACATTACAATCTGCATCACACCTCAAACCAAAACCTCAGACACGTAGGTCAGAAGATTATATTCAGTTCAAATAAGCTTTGTCTGTTCAGGAAATTTTAATTATTATTCCATTGGCTTACTTCAAAAACTATTACAGTTCAGTGGATCAGTCAGATGAGCTACCAATCACAGTAGGCTCAATGAATCAAGTTGCATGCATTTATTTCACTGGAAACCTAAGCCTTCCAGCCAAAAACTATGACAGAAGTGTTGAAGTTTGTGATATACCAGTCCTCAGATGAGGTTCCCCAATTTGCTCTTGTTCCAGACAGGGATACTTCAGATCATTATCTCTTGAGTGACAAGGGAGGAACTGACTCCCCTTGATCACACTGAGGTTAATTTACAAACGATCCTTTCCCTTGTGGACCCCTTTCATCCAGACCAAATGGATTTATGCTTTAAAATGACCCAGCTTAACAAGGCTTTATTGAGCCAATGTTGAGCACTACTTGGGGGAAACACTGAGGGTAGCATGGGTCTGAAATATACTGTGGGTTTATATCCATCACCAAGAGTTGCTGGGCTGCACCACCTTGTCTGAGCTGGTTGAGTCCTAAAGGAAATAGCTATTAGACTGGGACAGTGGCAGGTTTTTAAAGGAATCATTGAGATGGAAAACATACCTGACATCATCTTCAACAATCTACTTACTGTAGATTCATCTGTCCATGATGGTATCAGTAGGAGTGATCACCTTTCAGTCCTTGTGGAGATAAAGCCTTGTCTTCTCGTTAAGAATGCCATCCATCATGTTGTGTGGCATTCCGACCTTGCGAAAGATTTTGAACAGATCTAGCAACTCAAGATCAAGTATCCATGAAGCACTGAGGGCTATCAGCAGTCGAAGAATTGTACTCCAATGCAATTTGCAACCTCATGGCCCAGCATAACCTCAACACTACCATCAGCATCAAGCCAGGGTATGTACCAGGGTTCAATGAAGACAGCAGGAGGGTATGGCAAGAACAGCATCAGGCAAATCTAAAAATGAGGTGTCAACCTGGTGAAGCAATGACACAGGATGACATATGTGCCAAACAGCATTAGCAGCAAGTGGCAGACAGGGTTAAGTGATTACACAAACAAGTGATCTAATCTAAGATCTGCATTCTGCCACATTGAATTATGAATAGTGCCAGATTATTAAACACTCACTTGAGGAGGATGTTCCATAATAACCTCCAAGCCCAACACACCAGTATTAAAGACAAAGCTGAAGGATTGGCAATAATCTTCAACTGGAAGTGCTGATTGGATAATACATCTTAGGTACCTTCAAACTTCAGGTAAGTCATTTCCTTCCAAATGATCTTAGGAAACATTTGAAGGCAATGGATACTGCAAAGGCTATATGCCTTCACGTAATCCCGGTCATAGTACTGAAGACTTGTGCTCCAGAATTTGCTGAGCCCCGCCAGGCTCTTTCAGCACAGCTACAACACTGATATCTAACCAATAATGTGGAAAATTGCTCAGGTATGCCCTCTATACAAAAAGCAGGACAGATCTAATCAAGTCAAGTACTGGCCATCAGTCTACTTTCAATCATCAGAAAAATGGTGGAAGCTGTCATCAACAGTGCTATCAAGCAAGTTTGGACCAAATTACTACAGGTGCTGGAATCTGTACTGAAAACAAAAATGCCGGAAATCACAGTGGGTCAGGCAGCATTCATCGAGAGAGAGCAAGCTAACGTTTTGAGTCTATCTGAGCTATGATGAAGATTCACCTGGAATCAAAATGTTAGCTTGCTCTCTCCCCATGGATGCTGCCTGACCCACTGTGATTGCCAGCATTTTTGTTTTCCATGCTATCAAACAACACCCACTTAGCAATACATTGCTTGCTGGTGCTAGAGTTGGTGTCTGCCAGGATCACTCAGTTCCTGACTTCATTACAGCCTTGGTTTAAACATACACAAAAGAGGTGAGCTCTGGAAGTGAGGTGAGAGTGAAAGCCTGTGCTTTTAAGGTCACATCTGACTGAGGGTAATATCAAGAAGCCATAGCAAAGTTAGTCGATGGAAGTCAGAGAAACGTCTCTGCTGGTTGGTGTTATACGTAGTACAAAGATGAGCTCCTCAGTTTTAGGATATCTGCAGGATTTCCACAGGATGGTGTGCTTGACCCAACCATCTTCAATTGCTTCATCAATGACGTTCCTTCCATCATAAAGTCAGAAACGAGGGAGTTTGCTGATATTGCACAATGTTCAGCACTATTTGTAACTCCTAGAATAAAGAAAGAGTCCATGTCCAAATGCAGCAAGAGCTGGATGATATCCAGCTTGACTGTGACATTAGCACCACACAAATGCCAGGCAGTAGCCATCTATAATGAAGGAAATTCTAACTGTTGCTCCTTGTCATTCAATGGCATCATAGTTGCTGAATTCTCTACTATCAATATCCCACGGGTTATCTTTGACCAGAATCTAAACTGGACTCACTGTATAAATACTCTGGCTACAAGAACAGGTCAGAGGCTAGGAATAAGGCAGCAAGTAACCAACTTCCCAAAACCTGTCCATCATCTGCAAGACATAAAACAGGAGTGTGATGGAGGCAGAGCAGTAGACGTTGTCTCTGTGGACTTCAGCAAGGCTCCGCATGGCAGACTGGTTAGCAAGGTTAGATCACATGGAATCCAGGGGAAGCTAGCCAATTGGATACAAAATTGGCTTGAAGGTAGGAGACAGGGTGGTGGTAGATAGTTGTATTTTTAGACTGGAGGCCTGTGAGCAGCAGTTAGCCACATGGATTGCTGCTGGATCCACTGCTTTTTGTCATTATGTAAATGATTTGGATGTAAATATAGGAGGTATGGTTAGTAAGTTTGCAGATGACACCAAAATAGGAGATGTAGTGGACAGTGAAGAAGGTTATCTCAGAATACAATGGGACCTTGATCAGATGGGCCAATTGGCTAAGGAGTGGCTGATAGAGTTTAGTTGAGATAAATGTGAGTTTTTGCATTTTGATAGACAAACCAGGGCAGGATTTATACAATTAATAGTTGGGCCCTGAGGATGTTGTTGAATAAAGAGACCTAGGGGTGCAGGTTCATCGTTTCTTGAAAGTGGAGTGACAGGTAGACAGTGTAGTGAAAAAGGTGTTTGGCACGCTTCATTCATTAGTCAGAACATTGAATATTAGCGTTGGTATGTCATGTTGCGGCTGTACGGGATATTAGAGAGGCCACTTTTAGAATACTGCATACAATTCTGGTAGCTTTTCTATGGGAAATATGTTGTTAAACATGAGAGGGTGCAGAAAAGATTTACAAGGATGTTGCCGGGACTGGAGGCTTTGAGTTATAGGGAGAGGCTGAATAGGCTGGAGCTCTTTTCCCTGTAGAATTGGAAGCTGAGGGGTGCCCTTATAGAGGTTTATAAAACCATGGGGGACATGGATAGGGCGAATAGCCAATGTCTTTTTCGCAGGATAGGGGGAACAAAAACTAGAGGGCATAGGTTTAAGGTGAAAGGGGAAAGATTTAAAAAGGACTCGAGGGATAACTTTTTCCATGCAGAGGGAGGTGTTAGAATGGAGTGAGCTGCCAGAAGAAGTGATAGAGGCAGGTGCCATTACAACACTTAAAAGGCATCTGGATGGGTATATGAAGATGAAGTGTTTAGAAGGTTATGGGCCATATGCTGGCAAATAGGACTAGGTAGATTGGGATATCTGGTTGACACAGACATGTTGGACGTGCTGTTCAACTCTATAACTTATGACTGTTGCTAGTAGAGTTGAGATTGATGGTTAAGCAGTTGATTTCAAGATTCTTGGTTTTGCAAGATAATTAATATTCTCTTGTCTTAGCTCCTTTTGACAATGGCTATCTGGCAGCACTCCGAGTGAGAGACTATCTTCTCCCCTTCATAGCCTACAGTGCAGGGTGTTTGATTGCTGTTCTCAAACTGTGCCCTTCACAGCACATTAGTCCACATGTCAGTACATCAAGCCATTAGCACAAAAAGCCAGTTTTTAATTTTTTTCTGTGTATATCCCTTGAAAGCAGAAATATGCCTGCAGGAGGTATACTCTTCGGAGGGAGCTGTGGGTCGACAGCCTCTCTTTACTTCTTCCCTTCTTATTCCTTCTGTTTGAAGTTTCCCTGACTCTGTGTGGGTGTGACCAAGTATGGGCCCACACAGGATTACGTAGAAACATAAGAACGTAGAAACCCTATGAAATCTAACTCCTCGAAAACATTCAATGTTTTGGCCTCAACTCCTTCAGTGGCAGAGATTTCCACAGACTCACCACTCTCATCTCCATAAGACCGTAAGACCATAAGACATAGGAGCAGAAATTAGGCCATTTGGCCCATTGAGTCTGCTCCATGGCTGATAAGTTCCTCAACCCCATTCTCCCGCTTTCTCCCTGCAAGCCTTGATCCCCTTGATAATCAAGAACCTATCCATCTCAGTCTTAAAAGTATTCAATGACCTGGCCTCCACAGCCTTCTCTGGCAGTGAATTCCATAGATTCACCAATCTCTGGCTGAAGAAGTTTCTCCTTATCTCTGTTCTAACAGGTCTTCCCTTTACTCTAAGGCTATGCCCTTGGGTCCTAGACTCTCCTACCAATGGAAACATCTTCTCAACATCCACTCTGTCCAGGCCATACAGTGTTCTGTAAGTTTCAATTAGATCCCCCCTCATCCTTCTGAACTACCATGAATATAGTCCCAGAATTCTCAGACGTTCCTCATATGTTAAGCTTTCCATTCCTGGGACCATTCTTGTGAACCTCCTCTGAACCCACTCCAGGGCCAGTATATCCTTCCTGGGATATGGGGCCCAAAACTGCACACAATACTCCAAATGAGGCCTGACCAGGGCCTTATAAAGTGTCTGTAGTACATCCCTGCTTTTATATTCAATTCCTCTCAAAATAAATGCCAATATTGCATTTGCCTTCCTGACTACTGACTCAACCTGCAAGTTTACCTTGAGAGAATCCTGGACTGGAACTCTCAAGTCTCTTTGCACTTCAGACTTCTGAATTTTCTCCCCATTTAGAAAATAATCCATGCTTTTATTCTTCTTACCAAAGTGCATGACCTCACACGTTGTACTCCATCTGCCACTTCTTTGCCCACTTTCCTAACATATCCATCTCTGTCCTGAAAGGTCTACCCCTTATCCTTAGACTGTGACCCTGATTCTGAATTCCCCAGTCAACGAGAGCATCCTTCCTGTATCTCCCCTGTCTAATCTTGTTAGAAATGTATAGATTTCTGTGAGATCTCCCTCATTGTTCTAAATTCTCTTGAATATAGTCTGAATTGATTTTGACAGACAGCCCACTGAATTTACATCTGCAGTCACTATTTGTCTGGAGCAGTCATCCTTCCAAAAAGTAACTTTAGAATTGAAAGTTTAGTCTGTCCATAAGTTCTGATCTGTCATCATAACACGGGGATAAAAATGTTTGTCTAACATCAAAATATTCCAGCCCAGTATACAAATATATAGCAATCTAAAAAATGCTATTCATGCAATTCATGTGAGATCATTAACTTACCTTTGCAGGTGTATATATGGTCAACGCTGTCTTTGTGAATTAACCTGTTGGAGTTATTCATTATTTTTTTCACCTTCACATTGATTAGAACTTCCTGGCGTTTTGCTGTCATTGCCTGCCCTGATATCATTGGGACCAACAGTTGAGCATTGTTTCATTGTAATTTTGTTTTTTTTTTAGCTTGCTTTCCCTTCTTGAATCTATTCCTGTATTACTCAACAGGTAATTCATTTTTCTTTCCTTTCTGAACCATTCCATTCTGACCTTTGTCCAATTTGTTTGATCTGTTTTCTTTGTTCGGGTGTCTTTATTTTACCTACATCACTATTAACCAGACCCTCTAGAGACATAACATTAGGCTTTATTCAAAGCTCCCTTGCACCGTTTAATTAAGTTAATCAACTTGCTTATGAAGTTATAATGCTCCTGTTATTATTAACCAGATATTCCATCTCAGCATAAGCGTGGGCGTAGGAAAATGTGGATGTTCAAAAGGATCTGGCTGTCCCTGTACACCAGTCAATGAAAGTAAACAGGCAGGTGCAGCATGTAACTCGGATGCTGAATGGAATATTGGTCTTCATTGTGAGACGATTTGAGTTCAGAAGTAGGGATATCTTATTGGAGTTATACAGGGCCTTGGTACCACCACACCTGGAGTATTGTATGCAGTTTTGGTCTCCCTATTTAAGAGAGAATGTGCTTGCCATAGAGGGAGTGCAATGAAGGACAAAGGGACACAGAATTTGATTCGCTATTCAACTCCACTTTATTAACAAGATATTCCTTATTAAAAATGAGCATTTCCTAAATTCCCACAATCTTTACTTTCTATCAAGCTCAATGCATCTAAGAAAGGACATTACCTGCAATGATCCATGTGTTTGAACTGGGCCCTTGGAATCTCCCTCCTTTCTGATGTAGGGCTGGCTCTCTTCCACAAATGTGGGTTCCACGTGACAGGCCAGATCTTCTCCTTGGTCTTCTTGGGTTTCAGGACTGTCTTCTACTGCAGATCTCCTGCTGCGGGTCTTTGCTGAGGGGGGTGGCTTCCAGGTGTATGTTTTTATTTCCCCTTGCCTTGGAACTTTCTGAATGGTCAGTAGCCTTTGGCCATTGGGGTCATGTGTGGGATTCAAAGCTTCCAATGGGGTGTCTCCAACATCCTTCACTTTTGCTATGCCGGTGAGGTGTAAATTGTATATCTCAGGCATTAGCTAGAAGTCAAGGTGCCTGGACATCTGACCAATAATTCACTTATACATAGCTAATAAAAATATGGAATTAAGAGTCTAATGGTGACCATGCATCTGTAGTCAATTGCTGGGGGGAAAACCCAACTGGTTCACTCATGCCCTTTCGGGAAGGAAACTGCTATCCTTACCTGGTCTGGCCTACATGTGACTTCAGACCCACAGCGATGTCGCCTAGCCAGTGACATCCTCATTCTGGGAATGAACTGAAAAAAATCTCTCAGGCTGGTTGTAACTGGTTTCCCCTGAATCTCTGTGACTTCTTTGAACTTCATTTCTCCTGGTTTCTGTGGCCGATAACCTGCTGGTTGCTGTTTAATTTAGTTTGGCCAATTTTCAAACCCGATTTTTCAATGGCTGTGGGCTAATTTACAGTATCCAATCTTGGGCCTATGGTCACTTGACCACACTAGGCTGATGCCATGGACGGCATGACTGTTGTATGAGAAGAGATTGGTTCAACTAGGCCTGTAATCATGAGAGTTTAGAAAGATGGGAGGGAATCTGATTGAAAAACATATAATCTGGAAATGTAGAACCAGGGGTTGCAGTCTCAGGATGGGATTGACTATTTAATATTAAGGCGAGGAAACATTTTCTTTTTACTCAGGGGGTGGTCAGCCTCTGGAATTTGCTTCCAAAGGAGGCTGTGGAGGCCAAACTACTGAATATATTCAAGAAAGAAATTTTTTTTTAATATACATTGAAGGCATCAGACTGTACTGTCAAAAAATAGGAATATGGTGTTGAGATACAGGACTAGCCGCAATCATATTGATTGGTAGAGCAGGCTCGAATACTCCTATGCCTAGTTTTTATGACATAGGGCCGTTGCGTTTATGTATTAATAAATATGCTTTCTCCATTTTTCAGATTGGCTTTCACTTAACTTGCTCATTTCCAAAGGCAATAACTGATTGCCAGTGTCTACTTCTTTGTTTGTTGGTTTGATCTCTGAACTAGAAAGAAAATCTTAACAGTTTACATGATCATAAACAGCATGCCAAGTCCTGCTATCACCAACAATCCCCACATGCTGACTTTCAGGAAGAGTCTTGGTTGGTGACCAAGAATGGATTTCCTGAAACATTTTCCTCTGTCCATTTCAAGAGGTCAGTTACAGTGCCAAGTCTAAGCTGGAAGTGATTTGTTACGGTTCGGTTGCTCATTGCTTTAACCGTCTTGTACGTTAATATTTAATCCTGCTCTGGAAGAATAATTATGCTGAATGTTTTTGACTTAATGTTCATGCAAACTTTGATTTGTGAATCTGTAGAGCTCCTCTGCCCCAGTTCAATGACAAGAAGATAATGGTTTATTTTGATGATCTAAATGCAGAACAGAGCATTTGAACTGTTCGCTTGCAATCTGTTAATTACATTGTCATTTCTTAAGAATGACATCCATGTAATCTGTGTCTCTTCAAATCAGAGCAGATTTTCCTGGAATTTTGCCTATAACATCTACATTGCTTGTGATAATACGCCTCCAATATTTAACTTTGATTCTTTTCAGTGCCTGCTAAGTGATGTAGCTAATTATCCTCATATTTTTTGGTAAATCTGTAAAGATTCATATAGAAAATGTAAAACAATAGCGGGAATAGCTTGCAAGAGTTAAATGTTAACTCACTGCATTAGGAAATGGTTATGACAGTCTCATTATGTTAACGGATTAATATGAAATAAATAGATTTTAACAGGAACAAAAACAAAGTTGCTGGAAAAGCTCAGCAGGTCTGGCAGCATCAGTGGAGGAGAAAACAGAGTTAACGTTTTGGGTCCGGTGACCCTTTGTCAGAAGCCGGACCCGAAACGTTAACTCTGTTTTCTCCTCCACAGATGCTGCCAGACCTGTTGAGCTTTTCCAGCAACTTTGTTTTCGTTCCTGATTTAAAGCATTTACAGCATTTTTTTCTTTTTTTAAATAGATTTTAACACCTGAGAATTGCTTCACAATGCAGTGTCCATTCGCAATTTGTCTTTGAATGAGGCATTTAACCAAGGCCCCATGTGATCTCGGATGGATTTAAAGATTCTGTGATACCATTTGAAATAAGAACAGGGCAGTTACTCCTGGCCTGGCCACCATATGTCCCTCAGTAAACATCTCAAGAAAGAGATTATCTGATCAATATTACATCACTGTTTCTGCAAGCTTGCTTTGCATGAATTTGCTACAGTGTTTCCAGCAAAAAAAATTGCCTAGCCATCAAAAGTACTTCATTGGCTGTTGGCGGTCATGAGAGATACTATCTAAATGCACATTTTACTCTCTTTTCCTCAGTGACGTAGGACAGATTTTCCTGGATAATGGAAAGCAGTGGATTATTAAGTCTCTGAAATTTAGCCTAAAAAGTTCGTACAGAAAGAATAAAGACTGTGTAAGGAATTCTTTGGGCTTGAGTTCACTGCATGAATTGAAGCTGAGGATGTCCCACAGCTAAGATCAGCTAACACATCACAGTCTAGAATCAAAGCTGGAAGTGATTTGTTATGGTTCAGTAGCTCATTGGTATAAATGGTATGACTCAATGCAGTGGTTCAAGTAGGTGTGTTCTCTGAGTGCATTCAGTGAAATTGAAAGATTGAACTCACAGAAGATTGATACAATACACCAGTACAAATACTGAACTGTAATTATGTAGGCAGCATTTTTGTCATTCACCTTTTGAAATAACAAAAACGTGGTGGGTTCTGTTTTTAGGCCTATTTTAAAAATCCATTCACGCGTTTAACTTGGAGACGTTGATAGAACCACTGTGGTAAGTTGCAGGAAGAATTTAGAGGTTTTGCAGAGCCTTGTATTGCCTTGCATAGGTAGGAAGGAAGTAGTTGTAGAGCCACTTGGTCTACAGATAAACAAGACATGAATGAAGAAACAGAGAGTGAAACCTCTATGAGCAGAAAGGAGAGCAAGTGATCTCCTTAGAAGTCCCCCACCTCAGAAGTGCCTCAGGAACCATCTCTTCATTAAAGTGATGGTCATTGAGTCATGACAACCTGGAACCTCGAACAGGGTTAGGATGTTTGCCAAGTGGTTGGGAAGACCATAGTCATCCTCTCGTTCTTGCAACTGTTCCTTCCAAAAAATGATAAGCAACATTGGCAAAGAATCGCAATTAACTTACAGTCTCTAAAGGCACTCAGGAGGTGACAGAGGTGCTCTTCAAATGGTGTCATCAACAATTGCACATGCTTCTGTGATCCCCCTACACTAATGGGCAGTGATACTTCAATCATAGGAGTTATTACACTGTCAATGTGCAGTTGGTATATGACAAGACCAAGAAATCCATCTCAGTGAATGCCTTCTCTTCTGGCAAACTCTACAATGCTGTGATCCTACAATAGCCAGCAATTCAAATTGCTTTCAGATCCCAAGATAAATGACAGACTAGCTGCATGTGACTAGAAATAGCTGCTTCCTACATGTCTTTTCCATCATCCCTTCTGTCATCTCCTATATAAGCTCAGATAGCCTTTGACTGGTGTGATGGAATCTCATGCAACATCATGGAGCAACCCATTATCCACCTGAAGTAGAGATGTCACTATAATGTTTGGCTGATTTTCTACATAACATGCCTACCTACTTTGTGGCAGTGCTGTCAACTCCATAACCTTGCAATTACAAGGTCCAGCCAGGACTTCCCAGGATTTGGAAGATATCTTGTGATAAGATGCAGTAGAAGAAGGAAAAACAGTGGGAAGAATGAAAGAGCAACACACACATGTAACCGGATACTGCATAAAAAGAACGGATGATGAATATTCATTTTATTTAGGCCGTAAGACCATAAGAAATAGAAACAGGAGCAGTCATCTGGCCCCTTGACCCTGCTCTACCATTCAATAGGATCATGGTTGATCTGACATTCCTCACATCCACTTTCCTGTGTTTTCCCCATAACCCTTGATTCCCCTACTGATCAAGAATCTACTAATTTCAGCCTTATTTAAACACGCTGGCCCTACCGCTATTTATGGCAAAGAGATCCAAAGACTCTCAACCCTCTGAGAGAAGAAATTCCTCCTCATCTCAATCTTAAATTGGCACCCCTTTCTTCTAGGACTGGTCCTAGCCTCTCCTATGAAATATTTTCTCAGCATTCGTCCTGTCAAGCCCCTTAAGAATCCTGTACACTTCAATGAGATCATTTCTCATTCTTCTAAACTCCAGTGAACCAAGACCCAACCTGTTTAGTCATTGCTCATAAGACAATCTCTCCATGTCAAGGATCATCCCAGTGATTCTTCTCTGAACTGCCTCCAATGAAATGATGTCTTTCCTTAAAATAAAGGAAATAAAACTGATGTGGTCTCACCAGCACCTTGTACAATTGCAGTAAGATTTCCCTCCAACTCCTTTGAAACAAGGGCCAACATTCCATTAGCCCCCCTGATTACCAACTACAAGTACCCCTATTTCCCTTTGAGTTGCAGCTTTCTTCGTTTTTCTCCATTTCAACAATATTGCAAAATTAAGACCTTCACATTTTCCCACATTGTAGTCCATTTGCCATGTTTTTGCCCACTTAACCTACTAGTATCTCTCTGTAATCTATCTGTAACCCTCTTGCAAACTGCCTTTCCACCCGTATTTGTCAGAAGTCACATGACACCAGGTTATAGTCCAACAGGTTTATTTGTAATTGCAAGCTTTCAGAATACTGCTCCTCCTAAGTGGCACTTCACTTGATGAAGGAGCAGTGTCGTGTGACTTTTGACTTTGTCCATCCCAGTCCAACACTGGCACCTCCACATCGCACCTATATTTGTGTCATCTGCAAATTTGGCGACAGTACTTTCACTTCCTTCCTCTGAGTCAATAATAGATATTGTGAACATTTATGGTCCCAACACTGATCCCTGTGGAACACCACTGGTCACAGGTCATCAACCTGAAAACCTTATGTCCTCTCGCTGTTTCCTGCCCATTAGCCAATTCTCTATCCATGTCAATGTACTGCCTCCAACACTGTGAGCTCTCATAACGTAACCTTTTGTGAGGTACCTTGCTGAACACCTTCTGCAAGTCCAAATACAACACATCTACTAGTTCCCTTCTATCCACTCTGGTTGAGACTTCCTTGAAAAACTGAGAGGCGACAACAATGTTATTGGTGGGAGGACAGCACATTTGTGCCCCACGTACCAATATCATGACCACAGAGTGGGATCTCAGTAATCCTTACAGTTTGCTGGAGCACAGCACAGCTTGCTGGATTGCTGTTAAGAGCCTGCATTGATCACTGTGAGAAGTGTTAAGGGCATGAGATGTGGGGAATGAGATGTGAGGCATGAGGCATTCATTCATCTTGACAACATAAATGGAGTCACTAACGTTGAAAGTTTTTGCAGCACTGCTGTCAGGTTTCTGGTGTCACATGTTTGGCATTCATAGCTTTCACTATCTGTTCCCAATTTGCAAAGTTAGTCAGGATGGCTTCCTGCTCCACCAGCAAAATTGAGCCTCCTTTCTGGTCCGGACATCCCCACAGAGCGAGTCCAATGCACTGTCACAAAATACAGAAGATTTTATTTTGGTCTGCCATGCTTCTTCATGAATCAAATAAAAAAGAATAACTATTCAGCGGGTTGCAGTGTATTGCCACAATGTCCCTCTGATAGGGACTGTGCCTTTATAAATGGAAAGTTTCCTTAAAGAAGTGATTTCTTCCCAATGCTAAGCAGTTCCCTGGAATGTGTACTTCAAGATATGATGGGGGCTGTCAGGAACTATTCCTGGCCACGACACCATTATAGAAAGGAGCTGGATACATAACTGTAGTGGCTTATAAATTGGTAATCAATGAGACCCAGTGATGTTGGGAAGCATGGCCAAATATTAGGACAGTAAAGCTTTGCACCCACTATACCTACAAAATCTATATTTTCTTTTTAAAAAAGGAACACCTATTTATAGAAAGAGATGACAAGGTGTGGAGCTGGATGAACACAGCAGGCCACGCAGCATCAGAGGAGCAGGAAGGCTGACGTCTGAAGAAGGGTCTAGGCCCGAAACGTCAGCCTTCCTGCTCCTCTGATGTTGCTTGGCCTGCTGTGTTCATCCAGCTCCACACCTTTTTATCTCAGATTCTCCAGCATCTGCAGTTCCTACTATCTCCTCTACCTATTTATAGACCACGTTTCACCATCTCTGTACATCCTAAAGTGTTCCATAGTCAAATGAAGTAATTTTAATTCATTGTTGTAATGTAAGCAATGTGATGACTAAATACATGCAAAACACGATCCTACAAATAACAGCAACATAATAATCAGGTGATTTGTTTTATTGATGTTGTTTGAGGGATAAATATTAGCCATGATATCACACAAACTTCTCCACACCACAATTATTGTGTCATCTGCTAACTTACTGATCATACCCTCTACATTCATGTCTAGATCATTAATATACACAATGAACAGAACCAATCCCTCTGGTATGCCACAGGACAGACACTTCCAGGCACAATAACAGTCTTTGAACATCACCCTCTGCTTCTGCCATTAAGCCAATTTTGGTTCCAGTTTGCCAAATTGCCCTGAATCCCAAGAGCTCTTAATTTCTTAACCATGATTGATCTTGTCAAAAGCCTTCCTGAAGTCCATGTGGTTTTCCATGGGTTTACCATGATGGTGCGTCACAAAATTTTCCAAAAGCAGCACCACTTTACCTGAGCATTGAGTTCACGATTCTGACCTCCTCTAGAGCCTTGGTGTCTATGACTGAAAGCTGAAATATGTTAGCATTTATCACCTCAGGGAACGAAAATCCACTCTGTTGTGCAGTCTGCTTGCACACGCACAGGACCAAACATTCGGTCTGAGCATGTGCAACAATCATGTATCATATTTCCAGAGTAAGAAGAAATTACCTATGTGCAGTAAACAGACATTCGACTAAAACGGCAGTTGAACTGGCCTAAATAAAATAAAACAAAAGAATTGGGGATGCTGGGAATCAGAAACAATAAAAGCCCCGGAAATTGCTGGAGAAACTCAGCAGCATCTCTGGCGAGAAAACAGTGTTGACATTTTGAGTTCTTCATCATAGAATCCCTACAGTGTGGAAACAGGCCCTTCGGCCCAACAAGTCCACACCGACCCTCAGTGCATCCCACCCAGACCCATCCCCCTATAACCCACATAATCTACACATCCCTGAACACTACGGGCAATTTAGCATGGCCAATCCACCTAGCCTGCACATTTTTGGATTGTGGGAGGAAACCGGAGCACCCAGAGGAAACCCACGCAGACACGGGGAGAATGTGCAAACTCCACACAGACAGTTGCCCGAGGGTGGAATTGAACTTGTGTTCCTGGTGCTGTGTGGCAGCAGTGCTAACCACTGAGTCACCGTGCCACTCCTTCGCAGATCCTTCTTCAGAACTTGACTGCCTGGACACATTTACACATTAGCATGGCTTTTAAAGGGAATATTTTTGCAATTGCTTTTAGTTTTGCCACTGATCTAGATTCTAAGCAGAAATTGATAAGTTTCTTGTCAAAAGAGGCAATTCTTCTGGTAATTCAGTTAATGAAACATCTGAACCCAAAGAAAAGAAAGCGAGAATTATTCAAAGACAGTATAATGAGGCCTAATTTTTTTTTGGATTGATGCTGTTTGCCTCTTACCTGAATGCCTCAACTGCAGGGAGAAGTTGGCAGGTACTCCAATGGTACTAAGTAAGTTAAGATGCTATTTACAGATGAAAAAGCCATCTCTTGTGAACAAACACATTAAATACTTCAAGAGCTTTACAGAGCAAAACATCAAGCAGACTCAATGTTTGATGGAGTGTATGCAGCTACTGGGTAATGCTCAAGAGGCTAGTTACCTAGAGCTTGGCAGAGCTTGTAACAAAATCAAGTAAGCCCTGTAATATTGCCGAAAACTTACTCATGCCTGCATGTAAAAGGTTGGAGGTGTGATGTTAGGAGGTGGGGCTGCAAAATAGATCGACAAGATTTCATTGTCTGATGATACAGCTCAACAGCAAACTGATAACACATCAGCTGACATAGAGGAGGTGAAGCAGGAGAAGTTAACTACCAGTAGGAAGTTCGCTTTGTAGATTGACAAATCTGCTGATATAAGTGGGCACTGGCACCTGCTGTTCAACATTTGATGTGTTGATGGGAGCCTTGTAAGGTGTTACCAAGTCATGCAACTGGTGAAGAAGATTGTATATTTTTGCCAGTGGATTTGAAATCTTGATGCTTCTTTAACTTGTTGTATGTGTTTTGTTGCAAACCTCTCCAGTAAGTCTAACCATGGTAAATGCAAGTAAGTGTGACATTTACAAGCAATCAAGCCAACTGAAAGAAATAGGTGCGCCGTGGAATTTCTTGTCATATTGAAGAATGCCTTGACACTGAAAAGGTTGGGAACTTTTGTAGATGCATGGAGGACAGCAAGGTGGCTCAGTGGTTAGCACTGCTGCTTCACAGGGACCTGGGTTCAATTCCACCCTTGGGCGACTGTCTGTGTGGAGTTTGCACATTCTCCCCGTGTCTGTGTGGGTTTCCTCTGGATGCTCCGATTTCCTCCCACAGTCCAAAGATGTGTAGGCTAGGTGGTTTGGCCATGCTAAATTGCCCATAGCGTTCAGGAATGTTTAGATTATGTGGGTTATAGGGAGATGGGTCTGGGTGGGATGCTCTGAGGGTCGGTGTGGACTTGTTGGGCCAAAGGGCCTGTTTCCACACAGTAGGGATTCTATGATTCTATGACTACATCCATTGTACTTGCTCAGCTCCACACCTCGTCACCCCCTCAAACAAAAATCAATCAAATTTGTTAGACATATTTCCTCTGACAAAGCCATGCTGTCATATAATGATCAATCAAGTGCTGTTCAAAATACAGATTAATTCTGACCCTCAGAATTGCTTTCCAATAGTTTCCCTGCCACTGATGCTATATTCACTGGCCTGCGGTTTTCTGGTTTAGCCCTATCACATTCTTGAATAATGGTACTACATTAGCTAACTTCCAGTCCTATGGCATGCCTCTTGTGGCAGACAGAATTGTAAAAGTAATGTCAGAGCTCCTGCAGTCTCCTCCCTTACCTCAAGAGTAGCCCGCTCTTCCATGAAATCATACAATGGAACCATCGTGGTTCCCTTAGAGCTTTAGTTTAAATTTTAATGTTTACGCCTTTTGATTTTTTCGTCTAACTGCTTGCACAGGTGAAGAAGGTAATGAGAAATATTGTATCTGAATCAATTATGCACTCCATTTCTCCAGAACAGAAATGCAAACCAATCTTTAGACAATCATCTCTTTTCACATTGATTGAATTCCCTATATCATATGACTCTGATCATCAACAAGATTTAAGGACAACTTGACTAAGCAACATTTACAATTGATTACAACGCAGCATCTGTATTTGATAAGCAGTTCATAAAATGAAGCCATGGTGTAATTTTTTGCAAACATTTCAGAGTCATATAAAAAAAAGGTCATGATTGCATTTGTGTATTTCTCCAAAGTAACTGGTACCTCACAGGGATCAAGAATAAGGAGGTTCAATTTGGGATTTGTATGTCTTCACTGAGCATCAGCAGGCTGCTCAGATAATGACAGCTCCCGGTAGTAATTGAAGTGGTTTAGGCTCTATCACTGTTCTTGTTCTTGTTTACACATACACATCTGTTCAGTGTTAATTAAGCCAGAATCAGTGAGCATTATAATCACTTTGGGGGCTGAAAGAGGTGGGAATTGCCTCTGCAGTACGCACACCTTGACATCTTTGATTGCCTACAATTTAATTCAATCTGCAATCTGATTCCTTTAACCAAGATCTAATGATGCTAATAAGCAGCTAGGATAATGTAAAATTGTGCAAAAATGTTACTGCTAATTTTGATTTGGTGAAGCAGGTTGATTTTATTAGACAATCCCCAAGGGCACTGCTGCATGTTTACTTCTCTCCAATTCCCATATCCCTTCCATGTCCCTCCGAATTATTTGGCCAGGAAGGACAGGAAGGTGGCTTATTAATAAGAAAGTATTGAGATAAAAATATCAATTACAGCTTAGCACGTGCTTGTTTATCCAGACTAAAGCATAATATGGTTCATGTTGGAAGTCAGAAATAAAACGGAAAATATCAGAGAAATTCAGCAGATACAGTAGTATCTGTGGAGAGAGATATCAAGGGAACACCTCGAATCCTGTTTGAATTTTCTTCTGTTGTTCTGAAGAAGTGTCATATTGGATTCAAAACGGTTAACTCTGTTTTTCTCTCCATAGACCTGCTGAGTTTCCATCATGATTTCTGTATTTATTTAGTACTTGTTTATCTAGGCCTGGAAGGTGCAAGTTCCATGTAGGATGCTTCAGGAGTCAGTTAGCTCAGTTAGTTGGATGGCTGGTTTGTGATGTAGTGCAACTCCAACAACATGGGCTGAGGTTACCATGAAGGATTCTCCTTCTCAACCTCTCCCCACAACTGAGGCATGGTGAACCACAGGTTAAACCACCAGCAGTCTTCCCTCTCTAATAGGACAGCAACCCTGTAGTCCTCTGGCACTACGGAGACTTTACCTTGATATGGTGAGAGATATTATTAACGTTAAAGATATGCAAAGAAGTATTGCAGAATTCTGCATAAAGAAGCATGGGAAAAAAACACCTATCCGCTTCGCTCACCTCACTGACCAATCCTCACCACTGCCTACCTGCACTCACCTACCACCATCCCACCTACCTTCCCCAGCCCCACTCCTTCTCTCTCTATTTATTTCAGAACTCCCTTCCCCCTCCCCCATTTCTGAAGAAGGGTCCTGAACCGAAACTGGTCCTCTGATGTTGCCTGGCCCGCTGTGCTCCTCCAGCTCCACACTGTGTTAACCCATGGCAAAACATTAATGCTACATGCTTGATCAAAGATTTGGAATGGGAATAATTACAGAAAAGAATGGAGAAAAATAGACTTCCCATGTTGTATAATGTATGCATTTACAAGGCAATTTCTTTCTAAGACTCTGGATCAACAATCTTTCTTCCCCCCAAAAAACATCCCATATTGGAACAAGGTGCCATGGGAAATACTCACAGCCCTGTCACGTAAAACTTTCAGACCCATCTTCAGGTCATGTCTGGTTAGTTAGCATTGCCCTTAGAAGTGCTGGTAAAATACCGATATTATATTGTGAGGCCAATGCAACTAAAGGAGATGAATTTTAAGTTGGGTAAGGACACAAAGCAATCTCAGAGGAAAAGTACATTAATTAATATAAGTTATAGCACAGGTTAGCAAGGCCATAACAAAAAAGCAAATCAAGCATCAGTCTTTATTTTTAGAGTGCTAGCTTTGAAATATTGGGAAGTTATGCACTTTCAACAATTCAACACTCCTTCAGTACTGCAATAGATCTTGTGCATGGATTCCTACACTGGGGAGTTACAAACCTATATCAGATCTTAGTTAGACATACTTAGTGTACTCTATGCAGTTCTGATTGCCACACTGT
Source organism: Rhincodon typus (assembly GCF_021869965.1). NCBI lineage: Eukaryota > Metazoa > Chordata > Chondrichthyes > Orectolobiformes > Rhincodontidae > Rhincodon > Rhincodon typus. Next base: position 133,489,578 of record NC_063333.1, read on the forward strand.
GAAAAGGATATGGAGGGACCGCAGGTGATGAGGACATTTACATGAATGATACCGAAATAGATCCTATTACATATGAGGAAGGGATTGACAAACTGGGTTGTTTTTCCCTTGAAGAAAGAAGACTGAAAGGTGACCTGATAAGTCTTTAAAATAGTGAAAAAATACTGGTACTTGTAGAGCAGAGCATAACCAGAGGCCATCAATATTAGCTAGTCACAAATAAATCCAATAGGGAACTTGGAAGCATTTACCTAGGAAGTGGTGTGGTACTGAATTAAAATGATGGATTTAGATGATAAAATATACAATGAGGCCCAAGTGGAGCAAACTCTGGCTTGGATTGTTTCAGTTGAATTGCCTGTTTCTGTACGATAAATCTAATGTGATCCTATATAATCTCCTCTGCTGTTCATCTTTAAATACAGATGAAAGACAGTCCAGTTAGCTACCATCTACAATTCTTTGTCATAATACTAACCACTGGTTAGTAGGAGCATACTACTACCGGTAGTATCTCTTCAAACCTATTCCATCATGATTCAGGATGTCCCAAAGCACTTTACAGTTTTGATATGTAGTTAATGTTGTAATTTAAGAAATACAGCAGGCAATTTGCAAAAACAATGTCCAACAAACAGCACTGGAGTAATTTGTTTTTGATTTGTTTAAGGATTCAGTATTGGCCAGGAAATATTAAAGGATATTCTATTCTATATTTATTCTGGAAACCAGGATAAATTTCCTACTGCTCTTTAAAGTAACACAGTGGGATCAAAATTCCAAATGGGGGATGTAGATGAGGCATCTCAAGACAGCACCTTCAACAATTCAACTCTCCCTCAATACTGCAATGGATGTTGGGCATGGATTCCCATGGATTCCTACATTGGGCTTCAACCCCTCTCTCTCTCTTTCTTTTCAGGCATCATACCTTAAAGTGAAACTGTGGACACAGTCATAGAGGTCTGCAGCACAGAGAAAAGCCATTCAGCCTATCAAGTCTGCATTGGACTTCTGTGTAGATCCATGGTTATGTTTGGCAATGGATCACCATTACCTTCTGTAAATACCCGACTCACAGTCTCTCCCAATATTACTGCCTGCCATTGGCATACATCGGAAGCACTTAAATGTTGATACTCAACATCTTCTTTCCGCATTATGAATGCAGCTTCTTTGACTATCAAATCCTGGAGCGAGACTTGAATTCAGAGCTCTGGCCCAAAGATAGGGCACAACCACTACACCGTAAGGTCTCCTACGCTTGAATATACAACATTGTAACTTAGAAAAGTCAGAGTATTATAGCTGAGCTTGATGAACTGAATTTGAACACAATTATACATTTGTTCTTATTCCTTGCTCTATACCCCTCACTACTGCACCCAGGAACATTTAACATGCATTTATATTGCATCTTTCATGATCACAGGACATCCTAAAGAATTTTTCAGCCTAATAGAGCACTTTTAAAGTGAAGTCACGGTTGTGATGAAGAATAAGCGGCAGCAAACTCCCACAAAGATTGTAACAAAATAATCTGCTATTGTGATATTGATTGAGAGATTGACATTGACCAAGATGTGGAAGATAGCTTCCTGAACGCATAGCTTTCTAAGCAAGATGGAAGTGCCACCAACTAAGCCATAGCAGCATCTCCATAACAGCAAGTTTGCCTGGACGAGACATAGTTTGTGTTTTTATTTTACACTCACACCACTCTTGATGACACACCATGAAGAAATTCACGGGATGGGAATTAATTCTAACTTTAGCTTTTTCCCCCGTCGGTAGGATTCTATCTGTCAACACAGTTAGATAAAATGGACAATGACAGTGAGTGAATTCAATAAAGAGTCGAAGCTGGGATTTGGAATCAAGCTCCTTCAGCCGAGGTCCTACACTCTAATTGTTAAGGCTGGAAAAGTCTTTGATACCCCCATTTCAATTTTCAGAACAATTTCAATTCCTTTTTAAAAAGAAAGGCATTTGAATTATCCTATTCCCATGGTGCTCCTGCTTCTGACAGCTACACAAATCACTATTTGATTTATTGTGAGTTCATGACATTTATCTCAAGCTGCCAGTTAAATGTTTAACAAACAGGACTCTAACTTTGGTGCAACCTGTTGATTTGTAAGGGAAAAGAGTCAGCCAGCATTTACCCTCATTGATCAGGGCCCATGAGATTTTACACTCCACTGCTGGCATTAATAAAAACAAGAGACACTCCTTAAGTTCAGTGGGCAAAGTTTGAACTGCTTAATGGTGTCTCCAGTTCAAATGTATGTTGTGCTGGTGCGGCAGATGGAGGGGGAAATGGGGAGCTGTTGGCATTGATCTGGGGTCCACGCAAAAGCCTCATCCTGCCCTGCCTGTATTTTACCACAGCAGGGGTGTGGATACACTATTTGAGAAGCTCAACACTTTTAGTTACACATACTGGTGATGGGCACATAAAAGGGTGCCCTTGTTTAGGGATTCCCAGAGTCAATCGAAAGCACGCCTTCTATACAATAATAAGGTCATTCATCCCTTTTACACCCTTACTACAGGATCCCAAACCCAGGCATGCCATCCTCTCACCCCATCTTGCTGGGGTCATCCAGCCTGACTGTAACTCTGCACCTGGGTTCCTCTTCCTCAGAACTGCTTACAGTCCCAGCAGTGGCCATCACTCCCACCTTATTTGTTTTATTTGTTCATAGCTAGGCCAGCATTTACTACCTATCTCCTAAGTGCCCTTTAGAAAGTGGTAATAAGCTGCCATCTTGAACCACTGATGTAGACACACCTACTGTGCTGTTAAGCTAGGAGTTCCAAAATTTTAAAATAGCAACAGTATAGGAACCATGATATATTTCCAAGTCAGGATGGCGGGTGACTTAAAAGGAAACTATCAGATGGTGGTGTTCCCCTGCATCTACTAACTTTGTCCTCAGTAATAGAGATTTCACGTTTGGAAGACAGTGTCAAAGGAGCCTTGAGTTGCTGCAGTGCATCTTGGAGATAGCACACACTGTTGTCACTGTGTGTCACTCGGGCAGGGAATGTATATCAAAGGTTGCAGATGTGGTGCCAATCAAGGTGGCTGCTTTGGCCTGGATGATATTGAGCACCTTGAGTGCTATTAGCAGATCTCAACCAAGTAAAAGGAAAGCATTCCATCACACTCCTGATTTGTGCTTTGAAAGTGCTGAACAGGCTTCAGAGAATCACCAGTTCAGTTATTCACCATAGAATAAATAGTGTCTCATTCTCGCAGATGAGAATGACACTCTTGCCCCCTCAGGGAAAGTCTGTAGGCAGCAGTATAGACAGATGCAGCTATCACAGGCTCTGATACACTAGGGGCAAGTGGTGGTCATGGGAAGGGTGGGTGGGGCATTGGTGTGGTAACACAGTCCTTTCGCTGTTTTCACTTGGCTTCCATTTCTTCCTGACGGCAAGCCTTGAGGTGTCCGACTCTTTCCCAGATGTTCTTCCTCCAATTTGGATGGTCTTGGGCCAGTATTTCCCAGATGTCTGTGAACATGCCATACTTCAGCAATGAGGCCTTCAGGGTATCACTGAAGCGCTTCATCTGTCCACCTGGGGCTAGCCTGCCATTTTGAAGCTGGCAGTAGAACCTGCTTGGGGAGTCTTATGTTGGTCATGCAGACAATGTGGTCAGTGCCTCAATGCTGGGGATGTTGGCCCGGTTGAGAACACTAGTGTTGGTGTGTCTTTCTTCCCAGCGGATTTTCAGGGTCTTGCGCAGGCAGTATTGATGTTACTGCTCCAGTGCTTTGAGGTATTTGCTGTAGACAAACCACATCTCAGAGCCTCATAGGCTGGCAGGAACCACCAAGCTCTGTAAACCATGATATTGATGTTGGACCTAGTGTCTAACCTGCTCTTGTCACCCACAGTTTTTAAAAGGTTGGTCCAGTTCACTTTCTGGTCAGAGGTAACACCACGGTGTTGATACTGGAGGATTCTGTGTTGGTAACGCCTTTAAATGTTTAGAGGAATGGTTATATCTTCTTGGAAATTGTCACTGCCTGGCACTGGTGTAGCGTGAATGTTAGTTGCCACTGTCAGATTTTAGGTATTTGTGACAATGGTTACTTAAGAAAGACAGTCAACCATTCAATAGGAATTTTGGGATAGTTCATTAAGTTTGTTAGGAAGAAAGAGTTTAGATATAATAAAGTACTTAATTGGACAAAAAATATATACAAACCATGACAATTGGGAGTGGTGCACTGATACCAGAGGACAAACAGGCTAGTCGCATTGTGCGTATCAATCTCATTAAAGCTGTCATAGCAGGATCCTGCTTTCTATCTGAAGCATTAGAGAACTCTTTCCTGAATCCCTCCAGGTCCATCTTCCAAAGAAGAAAGCTCTCTGATGAGGAACTGCCCAGACAAGGGCTGCCTGATGAACAATACTTCCTCAATTCTTTCCTCAGAACATGGACCTCCAAGGTCCATGTGCAGCAGTGACATCCAAAACTGGAACTGGCATTTCAGAAAATGTGGAGCCATGCAGCATAGAAGGGATGCTGTTGGTAAGGACTGCCCTCTGATTTTGAGCATATGTTGGTATAACTTATTTCTAGGGGTTAGTAGTGTATCATTCACCCAGTTGGATGCTTCAAGCCAATGGCTGATATAACTCCTTATGTTGGTATACCCTCTCTTGCTCAGCTTCATCTGAGTCAGTTTTCATTATTATTGGGAATGAAATTTTTATTTCCCTAAACACTATATTGAATAAAGGATACATATTTTTCTATAGGATACTTTGACATCAACTTATGGAATGTAATGGCCTTGGTTGTCATTATTGTCACCTTCCTTTTGTTTCCTTATGGAAACTGGTCCACGTATTGGGGAAAGTAGGTAACTGCTGTAACAACAGATAAATGAGATCTCCTGCTAAACAGGAAATTCTGCAAAATCTCAAGCTCCAACACCACTTATCATACAAAGTCCAAATGCTCTACATTCTCTCCATATCTATTTGGCTATTGGTTTCTATTGGCTACTTTGGTTTCATCCCACAGTCCAAAGTTGTGCAGGTTAGGTGGATTGGCCATGCTTAGATTGCCCATTGTGTCTAGGGATGTGCAGGCCAGGTGGGAACTGTAGGATTAAAGGATAGGATGGGGTCTGGGTCTGGGTGGGATGCTCTTTGGAAGCTTGGTACGGACCCGATGGCCAAACGGCTCTTTCCACACTGTAGATTCTGTGATTCTTTTCTTTCTAGGTTTTGTTGCACACGGCGTCAGTACCTGTGCAGTCACAAATGGAACTGACCATAGTGTGGTTGTCAGCATACATCTCCACTTCTGATCCAACAAGGAAGAGAAAGTCATTGGTGAAATATTGAAGATGGTTTGGCCTAGGGAGCTACACTGAAGAACACCTGGCGTTGCAATTGGCTAGCAGCTCTCTGAAGTGGGACCTCCTCTTGAGATAGGGGCAGGGAGACTGCCTTAAAACAAATAACACCAATTATCCTGCTGCAGGAGAGTCAGTGGGATTGTGAGTATTATCTCTGCTGACGTTTTACCCAATGCAGTTGGGGTGTGGAGAGGAAGGGGGCGTTAGGAACTGTAGAGTCTCATTAAATCCACTCAATGAATTCTGACAACTACCTCTCATTGGTCAGCCAAGCCCCAGAGGAATTGAAGCTGCCTTCTACCAGTGAAAATGCACCATGGTGAAAAGTTAATGCTTGGCCAATTTTAGGGTTTTGGAGGAGGTCTATTTGAATTATTTAATTCCATGCCTTCAGAGTACTCCATTAGAAACATTATGTCATCATTAGAGTTATGTCGTGAAATTAATGACAATTCAATCAGCAAGAGATGAATATGATTTAAATTCTTTGCTCTTATAAATGAAGATATAATGACTGTCAGCTTCATGATCTCTGAAGGATTAGTTTAGAATGAAGATGCCAGACAATGAATTGTCCATCAAGGACTTTGAGATAAGTAGAAAATAAACAATCCCTGATCCATTGCTTAAAGGGGAAGTCTCTAATGAATCAATAGACATCTCATCAGTCGAGATCTCTGTTAACATAGTTGATGATCCATGGTCTGTTTGCTTGTCATTTGCCATTTGTTCGTCTTCATAATCACTCTCAGTGACTATTGTCAGAAAGTGACATCCACTATTGGTGATTATGTCTCTCAGTGGATTAGGTCAAATTAGTTCTGCTTTATTTTTGTCTATTTTTAGATTTGAGGTTCACAGGCTGAGAGTGCAAAGGTTTTTTTGTTACAGTGCTCCAAATTTACATTTATGTCTGACTATAGCCAACTTGACTTTCCCTTTTTATCAAGTGACTGGCTTTTAAACAGTTTGCAATCACCATCCAAATAAACAAAATTACATTTTCCCAATATTATGAGCAAAAGAAAGGCTTGTATTTCTATGGCACCTTTCAAAACTCAGGACTTCCTGAAGCATGTTCACTATTTCAGCTTCCAAAGGTCGCCATAGAGGAAGTGGAATAAGCTCACTGATGTTTAATACATTGATGTTTATTTGATAAAGTAAGTTAATAGCCCAACAAATGTTTGTGCCTCACAGTACTGTTATTGTGCCAAAGTTTATTTGTACTTAAACAGAAACTCAGCAGGACTGGCAGCATCTGTGGAGAGAAAGCAGAGGTAACATTTTGAATCCAGTGATACTTTTTCTCTGAGTGCTGAAGAAAGGGCATTGGACTCACAACATTAACCCTACTTTCTCTCCACAGATGCTGCTGGACCTGGTGAGTGGATTGAGAACAAAATGCATTGTAAAAGCTGTCATGGACTTTACCTAGTTCTTGACATCAAGTTACAAACAGTTAGCGTATCCTATGGATTACAGACCTAAGATTATAAGTTTACAGTCATGGCATTCACTAGATGCTGGACCTTTTTTCATAATATTACAGGCAATTCACTTCATTCCTGCCTATCAGGACGAGAAAACAAGGCAATGTGCCTCTGCAAGTGCAATATTCAATCGCTAATATACATATAAACATTTCAGCGTATCAAAATGAGATAGAGTGCTTTGTATTTCGAAATAGAAAATAAATCAGTTCTTGATAAAAAAAAATCAGCTGCTCGTTGATTCCCATTAACGTCAATAATGCCTTCTATTCACTGAACGGAACATCCACCTTGTGGAGAACACATTGCAAGGATAGTGCAATAGGAGATGAGAACCCTTCTGGAATATTTCTACAGCTGCAAAAAAAAATTTTAATTTAGCTGTTATGAGCCACTATTCATAGGGTACATTTAGAATGACAATGCAATTCTCAAAAAGCATCCTGATAGATATTTTAAAGCTACATTTCTTTGGAAGTTAAACACGTTGAGTTATCAAGGCCTGAATTTTATAAAACATTGGCTGACTGTCAATTTCGGGGAGTTTCATGGAAGGTTTCTAGGAAGTTACCTCATGCAATTCACCACTGCTCATTTTGTTATATGTGTACTACGCCTCTATGGAGCTTCACTCGCGTTAAATTGTGTTCACTTGCATAGATAGAGTCATAGAGTCATCCAGCATGGAAACAGAACCTTCGGCCCACACTGACCATGTTCCCAAACTAAACTAGTCCCACCTGCCTGCACTTGGACCATATCCCTCCAAACCTTTCTGATTCATGAACTTATCCAAATGTCTTTTAAATGTTAAAACCGTACCTGCATCACCACTTCATCTGGCAGTTCATTCCACACACGAACCACTCTTTGTTTAAAGAAAAAAAATTGCCCTTCATGTCCTTTTTAAACCTTTCTTCTCTCACTGTAAAAATATGCCCCCTCATTATGAACTCCTCCATCCTATTGAAAAGACCCTTGTCTTTCACTTTATCTATGCCCCACATGATTTTACAAACCTCAAGAAGATCACCCCTCAATTTCCTATGCTCCGGTGGAAGAAGTCTCTGCCTCTCCAGTCGATTTTTATATCTCATACCCTCCATTTTCAGCAACATCTTGATGTGCCATTCAAGTACTCGCCATTATTTGGAGTTTCCTACTGTCACTGCCATATTTAAAGCTCAGGTCTGTACCAGGTAGATCACTACTAACCACAAATAGCCCCTCACAGTACAAGTAGTGGGAGGGAAATGAAAAATAAAAGCTTGTGAGGATAAATGGGTGGTACAGGTGGCACATCACTTCCTATTGAAGTTCGCATTCATAAATAAATTGCCACTTTATTTCACCACCAGTCTGATTGCCTATTATTGTAAGTGCAATTGTAAGAATTGAGCTGTATGAGCGACCTGTCTCTTGTGCCACAGAAGGACAGGCCTGAGTGATGAGTGACCAGACTACTGACTGTTTCCTGTGTAGTTCCCTAACTGACTTGCCGATAATCCCCTTTATCGTTGCACTAGAGTTTCACAATTGACCAAATGTACAAGTAAACCCAAGTGTGTACAGTATCACAGAAAAGTTTGCACGGGATGGTAGAGTTGATTGTTTTAAAAGGTCTCACACAATTTCAGTTGAGATAATCGTCATTAATGTTATAGGAAATTGTCATATCTTTGGCTAACATTACTCCTGTGCTGTTGAAATGGAAAACTCATTGAAGGGATTCAGACTACCAGTGGCAGAATAGGTGTTCACTTCAGTACATTCTGGCACTTGAGAAGAATGCAAGTTTGGAAATAGAGTCAGAGAATCATACAGCAAGGAAACAGACCCTTTGTTCCAACTCATCCGTGCCAACCAGGCATCCCAGTCTGACCTAGTCCCATTTACCAGCATTGGGCCCATAGCCTTCAAAACCCTTCCTATTCATATACCCATACAGATGCCTGTTGAAATGTTGTAATTGTACCAGGCTCCACCACTTCCTGTGGCAGCTCACTCCACATATGCACCACCCACTGCGCATAAAAGTCACCCCTCAAGTCCTTTTTAAATCTTTCTCCTCTCACCTTAAACCTATGCTCAGGCTGACAAACTCAGGATTTAGAGATGGTTAAAAATAGGGAGTGCTTTAAAATTTGTAGCTTTAAAATAATGTCGATTTCTGTTTCTTTGAAATTTTGCTCATGCTTAATGTCAATGTAATAACTGACGTGTTAGAATGACTCATAGAGAAAAGCACAGCTTAATTACTTTTTAAAAAGAAAAGTGGATTTAAAAAATCAGAATGTAAGATTTTTTATCTTGTCTAAACAGTCAACTATTTGTAGGCATCAAAAGGTTTGGAAAAGTCTTATCTCTGAAGGTTCACAGAAACTGCTAGGTCACCGTCAGAACACGTTGTCAAGGATTTGAATAATGTATTGCCAAAACATCAGGAACTGAGTAAGTTTTGCTTTGTCTTTTAAATAAAACTGAGTGTGTTGCATTTTAAAAGGTTATTCCACTCAAACACAAGTGTCTAAGAGAATTTGTTTCTATTTTAGGTTCAGACAAAATCATTTCAAATGTGAGCAATTATAGATAAGTCTTTTCTGGAAAATTGCTACTCACTCTTAAAAGAAAAATCATTGTGTGCTGAGAAAGCAATGAGGCTTGCCAGTGTCAGAGAAAATTGTTGCACAACAAAGCAACTCAAGCATGTCCTCCAAATCTGACCGAAATCAGGATATCACCAGCTTTATGATACTCCGGAGCTGGACAGAAGATTAAATTTTGGCCCCTACTCTGCAGACCAGGGGAATCCCAGAATATTGTCTGACAAGCACTCTGTTTTTCTCCAGGATTTGAGAAACGGTCTTGGGTGCCTGAACATGACCGAGATGCTTCATTTATGTGCTGACTGAAATAAGAAAGACTCACTCATGTATGGTGTGAGTTCGACATGAAGAAACTATGGTCGTGAAGCTGCAATCATAGTCAGGACCTGGACAACCTTGCTGCAACATTTAAGCAGGGTCTGAAAATGGGCCGACAGTGGGATCATCCCAGAAGATTTCTAGTGCCTGTTCATTAAAATGGTTGTTGCATACAGCTAGTCCTAGGCTGTACTGTGAGGCTTCAGGCAAGAGCAAGGGACATATTGTCACTAAAGGCACAGTACAGCAGTGAGTCAGAGCCAAGAATTTCCATCATTGCATTGGCAGCTTTGGTGCAATGAATGGAGAGAAGGATGTTGCCTGGGATGGAGGGTTTGACCTATAGGGAGAGGCTGAATAGGCTGGGGCTATTTTCCCTGGAGTGTCAGAGGCTGAGGGGTGACCTTATTGAGGTTTATAAAATCTTGAGGGGCATGGATAGGATAAATAGCCAAGGTCCTTTTTTCCCAGGGTAAGGGAGTGCAAAACTAGAAGCCATAGGTTTAAGGTGAGAGGGGATAGATTTAAAAGGGACCTGAGGAGCAACTTTTTCACACAGAGGCTGGTGTTTGTTTGGAAAGAGCTGCCAGAGGAGGTACAATTACAACATTTAACAGACAGCTGGATGTGTATATGAATAGGAGGGGCTTAGTGGGATATGGGTCAAATGCTGGCAAATGGAACGAGCTTAATTTATGATATCTGGTTGGCATGGACAAGTTGGACTAAAGGGTCTGTTTCTGTGCTGTACAACTCTATGACTCCAGGGAGAGACGCATCTCTCCACCAGGATCAGTTGAGATTGTTTAAGGCAGGGTGTTAATTGAAGTGTTGGCTTCTAAACTGGCACCGCTGCCCTCAAGTCAGCATTACATGACTCACATGTACAATTGGCACAGAGAAACATTGCATGGTCCTGAATTTGAGGTTTGAGCAGAGACGGTATTAGCTGAAGGAATGAGCAGCTGTTCCTGTGCCTGTTAGAACAGAGGGTTTTTCACAAGATGATTTGAGGTTATGACCATTTGCTTCCATCATAGACTGGTCACTGACTTGGCAAAGATAGACAGTGCGGTCAGATTAGCCCCATATTGATGGCTGTTAAAAATTGAAATTGACAAATGTCATCATCTAAACATTGTAATTATGTCTTTCCTGGTTAAAATACTAAAACATCAAGAAAACATTGATTGATCATACCTAGTGGACCAGGTTGGCATGGGAAACTGTATATTTTTTCTGTGGAATTTCAGACTTCGATCTTCCTGTTGGCATCTTGCGGTGTCTGTTCAGAGAAGTTTTTCAATGCCCTAAGCAAGGAGAACTGCATTGACTTTCAGAAAAAAAAAATAGCCTTGTAGATTTGGCTTATGTTTTTTGACCTGGTTTTTGAATCAGCGATATGATACATGGGCTTAAAATTGAATAATTCCAAAGAGAATTTACAGTAATGTACGCCACATGCACTTACCTAGGTCTAAAACCAATGATGTTTTCCCAACCTCTGCATGGTGGCGATGTTAAGACAAGCCAATAACACATTACATCTACAACCTATTTAGTTACCTGTTAAAGTAACTGACCTATATACAATGAACAAAATTAGCACTTGATGTTTGCCATCTGAAGCAAAATTAAGATGTGTTATAAATGTCACATGACACATTGCAATCACTCAGAACTGAATGTTAATGGAAATGTTTGAAATTGCGAATGCTTAGAAAACTGAATGTTTTTGATACCGCATCCTACCAAAATTGTGGTTTTCATTTCATAATTTCATCAGAGTTCTCTATGCAACATCTAACAAGGTTGGAAATATCCCTCCCCATATTTTATTTCGTTCAATACACAAGTCAAATGCCACATAATCAACTTAAAACACTTAAAAGTTGAGGCGGTGATGAGGAGCACACTATTGTTGGAGGTCAGAGAATCATAGGGCAGAATTTTGTGCCCTCTTTCAACACATATTTGGTAGTGGGGTGCAATTTAATCAGTTTGTACGGCCTTCCTGTTCCATCAACAATTCATGGCCTCACCACTGGCATTAGTCTACTGTCAGTAGGCACTTGTCATCTGAGGAAACTGAAAAGTAAACATGATTTCTGGGGAGGGATCCATCAGTTGAAAGCACTCAGTAATTGATTGAGGGACCCACCAACATTGGGTAAAGGTGGACTTCTAGGATCCATCCCTTTCCTTTGGTACTGAGCCCCAACCCTCATGAACACAACCTGTAAGCTCTGTACCTGCAATCACTCAACTACAGTTAATTCTTTCATCAATCCAAGACTTTGGATGGGTATTGTAGCAGAACCAGCCATCTCTTGCCTAGTGGAGCTACTGAGTACAGAAGATCTGGTGTCTTTCATCTCAGAAGAAGGTCTGTTGTTGGTCTGTCAAGTGGACCAAATGGTAAATGATGCAAAAGATCTTTTCTAACAGAATGGTTTATTACTGATTCTCCAGTAGATGGCCAAGATCCCAAACATTTCCAAAAAATTCTGCACAGGAGAATGCAACGCAGCCTATCAAGTCTTTGCTAGCGCTCTGTTAAGCAATCAACTCAGTCCTATTCTCCTTTACCACTACAGTCCCACAAATTTATTTGCCTCAAATCACTATTATTCATGTTGAAATCATTAATTATCTCTATTTTCACCATCTTCGGGGCAGAGAACTTCAAGCAACCACTCACTGTTTAAAAGAAATTGCTTCTCACAATGGTCTTGCATCTCATGCCCAAACCCTCACAATTGTGTTCATTAGTTCTTGTATCATCAACCAATGGAAACAGATATATCCTGGTTTGCATTATCTAGACCTGTCGTAATCTTGTACACCTTTGATAAATGTTCCTTCAATTTCTTTTTCTCCAAGGAGAAAAAACCTCTGTTTCTCCAATGTCACTTTGTCATTAAAATCCTTCATCTCATTCTGATTGTTTTACTCTGCACCATCTCAGGGACCCATATGTCTAATCTGGTGGCCAAAACTGGATAAACCACCATACCTGTGACCTAATCAGAGATTTATAAATGTTCAGCATAATTTTTATGCTTTTGTATTTAATGCTGGTATTTATAAATTCTAGGTTCACACATGCTTTGCTAACCACTTTCCCATTATAATCTGATCTGCCACTTCAAAAATCTTTGGTCATTTACTGCTTTCTGCACACTGTTTAGAGTAAATATTACCTCTCAGTATTTCATCTGACAAACTGTATCACCCGACACTTCTTTATTCTAAGTTCCTTCAACCACTTAACCATCCGATCTGCTTAAACCTGTTTGTGTTTTGTTGCTTTTGTGTGATATAATCTTCACTTCTTTCTACCGCTTTAAGTTTGGTATGATTGGTAGATTTTGCAATTTAATGCTGCATTCCAATATCAAAGTCCTACAACAAATAAAAAACATTATCTTCACACTAGCCCTTGGGAAACATCACCATTGTCCACGCTCCAATCTGAAAAATAAGTGTTTATCACAGTTCACTGTGTTCTATTCCAAAGCCAATTTTTCTTATCCAAGCTGACATTAATCCTCTTATTCCATGAGCCTCAATTTTGTTAACCTGCTTTTTATGTGGTACTTTGTCAAAAGCTTTCTTAAAATCCATATAAGCAACATCAACTGCATTTCATTCATCAGCCTTCTCTGTCACTTCAACAGAAAATTCAATTACGTTATTCAAAATTGACCTAGCTTTTACAAATTCATGCTGGGCTTCACTTAATTAACCCAACCTCCTTTAAGTGCCTGCTGATTGTTTTCCCTGATTGTTTCTAAAAAAAATACCACCAATTATGTTAAACTAAGTGACTTACAGCAGTTACGACTGTCCTTACAAATTTTCCCAGACAGGATACTTATCTATTCTAAGCCTAGCTGAGCCTTTCCTTGATCTCTTCCCTCTCAATTTTCATCCCATTCGTTTACTCTACAATCCCTGTTTCTGACAATATTTTGTTAGATTTCTCTTCCTTAAGATACATCAATGCAAAGTACTCAAGTGTTCCAAATTTGCCCTGCATCTCTAACCATACATCACTTTCTTATTCTGTCACAATCACTCATACACAAATGTTTCCCCATAGACACTTGTTCGACTTGGCCTGACTCAATTCCTATCACGATATTCAACAATGCCTCCTTTATAGTTGGACCAAGATCAGGGAATTTCCTTTTGCACATTTCTGAAATTCCTCTTTCTCACTATTTTAGCATTATCCCAAAAATATTTTATTAATTAGTATCACTGTTGCATAGTTCATGGAATCCCTACATTGTGGAATGCCATTCAACCCAACAAGTCCACAGAACCCCTCTTGAACAGCATCCCACCCAGACCCATCCCCTTATAACCCTATATTTCCCATGGCTAATCCACCTAACCCACACACTCCTGGACATAAGGGGCAATTTAGCATGGCTAATCCACCTATTCTGCATATCTTTGGATTGTGGGAGGAAACCAGAGCATCCAATGGAATCCCAAACTGACATGGGTAGAATGTGCAAACTCCACACAGACAGTTGCCTGAGGGTGGAATCAAACCTGGGTCCCTGACACTGTGAGGCAGTAGTGCTAACCACTGAACCACCATGCACATCTTTGTCATAGCCTGACAGGTTTGCCCCTCTATCTCTATCACTATTTGGAGTCCTATGAAATACCCACCATAGTGTAATAATGTCCTTTTTCTCAAACCAAATAGATTCTGTCCTTGCTTCCTTGTGAACATTCCCAATACTTTAATGTCTTTCCTAATTAGTACTGCTACCCCACTTCTCTTTGCTCTACATTAATCATTTCTGAACACCTTATATCCTTAAATATTGAAAATAAACTCCTAAACACAGGTGGAGTAAATGCAGCACAGTGGCACAGTGGTTAGCACTGCTACCGCATAGCACCAGGGACCTGGGTTCAATCACCCTTGGGCAACTGTCTTTGTGGAGTTTGCACATTCTCCCTGTGTCTGAGTGCGTTTCCTCTGGGTGCTCTGGTTTCCTACCACAGTCCAAAGATGTGCAGGTTAGGTGGTTGACAATACTAAATTGCTCATAGTGTCCAGGGTGGGAAATGCAGGGGGATGGGTCTGGGTAGGATGGTCTTCAGAGGGTTAGTGTGGACCCAATGGGCCACATGGCCTGCTTCCACTCTAGAACATAGAACAGTACAGGCCCTTCGGCCCACCATGTTGTGCCGAACTTTTATCCTAATCCTCCACCTCTGTAAGGATTCTATGAACATTTTAAGACGCATTTCTGTTATTGCCACTATATCATATTCAAAACTGATGATTTGTGCTTGCAGTTCACCGCTTTTTATCCACTTATGTACATGCATAACAACCCTGTCTTTACATTCCTCCTTATTCTGCTCCAATTTAACATGAACCTGTTCCGACCTCTAGCACTGTATGGCACTCTCAATTAATGCACCCTATTTGGCTCTTGGACCTCCATATGTCCATTTCCTTGTCAATTTAGTTTAGGTTTAAGAGTTTTCAGAGAGCAGGGGCCCCCGATCCCCCAGCTGAAGAGGCAGTGAGGAATGCATCCTCAATGGTCACAACAGCCCCACTGCCTATTGGCCTATTGAATTGTTAATTGACTGGAGATGGAATACCCCTCATTCTGGCAGCACTGGATGTAGAAAGGCGGTTCTTAAAGGAAGTGCTCCATTTTCCTGCTCGAGGCCCACACCAGGGGTAATTTCTGGTCAGTAAAACCAAAGCAGTGAAATTTGGAAATTAATCTATTGGTTGTACTGCAGCTCCATTTTGAAGTATACAAGACAAGCCAGACCAGTATGTGCAATTTGCCAGATTTACTCAATTTTCCTTGTGGCCTGAATGCCTTCCATTAGGTCAACATTGAGCCTTGATGGGGAGCAGCCCTTAAGCAGCCATAAAATGGCTACTTAATGACTTCAACTTAAAAATGTTGAGGAGTGAATGTTCAATATTCAAGGATATAATGTGGACAGAAATGATCAAGAAGGAGTAAAGGAAGGTGGGCTGGCAATAACGATTAGGAAAGACATTAGAGTGTTTGGGAAAAGGGGATGTTGTGAAGAAACAAGGATGGAATTTATTTGGTTAGAGATAAGAAGAAAAAAGGGTATTATCACCGGGTAAGTGAAGGTAGGTCACCCTAGATCTCAGCCATCCTTGTAAGATTCTTGGAGAGAATGGGAATGGAAGGGTAGAATGGCACAAATGCGCCCAAGGAATTTTACAGCTTCTCCCTCTCCCTAGCACATGCAAACCCATTGGCAGGGTCCATACAGTTCTGTCCTGTGATATTAATGGGAGATGGGCAAAGGAGATCTCTACACACACATGTTCTGAGGAAGGGTAACCGGACCCGAAATGTTAACTCTGTTTTTTCCTCCACAGATGCTGCCAGACCTGCTGAGCTTTTCCAGCAACTTTGTTTTTGTTCCTGATTTACAGCATCCGCAGTTCTTTTGGTTTTTGAAGGAGATCTCTAGTTTGTCCAGGTCAACACTTAGCACGAGATAATCATAAAAACACTTGGCTACCCATGTATCACTTTACTCTTCATGAGACATTCCTGTGCACCAAATAGCAGATGCCATTGCCCACAAAATTATGGAAATTACATTTCAAAAGTGAATAACCAGTCTTGAAGGATTTTGAGCCACATGAAAATGTGAAAAATGTATTCTAAATGTAATTTCTTTCCTTACAGAGGACATAGTATTATAAGTAGCTGGAACTTACGTACTTTATTCTTGTCATCAGTGACATGACTCATTAGTTCTGCTGTAATCCAAGTAAAGGTGAAAAGCATATTTGCAAACCATAACCGAAGTGCAAGCTGACTTATTTTCTGAGGTTAGCAATTACTTTTTTTAAAAACTCCTGTACACACAGAGGGCTGGATTTAACTGAGGTGATGGCTGTCTCTCCTATTAACTCTCCAGTGGGAGCCATGTGTCACTACTTTTGTAGAAAGTCCTACAAGGTTAAGTGCCACTTAGGCACATTGTTGCCAGGCAAGCAGAAGCCGACACTTCTAATGACTGGCAGTACTGATGGGAAACCAGTGACTGTTCCTGGAACTACACACACCTGAGTCAGAAATGCCTATTGGATCCCAAACTCAAGGTGAGAGATGGCAGGAAGTGGGTTGCGGGATGGGCTCATGGGAAAGGAGTGAATTCGCTGTAAGGGCACAAGGGTGCCTCATTGCAGAGTCTGTCTTCTCAATACGCAATCCTCTGATCGGTTGCTATATGCCTTTATATGAAAGTATACCCCAATCAGATCACCGCAAGCAACCTCCAGAGTTTACTTATCGTGCTCCCTACATTGCAGACTCCTTATTCACTGCTGAATCAAAACCAATGGTGATGAGATAGGTCCTAATTGCCCATCTGAGGACCTTGGTTAGTTGCCAGTTGAGAATGCGATCCATGGGCCTATTCACCGTGAATTTAATCAGTACATACAGAGATTGGTAGGTGGCACCGCCCCCTCACCCAACCGCTAATTAAATGCTTTCATCTGTCAAACCAATGCAGGGAAAGGCATTAAATTCCACCCTCAGCAAATTAAATACATGCATGCATAAATGTAGCAACTTGCTCTCTACAGATTACAGCAACATTTGAGGTTTATTCTTATGAAAAGTATGGTGGAGATAATCAAACATAACTGACACACTGAAATATTTTGTGTGGATGGGCACTGTGTGTGTGTGCGTGTGTTGGGTGGCAGTGTGATAAGCGTTAAACCACATCAAGAAAAAAGAAATGACCAGCCATTATCACATCTCTCAAATATTTCAAAGTATTGTATACGGATGGAATACTTTGAGCTTCAATTATAATTGTATAATTGATAAAAATGTCAAGTAATAAGGCAACACTTCTGATCTATTATGAGAAGGGCACAATAAAGATAAAATATAACATTGGCTTTATTGCAAACCAAATTAATGCTTGTCTTCTCTATTGGAAATGGTATGGGAGAACTAAGTTTTCCTTTTAGATATTTTTAATCAATGCGTACAGCTAAGTTATGACATATCTCTGGCACATGTGGAATTTGAACACAAATCTTTTGATCCAGACGTAGGGACACTCAATGTGAAACAAGGGCCCCTTAGCTCTTCTTTTTTAAGCAAGTAACTGCAAGCAATCACCTGGATTACTTTAATACCTTGCTGGCTCATTTTAGGCCAAAATACATTATTACCACTCTGGGGACCCTGTCAACATATTGTAAAGCTAATGGTTCAGCTATTATTATATTATAACCGAATTACCTTGTCTTCAAAGGAGCCTAAACATTGGATTTTACAAATTTTAAACGGCATCTTTGATCATCTGGAATTCATGAGGTTCTCTACTATTTCCTATGTCTCATATTTAGGTGAATGCAACATGATCCATATACATAGAATCCCTAGAGTGTGGAAGCAGGCTATTCAGCCCATCAGCCACTGTGCCACCCACTTCAATACTATGTTAGTACTACTACTTCAATACTACCGCTTTAATACTTCAAGGCAATCATAAAGGAAATTATTTGGCAAACAAAATGATTAATCAAGATAACCAACTCAACCACATAGATCACTTTCAAAGTTGTCATTCAAGGGCAGGGTCAGTAAGTTTTATTATCAGATTTTAATTACTCTGGTTAAACCACAAATTACCAGTTATTTCTTTCCCCTCATTTAATACTAGTGCCCAAAAAATGATACAAATTTCTGTTACACTTTCCTTTCATGGTTTTATTAACAGAGAGTCTTGCAATCTAAAATGCATTCAGACACAAATCTGTCTTTATTCTTCAGTTTTGACAAACCCCAGGTCATTCAGTTATGAATAATTTCACCTGACTATTGCAGAAAACCTGTATGCCTAGCAATGATTCAATTTGACTCTCTCTTACTTGCAATCCCCACGCTTACAACCTCTGGTGTCCTACTAAAAGCCACTTATTGCATGTCTTAAGATAACTTTTTTAAAAAAGGTTTGCGTCCACTTTGTAAGAATGCCTTTGTATTCTGGTTTGTTTTCAAACTCTATCAGTGTTTTGGAAAGGTCAAAAAGCAAAGTGTCTCAAAATTATATTCATCTGAAATGTTCCACAGAGAGCATTCTTCTTAACAATAATACTTTCTTTTCTGTAAGATGCCAAACATTGTTCCTGCAAGAATTCAATCATCTCAATCAACATTGCAGTATCCTTGAAACTGTTATGTTCTCAGTTGTTCTTCATTCAGAGAAGCTACTTCCTTTAAATGTTGCAATTGCTTCATGCAGGCATTGCTCATGTTCAACATGAAGCAAGCCATAAGAGAAATATTTACACCAACATCACATCCAAGCAGTGGTATTTGCTGTGCATGGTGACCTGTTCATGCTAATAATGCCTGTCCTTAACCCGCAACTTTGGAAAGAAGCTAAAGCCTGTTGTGCAGCAGTAAGATACCGTTATATTCAGTCAGTTCAAGTCAATCTTTAGATGGCTTTCTTTTCACAGCAGTACTGTTAACCTACATGATTAATGCCTGAATTGTGACTCTAGTTTTAACAGCTTCTAAAACTTTGAACTGTTCAGAGTTTCCTTCAGAACTTAGACGTGCAGCATTCTCTATCTCAGTGAGAAAGTCAAACCATGTGAATATCAGGTTTCTAACCCAGTGGAGCTGGTAATTTTCAAATACCAGATGGTAAAGGTAGGAGACAGAGAATGGTGGTGGAGGGTTGCTTTTCAGACTGGTGGCCTGTAACCAGCGGTGATCCAGAAGGATCGGTGCTGGGTCCACTGCTTTTCGTCATTTGTATAAATTATTTGGTAGTATGTTTAATATGTTTGCAGATGACACCAAAATTGGAGGACAGCAATGAAGGTTACCTCAGGGCACAACGGGATCTTGATCAGATGAGCCGGTGGGCCAAGGAGTGGTAGATAAAGTTTAATTTAGATAAATGTGAGGTGCTGCATTTTGGAAAGGCAAGTTAGGGCAGGACGTATACACTTAATAGTAAGGTCCTGGGGAGTGTCGCTGAACAAAGAGACCTTGGAGTGCAGGTTTTTAGTTCCTTGAAAGTGCAGTTGAGTGTAGACAAGACAGTGAAAAAGGCATTTGGTACGTTTGACTTTATTGGTCAGTGCATTGATTATGGGAGTTAGGAGGTCATGTTGCAGTTGTACAGGACATTGTTTAGGCCACGTTTGGAATGCTGCATGCAATTCTGGTCTCCCTGCTATAGGAAGGATGTTGTGAAACTTGAAAGGGTGCAGAAAAGATTTACAAGGATGTTGCCAGGATTGGAGGGTTTGAGCGATAGGGAAAGGCTGAATACACTGGGACTATTTTCCCTGAAGTATCAAGAGGCTCAGGGATAACCTTATAGATGCCTATAAAATCATGAGGGGCATGGATAGGGTAAATAGACAAGGTCTTTACTCGAGGGTGGTTGAGTCCAAACTAAGGGAGCATAGGTTGAAGCTGAGATGGGAAAGATTTAAAAGGGACCCAAGGGGCAACTTTTTCATGCAGAGGGTAGTGCATGCATGGAATGAGCTGCCAGATGAAGCAGTGGAGGCTGGTACCATGACAACATTTAAAAGGCATCTAGATGGGTATATGAATAGGAAGAGTTTAGAGCGAGATGGGCCAAATGCTGGCAAATGGGACGAGATTAATTTAGGATATCTGGTGCATGGGCAAGTTGAACCAAAGGGTCTGTTTCCATGCTGTACAGCTCTATGACTCTATGACTTTATTCACTGTGAAGAGAAATAGAACTGGACTTGAGGGGGCTACCATAACAAAAGGAACATCCAAGAGAGCTTGGTTTAAGGTCAATGTCATAAATACCATTACAAGAGAGCAAAGAGTCTATTAGAACATAGAACATAGAACACAGAACGGTACAGCACAGTACAGGCCCTTCGGCCCACGATGTTGTGCCGAACTTTTACCCTAAACCTAATGTCTATCTAACCGTCACTCCTACCTTATGCTATCATCCATGTGCCTATCTAATAGCCGCTTAAATGCCCCTAATGAGGCCGTCTCCACCACCCTCTCCAGCAATTCATTCCATGCCCCGACCACTCTCTAAGTAAAGAACCTACCTCTGACGTCTCCCCTATATCTACCTCCACTCACTTTAAAACTACACCCTCTCATAATAGCTACCTCCACCCCAGGAAAAAGTCTCTGGCTGTCCACTCTATCTATACCTCTGATCATTTTGTACACCTGTATCAAGTCACCTCTCATCCTTCGTCGTTCTAAAGAGAAAAGGCCTAGCTCAATCAACCTTTCCTCGTAAGACCTTCCCTCCATTCCAGGCAACATCCTGTTAAATCTCCTCTGCACCTTTTCCAACACTTCCACATCTTTCCTGTAATGAGGCGAACAGGACTGTACACAATACTCCAGATGTGGCCAAACCAGGCTTTTGTATAGCTGGAGCATTACTTCACGGCTCTTGAACTCAATCCTTCTATTAATGAAAGCTAACACACCATACGTCTTCTTAACAACTCTATCCACCTGGGTGGCAGCTTTCAGGGAATTGTGGTCATGAACCCCAAGATCCCTCTGTTCCTCCACACTGCCAAGAATCTTTCCGTTAACCCTGTATTCTGCTTTTAAGTTTGTCCTTCCAAAATGAATCACCTCACACTTTTCGGGGTTAAACTCCATCTGCCACTTCTCAGCCCAGCTCTGCATTCTGTCAATGTCCTTTTGTAACCTAGAACATCCCTCCGCACTATCCACAACTCGACCCACGTTCGTATTGTCCGCGAACTTACTAATTCACCCTTCCACTCCTACATCCAAATCATTTACAAAAATCACAAATAGAAGAGGACATAGAACTGATCCTTGTGGTACAACACTCATAACTGAGCACCATGTTGAATATTTTCCATCCACTACCACCCTTTGACTTCTAAGGGTCAACCAATTCTGAATCCAATCTGCCACATTTCCCTCTATCCCGTGCCTCCTTACTTTCTGCAAGAGCCCACCATGGGGAACCTTATTAAACGCCTTACTTAAATCCACGTATATACCACATCCACTGCTCTACTTTCATCCACGTGTTTGGTCACCTCTTCAAAAAATTATTCACAGCTCCCAATTTTAAGTGGTCAAACCAAAAGTTTGTTTTAATTATTAGCCGATTCAGAAAGACACAGTGTAATTCTTCAAGTAATCTAACCCAAAGCCACCTCTTTTTTTTTCAGTTTCCTTCCTTCCATGCTCAGTCTCTTCTACATACATGGTCAGAAAACTATGTAATCAAAATTCCTGAGTGAAGTTCTTGTGTCACTTTTACAAATGTCATGTATGATAAGGCAAAAGAATAAAAACTACAGGCAGTTTCTACTGAGACAACAAGGTGCAGAGCTGGATGAAAACAGCAGGCCAAGCAGCATCATAGGAGCAGAAAGGCTGACGTTTCGGGCCTAGACCCTTCATCAGAAATGGGGGACGGGAAGGGGGTTCTGAAATAAATAGGGAGAGACGGGGAGGCGGATAGAAGATGGATAGAGGAGAAGATAGGTGGAGAGGAAACAGACAGGTCGAAGAGGCGGGGATGGAGCCAGTAAAGGTGAGTGTAGGTG
>NC_063333.1:133512436-133547921 GCF_021869965.1 Rhincodon typus
CATTGATACCATTGGGCTGCAGGGTTCCCAAGCGGAATATGAGTTGCTGTTCCTGCAACTCCCCCTCCCATTCCTCAGACGACATGTTCATCTTGGGCCTCCTGCAGTGCCACAACGATGCCACCCGAAGGTTGTAGGAACAGCAACTCATATTCCGCTTGGGAACCCTGCAGCCCAATGGTATCAATGTGGATTTCACAAGCTTCAAAATCTCCCCTCCCCCTACCGCATCCCAAAACCAGCCCAGCTCGTCCCCGCCTCCCTAACCTGTCCTTCCTCCCACCTATCACCTCCTCCCACCTCAAGCCGCACCCCCATCTCCTACCTACTAACCTCATCCCGCCCCCTTGACCTGTCTGTCCTCCCTGGACTGACCTATCCCCTCCCTAACTCCCCACCTACACTCACCTTTACTGGCTCCATGCCCGCCTCTTCGACCTGTCTGTTTCCTCTCCACCTATCTTCTCCTCTATCCATCTTCTATCCATCTCCCCCTCTCTCCCTATTTATTTCAGAACCCCCTTCCCCTCCCCCATTTCTGATGAAGGGTCTAGGCCCGAAACGTCAGCCTTTCTGCTCCTATGATGCTGCTTGGCCTGCTGTGTTCATCCAGCTCTGCACCTTGTTGTCTCGGATTCTCCAGCATCTGCAGTTCCTACTATCTCTGAGGCAGTTTCTACTGATGTTTTAAGTTTAGCTTTGAACTTTAAATACACATCCGGCATGTGGGAGTCTTTTAAAGGCTAGTTGATCAGAGTTCAGGACCAGCATATTCCTGTGAGGATGAAAGACAAGGATGGCAAGATTCAGGAACCCTGGATGATGAGAAATATTGAAAGTTTAGCCCAAAAGGAAAAGGAAGCACATGTAAGATTTAGGAAACTGAAGTCAGACAAGGCCCTTGAGGAATATAAAGGAAGCAGGAAAGAACTTAAGTAAGGAATTAAGAGGGCTATAAGGCATAATGAAATGTCCTTGGCAAGTAGGAATAAGGAGAATCCCAAGGTATTTTATATGTATATTAGGAGCAAGAGGGTATCTAGGGTAAAGATAGGTCCACTCAAGGACAAAGGGGGGAATTTATTTATGGATCCAAAGGATGTGGATGAAGTCCTTAATGAGTACTTTGTATTGGTATTCACCAAGGAGAAGAACACGGATGATGGTAAGATCAGATGTTAATATTCAGGGGCACATTGATTTTAATAAGTTGTTGTTGCATGTCTTGAAATATATTCATGTAGATAAGTCCCATAGGCCTAAAAGGATCTTTCCCAGGATACTGAGGGAGGCAAGGGAGGAGATTTCTGGGGCTGGGACAGAGATCTTTGTATCCTCTTTAGCCACAGGTGATGTCCCAGAAGACTGGAGAATGGCCAATGTTGTTCCTTTGTTTAAGAAGGTCAACAGGAATAATCCAGGAAAATACAGGCCAGTGAGCCTTACATCAGTGGTAGAAAAATTATTGAAGAAGATTCTTAGGGACAGGATTTACTTCAAATTGTAAAAGAATGGACTTATTAGGGATAATCAGCAACATGGCTTACGTGTGGAGGAGATCTTGTTTCAGAATTTTGAGTTTTTTCAGGAAGTGACAAAGTTGATTGATGAGGGTAGGGCAGTGGATGTGGCCTAAATTAACTTTACCAAAGAATTAGAAAAGTGGCTGGTCCAGAAGATTCAATCACATGGGATCCACAATGAGTTAGTAAGTTGGATATAAAATTGGTGTGGTCGTAGAAAGCAGAGTGTAGTTGTGGAGCAGTGTTTTTCTGACTGGACACCTGTGACCAGTGGTGTTCTGCAAGGATCAGTGCTCTGGGACCTCTGTTGTTTGTAGTATTGGAAATGACTTTGACGAAAATGTAGAATAAATAAAAATTGATTGTCATGTGTACTTTTACATGAAAAATACAGTGAAAGGTTTCATAAGTCGCCACACCACACTGCCTATATTAATGACAGAATTCATTCATAATAACAAAAACAGTTTGGTTAACAGCTCCTGGGTACAGGGAAAGTCAATTAAGGAATGATGGAATACACTGAAGATGCAATGTAGGTGGGCTAATTAGTAAGTTTGCGGAGTTGTGGGTAGTGAAGAAGGTTGTCAAAGGATACAGCAGGATATTTATTCATTTATATATTTATTTATTTATGTGTCACATGTACTAAGAGCGTATACAGTATACAGTATAGGTTAACAGAAGTACAGCTAAAAGTGCACAAAGTCGCCATTCACTGGTGCCCATTTGGTTACAAAAACTAGAATTAAAAGATTTTAAAAGAGCCAAAAGGTAAGCAAGAAAAAAAGAAAAGTCCAGTTCCCAGTTCCCAGAACCACAAGTCCCATCTCCACAAAGGTGCAGGCATCGCTCCAATCGCTAGGGCACCCAGAAGGCTGCCACTGCCCCCTCACCGGCCCCGCTCTCACCGCCCACTGACCCCTCACCAGCCCCGCTCTCACCACCCACTGCCCCCTCACCGGCACCGCTCTCACCGCCCACTGCCCCCTCACCGGCCCCGCTCTCACCGCCCACTGCCCCCTCACCGGTCCCGCTCTCACCGCCCACTGCCCCCTCACCGGCCCTGCTCTCGCTGCCGAACCAGCTGCACTCATGATCTGCCACCATCATTCCAGCCCATGCTCGATCGCTGTTGCTGTGGGACAAGGCCCATGCTTTCAGCTCCGGCCACACGGTTCCCAGTCATGACCCAACTCTTAGGTCATTAGTTAAAAGGGCGGGGTAAGGGGCTGGATAGAATTACTGCAGAGAGGAGAGAAGAGAAGAGAAGAAGAAAGGAAAAGGAAAGGGAACCGGCAAGCAGAGTGGAGCTCCTAATGAAACAACTTACTCTGTCACCGTCTTACCCTGCAATCCAGTGAGTCAGAGACTGAGGGGCCACCTGATATAAGTATATAGATCAGTTAGAAATTTGGGCAGAGAAATGGCTGATGGAGTTTAATTCAGACAACTGTGAGCTGATGCATTTTGAGAGGTAAAATGCAAGAGGAAAATATATAGTGAACGGCAGGACCCTTAGGAACATTGATATACAAAGGGATCTTGGGGTGCAAGTCCATAGCTCCCTGACAGTGGCAACACAAGTGGATAGGGTGGTAAAGAAAGCATATGGCATGCTTGCCTTCGTTAGCTGGGGCATTGAATATATAAGCTGATAAGTCATGTTGCAGCTATGTGAAACGTTTTGCCTCATTTGGGGTATTGTGCACAGTTTTGGTTGCCACATTATGGGACAGATGTGGACACTTCAGAGAGGATGCAAAGAAGGTTTACCAGGATGTTTCTTGGACTGGAGTGTATTAGCTATCGGAAGAGGTTGGACAAACTTAGATCATTTTCGCCAGTAAGTCAGAGACTGAGGGGCAACCTGATATAAGTAAATAAAATTATGAGAGGCATGAGTAAAGTGGATAGTTGGAGTCTTTTTCCCAAGGTGGAAATGTCATAGGGGCCATAGGTTTAAAGTGAGAGGGTGAAGGTTTAAAGGAGATGTGCGAGGAAAGCTTTTTATACAGAGCGTGAAGAAAAGCATTATCTTTATGTTTCATTATTGTGCCCTAAGTAAGCAGCAGAGTTGGTATGGATGCTGCAAGTCATTCTGTGACAGTAAAAACAATAAACAGGGAATGGAGCAAGAAGCAGCTAAGAAAAGCAAAATAAGGAAGAAATTAACAATGTACAAAATAGCACACTGTAAGACAGCATTTCATTCTTGGAAAAGAACAGGAAAAATATGTTGGACGCTATTTAAAATATAAAAGGTATCATAAAAACTTGTTCAGCTCTGCTTTATTAACATTAAGGAATTAAGCCAAGTGGAATATCATCAGCTGAAAGTGTACAGGAAGTACTTTTATACATCTGCCTTCTCCCAGGGGAGCAACTCGATGATCAGTTCTCAACTAGCTTGAGATGAAATGGACACAAATTAAAATGAAACCACCGCATTTGCAACTTACTTTGCTCCTCAGTTAGAGAATGCAGAGTAGAAAATTGTTCGCTTTTCCTCCAGGGGATAAAACCTTCAGGACTCTTGGCAATAATAGATGAGGAGTCAGCTATTTGCAAAAGGAGAATCTCAATAACACACTTGCCTGTCGGTTTCTTTATTTAGAATCAGACAAAATACTGTGGTTCAGCATGAGTAGAATCTCAATACAGTTCTTGTTCAGTTAATCAGTTACTCATGTCATCATTGCTGATGTTGAAATTGACTAATCATGAATCGTAAGGAATACATGTTTACAAATTTATTTAGAATCACTGACTGAACTAACAATACCCCATCTACAGGCCTGCTTCGAAACTCTTTACAAGTTATGTACAGTATTTAGGTTTGCTTATTGGCAGAATGCAAAAGCAGTAATAATCTTTAGACTCGTACACATGACTGAGGAGCAAATATTTATTTTTGAACCTGGAACTCTTGGTCACAAAGAGTGTGCCATTCATTAATCACTGGTATGACTCTGCCAAGAGATCCATTATAGTTGCGTTCAGCATTTCCAACAGAACGATTATAAAAAAAATGAATTTACTCCAAACAACAAGTTTATAGCAAAGATCATTTTTACGAAGCGGCTTCTGAAAAATTCAATCACATCATGTTAATTCTTTCAGGACTGACTTGACATTGATTAATCACAGTGTGCTACAGAGCGCACTCTCAACTCCAACTATACACTCATCGTACTATCAACACTGAATTTCCTGGAGTCGGCCCTGACCCGAGAAGTTATGTCCCATTCCCCAGATCATTTTCCCAGTGTTAGGATCATATCTTTGATAATACAACCAGAACCTCTTGAGGTACTACCACAGACGTTGTGTGGGGATGTGGTTGGACTAGGTTACGGTATTAGCAGTGGTGATGGTGTTGTGCAGATCGCGTATTGTGCCATTGACTACTATAGGCAGTGCTGCCAGCTGAACAGGATTTAAATCCTGTACCAGTTCTCAGGATGAGGACATTGCATTCAATTGCTGACATTCATTGTTCATCCCTGATTGCATTCAGCTCCGCATCGCCTTCACCAGGGTAATTTGAGATGGGCAATAACTGATTGTCCAGTTAGTGAAGCCCACATTCTATGAGTAATAATAGCCAGAAAACTATGAATGAATAATAGCCAGAAAACAATTCTAAGCTGCCTTAGAGAACAGTTAAGACATTGCCTACAAACTCATTAAGTTTAAAAAGGTCCATTTTGTGTAATACAATCAAGCACTTGGCAATCAGTTGCTTGAGTCAAAGTCACTACTTACTGTTATACCACTTCCGTTTGATCCTTACCCAAAACACATCAGCATTTATAAAATACAATTGATAGGACATGTGCCAAAATGTATCATTCAGTTCATCGGATCTTATTACAATTCGTATTCTGCACCCGATTTTGCTCATGGGAGAATATCCCAGAATTTGTGTTGGGAAGGTTAGATGAGTGTATGGAATCACTTCCTGAACTTCCCCCCACATGTTCCTAAATTACATCATTTTCACTAGCATGGACTCTTTTAAAAACGTTTGGGGCTGACATCTTTTGATGGTGCGCACATTCAGGTATAATTAACTACACTTAAAAACGTGCATATCCTTTCCTGCATTCTGAACACTGATGTGGAAATGCTCCCCTGAACACTAGTAGCCTTATGAATGAACACTCCTTAATACTACTCAAGTTCCCAAATCTAAATACTCCCTGTTTGCTGTTTAATTATCAGCCATTCATGTTTCATTGCGAAATCATGATGCTCTCTTGCTTGAAAAAGTTTTTACCACAGCACTAGCTTAGACTTGAAGATGTCACGTTGCCTTGTCTCTGTCTCCAGTTGATCATATTAATGTTGTAGATGGGTTATTTGTGGTTCTATCTGAAATCATAAATCCTCCAAAATCACTGCTGTTTGTCCTTCCTGTTTTCTCATCATTTAGCTGGAGTTGTCTTTATGGATGTGTCTGTGGGTTGGGGCTGCATTATTATTACATTGTAAAAAGAAAATGAAAACTCATCATATTTTATCTTAAGTATCCCGAACTGAGCTAATAAAATAAATGTCTGTCTTTTCCTCTGTTTCACTAATATTCAAATCCAATTGTATTTCCAATTGAGTCATCATTTGTTCAGGATGATTAAATTGTCAGTGGGTCAGTTGTTAATTGTGAGACACTCTGATAATTTTGAAGTTAAATCATCTGTCAGTTTGGAAGAAATTGTGATCTCATTTCGGATCCATACATGTTACAATTGACCAGAAATTGAACAGAACAAGACATATAACAACAATGGCGACAAAAGCAGGTCAAAGGCTAAGCATACTGTGGCATGTTAACTCACCTGCTAATTTTCTGAACCCTGTCTCACCATCAACAAGGCATAAATCAGAGGTGTGATGGAAAAATCTCCATTTGCCTGGATGAATGCAGCTCCAACAACTTTCAAGAAATTTGACATTATCCAGGACAGAGCAGCCTGCTTGTTTGCCATCACAACCACAAACATCCACTCCCTCTACCACAGATGCACAATAGCAGCAAGTGTGTGCCATCCACAAAATGCACTACAGAAAATCTGAAAGTGTCTTTAGACAGTGCCTTCCAAACCCACAACCGCTACCATCTAAAATGACTAGAACTGCAGATACAAGGGAACACCGCCATTTGCAAGTTCCCCTCTGAAACACCCTCCATCGTGACTTGAAAATATATCACCGCTGCTTCACTGTTGCTGTGTCAAAATCCTGGAATTCACTCCCTCACTGCATTGTGGGTCTACTTACAGCACATGATCGGCTGCGGTTCAAGAAGGCAGTTCATCACCATCTCCTCAAGGACAACTGGGGACAGGCAATAAATGCTGCCCCAGTCAGCAGCATCTGTGTCCCACAGTGAATTTTTAAAAGTGCAAAGTAATAATAACCTTAGCTGGGATCCTCTCTTGTTGGCATGTGTCTCACCCATTTACTACACAGTAAGGTCCAATCAAGCAGTTGGAACACAGAGGCAGTCATTTGTCTGAAATGAAATTCTCAGAATCAGAAATCCCACCAAAAAAACTGTTGTCGGCAAATCAAAGGCCCACACCTCTCACATTCAGCATCATGTGAAAGACATGGCTGTTCCAGAAGGAGAACCAAATTCCTGAGGACTAAGGCCTTGGGTAAATACATTTTGGAGGGGCCTGGGGGTGTTTCTGCTGTTGGGGGACATCAGGTGAGAACGGCCAGGGTTTCGAAAGCAAAAGCTGTCAAAGTTAACCATCCTGTCTGCACACTGTGGGACCCAAACCCAACTAACAGTCTGTCCATACTCATTTTCCTGTATGTAAGACCATGAAATGTAGTAACAGAAACAGTCTATTCAGCCCATCAGGTCTACTCCACCATTCAATGAGATCAAGGCTGATCTGATAATCAGATTGGTTGAGTCTTTTAGTTCTGTGCCAACTGGAGTTGGGAAGGCAGCAGAGTTCTGGGATGACACCACTTACCAAATTAAACTGTTTTTCTACTTCGAAGTTTGTCATCTCTGAGACTGGAAGATTCTGCCTCATATTTTCTCAGATACTTTATCATTATGCAATCTGTGACAAATAACATTGGTCTTTGTGTTCCATTAACTATAAACAACTGGTTATTCCAGAAAGCTAGATTGAGCCATTTATATTTCCAAATTACTGTAGAATGCTAAAAAAAAACGATGCTTCTATATTCTTACTGTTCGGAGTGCAAGTTCATGCAGAAGCTGAATTTCAAACTGTGGGGTATAATCTGTAGAATAGAACACAGTCTCCATGGTATGATAAATACGACTGCAGTGAGACTGAATGTCTTCCCCGCAGCTTGAACCATTAAGGAGCTGCCAGTTTCATTCAAGGTGTATCCAGCAAAATAACTCAATCAGATTATTGCAGACATTTGGGCAAACTCATTGATTTCTTCCATGCTAAATGTCTTCGGCTGAAATGAGATCTTGTAATGACTTAGGGCAGTTGGCCTATTTCCAGACAACAATTTCACCTTGGGTTGTTAAGTTTCCTCAGCGAAGTCCGTAGCCCAGTATGGGTAAAGTCATGCTCCAGCTTCCAGCTGTGATTATTTTATATTAAACATTCATTTCCTCTTTCACATATCTTGCAGCAGTGTTTAAAAGTGCATCTTATGCTAGTTAACTGGATTTTTAGCACATAAGTGGATTTGGTACAATAATCAACTGTAAAAAATCATGCCCTATA
Source organism: Rhincodon typus (assembly GCF_021869965.1). Taxonomy (NCBI): domain Eukaryota; kingdom Metazoa; phylum Chordata; class Chondrichthyes; order Orectolobiformes; family Rhincodontidae; genus Rhincodon; species Rhincodon typus. The sequence goes on from NC_063333.1 coordinate 133,520,697, forward strand.
CTGTTCTGCGTCTAAGAAATTAAAGATCAATGTATTTTTCAAGTTGCAAGAATATTTTCTCTTGGCTTACATAATCATTAAACAAATTTTCCCACCCTCCAGAATATACATCAATTCATCATATGCTCTTTTTAGTTATCCATCATGTTATTATTCCCTATTCTGTCAGTTGTGGCTCACTGGTAGGCAGACTCAACTTTGAATTAGAAGGTTTATGAGTTCTGCTGTTACTCCAGAGACTTATGCATACATTCTCGACTGACACAACAGTGCAGGACTGCATGAGCTTTGGAGGTGTCCTCTTTTGTATGAGATGGCATTCACAAGATCCTGTTGCTTTCTCGGGTGCGTGTCAAACATCCTCAACAAACCATACAAAGAAGCACAGAGCATTCTTTGCTGCCAATACTTAACCTACAGAGATAAGGTTTGATAAATTGGCAGATGAGCTTCTGAGGTGTGCTGAGATGTAACTGTGGCTTCAGTGGTCATGTGGTTGGGGCTGTGCGAGAAGGTTGGAACCAGTCCAGCTCAGAGCAGGAACATCTCCTGCCTTATCATCGTATACATATTATTAATAATTATGGTGTAAAAGCAACCTAGCAGTCTGGCCTGAGCTTGTATGAAGAATCTATACTTAAACATAACCTACAATTAACATCATGACCAAAGGTTAACTGGTTGCTTTCAATTTTAATTTTACTTTGCAAATTAGCAGCTATGTTTCTTACACTAAATAAATGCACGCTCAAAGTATTTCATTGACTGAAAGGTGCTTTGAGACATTCTGAGGTTTTGGATGCAATATAAATGAAATCCTTTTCTCTTTCTTTGTGTTGCTGAGAAAAGATAAATCTTGCTCTCAAATGTCAGTAAGATATGTGGTCATTTCTTCACACTTAACCTTAATGTGTCTTTTTTTATTGGTGTAATCCAATTTAGGATATTTGTTCCTTCAGGATCAAAACTGGTTTGAAATGTTTTTAAATATCTTATTTAATGCCATTACACTTGAGCTCCATCATTTTCTCTCGCTTGAAACAAGCATGTAAAGTATCATCCAGTGATTTAAAAAATAGTGAAATAGCAATTTTGACCCTTTGGTAAATGACATGGGTTTTCAAATACTCAGGCCATAAAAGTAATGGGAAAGAGATTCCACTTTGGGAGCAGCTGAGAGACTGAGCCCAGGAAGCACACAGATTGCAGTTCAAATCTCAAATAAAATTAATTTAAACTCTCATAAATGTAAAATCTTCCATGAAAACCACAATGAGGCAGTTTAGTAGGATGTAATCCTTTCTTTTCCTTTCTTTTCATTAATCAATATTGATGTGCTTAAGAATAGTAACGTGGAGCAGAATTTAATGGCTCCCCGCCAACCCATGTGTGGGACAGGGGTTCACATAACATTTGGTTTGTGACCATCCTACATCCTACCCAGGCATCACTCAACTAGCTATAATTTTCCTGGGGTCAGGCAAGCCTATACCAATGCAAACTGAAGTTGTCCAGTGGCCAATTCATTGTAATTTTCAACAACGATAGAAGTTGCAGGAGAAACTTGGCAAGTCTGGCAACATCTGTGGAGAGAAAGCAAAGTTAACGTATTATGTCCAGTGACACTTCTTCAGACCTATTTTATTCCAGTTTATTTTGTTTTACATTTTAATCTTCAAGTCATCAGCAGAAGGGAAGAAGATTAGGCACGGCAGTGGTGTTACAAAGCCAAGCAGGTTAGACTGTTTGGGACTCAGGCAAGGAGGGGTTCTGTGCCTCCCTCACGGACCCCTTTTACAACATCCTTCTTTGACATTTGGAAACCAGCCCCCTGCATCACCCTGGGACCTTCTCTAGCCCTAGTAAGAGACCTCATCTTCTGTCTGGGTCCTGGCCCGTCATCTCTAGGGCTGTTGGTAGTGGCGGCCATCACTCCCAAAGGCAGTATTGGGACTAGAAAAATGCCAGCCGATGGGATTGCTATCAACTATCTTCTGAAACATCCCGGTGTGGTTTTATTAATGCATGGGAAGATAGGATTATCAAGTCAGAGGCATTTTTAAGAACAGCGCCTAGTTTTTCAACTGCAAGTAACCAGAATTATGTCCAGTGAAAATAAATTGTAAGAAACATATTGGACCCTTTAATAATTTAACTGGTTTACACGAGGTAGTTTATCATAAACTAAACTGGCCATGTGTAGAAACTTTGTAAGACAAAGAGAGCAGTCTGAAAAGTCTTCTGAACTAATTCATTTGGTGGCACCTGACAATTTTGATGTTGGGGTGTGGGCGGAGACTGATCAAGCAGATCAGAAATCATGGAAAACAGTGATTCCACACATTACTCCACACAGATTATGCTGATGCGAAACAGTTCCCTGCTGGATCCTGATCCTGGGGTAAAGTCTATCAGTCACTTATCAGGTAAGGACCTGATTGACACATAATACTCTAGGACCTCCAGGGAAGAGGTGGCTCTCAGCTCTTACCAGCTCCCCATCCTGCAGCTAAGAACCATCTAAAACCACTTCATCCACTGCCCCTCCCCAGTCCCCCAGTCAATGGCACGAGAACACTGCCTTGCTCATTATATCACCCATAGCAAATCAGGTTAAAAAAGAAAGCAAAGTCAGAAAAAGGAATGTTAGCTGAATTTAGAGGCTCTGCAGTGGTCAAACACGGAGGTGGGCAGGGCCCAAATACACAAGTGATGGCTGGTATGCTGGTTTTCCAACCCTGTTCCTGCACAGCGCCACCCACTCTTGCGAAAACAGGATTCAAGTTGGCAGAATTATACACCCCATGTAGTCTCTAGTCAATTTGACTTATTGAAAGCCTTGCTAACTAGGGTTGATGGAAGCTGTCTGAGTTTTTCCAGTTGATCTTCAGTTTTCCAAAGGCGATTGGAGCAGTTTTGCTGCCAAGAGTCTCAGCGACAGGCTGTTCGGGTAGGAATCAGAACTCTAGGCAGACTCAGAGACCCAGCTTGGATCCAGGTGAAGACAAAGGCAGATTTGTGGAGGGATTCCCCATACACAGTGGTGCCCTGATACTTTTGCTGTGTTTTCATTGTAATTTTTTAAAGAATTGTTGAAAAGGTGCTTCCATGTTGAAGTGGTTCATATCAGTTATTTACCTTCTACAGTAACCAAGTTTACCTATCAAGCTAGAAGCTCACTGAATGGTGCTCTCGCTCAGAGACCCCACCTTCGACCCTTACATGGACAGGGAACCTGCCTCCATACCAAATCAGGGAGCACTTGAATTAAAATTCCAAAGACTAGCTATTTCCCTCTGGGGACAGATTTGGGATCCAAAAACATTGCTGGTTTCTACTTCTTGACTCCTAAGCAAAGATTTGGCCCTTTATATCCACTCATTTTCTTTCAAATGTTACTGTCCAAGTTACTGTGACTACACAACAAGGCAGGAAGTGTTTACAGTGCACGTTTAAGCACTATGAGAAACAGTTAAGGATCAGAACCTCTGATAAGAGTCACAATAAAGTTGTACATGCATTGATAGAAGTCTGCAATAACCATACCTTACAATGCTGCAGATAAATCTATGGATTATGTTTCTCCCACAGATTATTGCCCACTGATTGTCCCTTCACAGGCTCTACACTGTTTTAGTAATCTAGGGCCCTGGGTGTCTACATTTGCACTTCTAGAGGCTGTACTGTATGACTGGACTGCTATTATTTGCTAAAAACCGAAAGAACTGCGGGGGCTGTAAATCAGGAATAAACACAAAGTTGCTGGAAAATCTCAGCATGTCTGGCAGCATCTGTGAAGGAAAAAACAGAGTTAACATTTCAGGTCCGGTGACCCTTTCTCAGGACTGATAATGGCTGGGAAAACGTCAGTTTATATGCTGAAAATAGGGAGGTGGGTTGGATAGGGAGTAAACGATAGGACAGGGCCCAAAGAGAGAGAAAGACAGTTGAACAGACAAAGGAGTTGCTAATGATCAGGCTGGGAGGGTGAAAAGTTGTTAATGGGAGCTGTTAGTGACTAGCAATAGGGGGTGTGTAATGGCAGGTGATGTGGTAACAAGGCCTGGTGTGTGGGTTAGGGTACTGGGACATGGGAGAGATTGGGACCTAAAATTATTGAACTCAATATTGAGTCCGGAGGGCTGCAGGGTCCCCAGCGGAAAATGAGGTGTTGTTCCTCCAGCTTGTGTTGAGCTTCGCTGAAACACTGCAGCAAACCAGAGACAGAGATGTTGGCCATGGAACAGGGTGACGCGTTAAAGTGGCAGGCAACAGGTATTTCAGTGTCTTTTTTGCGAGCAGAACATAGATGTTCTGCGAAGTGGTTGCCAAGTCTACGCTTCGTTTCCCCAATGTAGAGGAGACCACATTGTGAGCAGCGAATGTAGTAGACTAGATTCTGGGAAGTGCAAGTGAAGTGTTGCTTCTTCTGGAAGGTATGTTTGGGCCTTTGGATACTGGGGAAGGAGGAGGTAAATGGGCAGGTGTTGCGCCTTCGCCAGTTACAGGGGAAGGTGCCGTATGGCTGTGGGGAGGTGTTGGGGGTGAAGGAAGTGTGGACCAGGGTGTCCGGCAGGGAACGGTCCCTGTGGAAGACAGACAAGGGAGGGGAGGGAAATATGCGTCTGGTGGTGGCATCTCACTGGAGGTGGCGGAAATGGCGTCTGATGATCTTCTGGATGTGGATGCTGGTGGGATGGTAGGTGAGGATAAGGGGAACCCTATCGCTGTTGCGGGAGGGAAGAGAAGGAGTGAGGGCGGAAGTGCGGGAGATGGGTTGGACCTGGTTGAGGGCCCTGTCGACAACGGAGCTGGGGAACCCTCGGTTGAGGAAGAAGTTGGACATTTCGGAGACTCCCTTGTCGAAGTTGGCCTCATCTGAACATATGCGACGGAGACGGAGGAACTGAAAGAATGGGATGGAGTCTTCACAGAAAGTAGGGTCTGAGGATGTATAATCCAGATAGCTGTGGGAGTCAGTGGGTTTGTAATGGATATTAGTGGCCAGTCTATCCCCAGAAGTGGAAACAGAAATGTCGAGGAAGGGAAGGAAGGAATCAGAGATAGACCAGGGTGAACTTGATGGCAGGGTGGAAATTGGAGGTGAAACTGATGAAGTTTTCCAATTCCAGACGAGAGAGGGAAGCAGCACCGATGATATCATCGATGTATCAGAGAAAGAGTTGTGGGTGGGCGCCGGAATAGGACTGGAACAAGGAATGTTCCACGTACCCCACGAAGAGACAGGCATAACTAGGGCCTATGCGGGTACCCATGGCAACCCCTCTTACCTGAAGAAAATGAGAGGAGTTGAAAGAGAAGTTGTTGAGGGTGAGGACAAGCTTGGCCAAGCGGAGGAGGGTGGTGGTGGGTGGGATGGTTCAGGTCTTTGCTGCAGGAAAAAGCGGAGAGCCCTAAGACCCTCCTGGTGGGGAATGGACATGTAAAGGGATTGCACGTCCATGGTAAAGAGGTGGTGGCTGGAACCAGCAAACTGGAAGTTTGAAAGCGACGTGAGGCGTCAGGGGAAACATGGATATACGTGGGTAAGGATTGAACCAGGGGAGAGAAGACTGAGTCAAGGTAGGAAGAGATGAGTTCTGTGGGGCATGAGCAGGCTGGAACAATGGGTCTACCTGGACAGTCCTGTTTGTGGATTTTTGGCAGGAGGTAGAAACGAGCTGTGCGGGGTTGGGGGACTATTAGCTTGGAAGCGGAGAGGGGGGAGATTACCGGATGAAATGAGATCCGTAACCGTAGTGGATACAATGGCCTGATGTGTCGTGGCGGTGTCATGGTCCAGGGGAAGGTAGGAGGAGGTATCTAAGAGTTGGCGCTCAGCCTCTGCAAGGTAGAGGTCAGTACGCCAGGATACAACAGCACCGCCCTCATTGGCGGGCTTAATGACAAAGTCAGGGTTGGATCTGAGTACACGGAGCACAGTCAGTTCGGAGGGACATAGGTTGGATTTGGTGAGGGGGCAGCGAAATTGAGGCGACTAATGTCACGTTGACAGTTGTCAATGAACAGATCGAGTGCAGGTAAAAGGCCAGAGGGAGAGGTCCAGGTGGAGGGAGAGTGTTGGAGTTGGGTAAAGCGGTCTGTGGGACGGGGAGAGGGCTCTTGTTCAAAGAAATGGGCACGGAGGTGAAGACGGCGGAAGACGAGTTCGGCGTTATATCATGCCCGAAATTCGTTAAGGTGGGGACGCAGAGGGATAAAGCTGAGGCCTTTGCTGAGTACGGAGCGTTCAGTATCGGAGAGCGGAAGGTTAGAAGGGATGGTGAATACCCGACAGGAGGTGGGGGGGGTTGGGGGAGGGGATAGAGTCAGAGGGAAGGGGAGGAGAGGTAGGTTCCAGAGGGCCATGGGTATCTTTGAGTTGGTGCATCTTGTGGACCTTGATGTCTGAAAGAAAAAGAAAAAAAGTTTAGCACGACGAATGAGCCGGACGATGAAGTGGAACTGCGGAGTGGTGCAGCCCTGAGGCAGTGTGTTGCGATGCTGTTGGAGAGAAAGGTTGAGAATGCGCATGTGACGCCGCATGGCACTGAGTGTGGATCTCGGGATGTGGCGAGAGCAGCTGTATGTGCAACGTTGAATATCACGAAGATATCTGTGATCCTGGGAGGATTCAAAACATGTGGGATGAAACTTCAGTTGGAATCCACGTGGGGTGAGTCTGAGCCGGAGGCAGTCACTGAGGAATGTGATATGGCTTTGGAAACGAGTTTTAGGAGATACCTGGTCAAACACTAGGAGTGACAGTGAAATTAATGCCGGTGGGCAAGGAGAGAGATTGGAATGGAAATCCCATCGGAGAGAGAAGCAGAACTTCAAGGTGGGCATACCTGAAAGATGTGGCAGTGAGTTAAATACTAAATAAAAACTGAAAGAACTGCGGATGCTGTAAATCAGGAACAAAAACAGAAGTGGCTGGAAAAGCTCAGCAGATCTGGCAGCATCTGTGAAGGAAAAAACAGAGTTAACGTGTGCTATTATTTGATGTCCTTCGCATCCTTAGTTTATCCTTAAATTAAAGTAAGTTTCTTTCCTTCTTTGTAACACTGTAAGATCGTTATTTAAACTAAGATATACATTATCCTTACATACTGTTCTATTGTTCAGCTTTTTTTTTGCTCCACTTTGAGTCTTGATGACCATCTCTGTTTTGGTGATGTTGGAGTAGCATCATTTACATTATCATCCTTAACATATTCACGATCCATTATGTCACAGGGAGTATAAAAATGGAATTACAAAAGGGGAAAACCATGGCAAGTCAGTTGAAATTGAAATTGAAATCCCCAATTGGAAATATCAATATTTTAAAAATAATAGCTGTAAAATCCCATGAGAATTGTCAAAATGAGACAAGTCTTGAAGAAAGTAAGATTCATTGATTATAACGATAATAAAGCAAGTGAAGTGCACAAACTCAACAGATTGGGCCAGATCAAGATAGTAAGGTACTTATCCCAAGTTAGAGTAAATGATCAGAAAATTTTAAAGCAACTCCATTCCTGTGTTTAATGACACAGGAATGTCTGTGAGTGCTAAGAATGTCTGTGTTATTGGCAGACGGATATTTAAATATGCATATTAACAAAGGTAAGACTGTGTTTACTTAATTACTTTTTCTACCTCAATTTAATAATGAAATCATGTGTTTTTCTGTATGACTGGGTATTTACATAATGTTCATTCTCCTGACTGATTTCACATTGCATAAGGAGGCTGAACATTTTACATAGCAGAATGTGTATCTTTATTTACTATAGCATATGGTTGGCATTTTTCTGTTAATAAATAACCTACAATCACAATAACCCACTTACAGCAAAATGCATGTATAAAGACCAATTCCTGAATGATAAAGCTACTTGGTCAAGTTTATTTTTCAGTTGGTTGATGATAATCAGCCTGCAGGCTAAATTTAGGTTCATGATCATTTCCCATTATGTTTTCATTAAACACTGACATAGATCACCCTGAAAAAACATTACCTAATTAACCAATCCACATTTTTTTTCTGACTAATGCAATGCAGCAAAACAAAACAAGGACTGTGTTGCCTCAATGGCCATCATTATCCTTTGCTGAGCTACAATCTTAGAATTATTTCTTAGAATTTAGGAAGGTCTTTTTTACTTTCTCATTGGCTCTTTTTCTCATTTGTTCAATTCATCCTTTTTGCCATGGATTTTGCTGCCATGGATTAATTTACCTTGTTTTTTTTCTTCACAAAAATTTAGCATTCTCAATCTTGGTTCTTCTAGGCTTTGATGTGGACTTTTGCAAGGAAGATATCTCCCTGAGGGGTACAAAACATGTTTTGCTGGCATGCCTATCCCCTGCATGGGACCTCTAAATCCTCTGGAGAAACAGAGAGAGAGAGAGAGATGTGTAACAGCAACATTCTCTCCCAAACCAGCACCAAGACTCTAATGACTCAAACCCAGCTCCAGTGGGCTAGGATATTTTATTCACCTGACTCACACCAGATTCCTGAAGCAACTGTTTTTACTCAGAACCTGGTTGTGACAGGACACTCACAGGAAGACAATGGAAACAAATCAGTGATGTCCTCAAAGCAATCTGAAAGAAGTTAAACACATCCAATGGGATACCCTGGCTGGTGATCGTCCAAAATGGAGAAGTTGATTTAGGAATGCAACGGAAACAGTAAGACACTTTATCAGTTTAGTAACGCATTAAGTCAGACTGGAAAGGAACATTGTTTATTGTTGAACACCAAAATAGAACCACTATTCATGGCATACATAGGCTAGTTCCAATCCGAGACAGACAGTTTGGCCGACCCATCCCTGAATCTACTTTATCTCTTCTATATCTGGAAGTGCTCTTACACATAATTGATGTTTTTACCCCAATCACTAAATCAACTGGGTCTGCTTTATTTGTTTTTCTTTTTTTTATATCCAAAGTGCCCTTACACATAACAGAATTTTTATCGCCATCACTAAATCGCCATGACATTTCTTTTTGTTTTTAACTACTAACCACCACCAGGAAATCATCCATGCAGCCAATTAGATATTTAAATGCAACGACCCCTAAGAGAAATGAAAATATCAAAAGTGAGGGAGACATAGGGAGATGGGGAGGGGCCTGAATCAAAATGGAGTTGGAAGGGGAGATAAAGCACTGTATTCTCCCCAGTGCCTAACTTTACCTAAAGGCGTCGAGAGAATTGGTGGACACCATGTGCTCTGTCTCCAAGGACACCAGGGCAGACTGTCAGCAGATATGACCCTCTCTACAGCTCGCTGCCTAGACCTGTTTAGAGTCAGCCTGTCTAGGCCCAGGAGCAGATCCACAAGATGATCAAAGACCGGGACTGTAGGGCTGAAGGACAACTAAAAGCACCACAAAAGATTTTTCAAATAACTAAAAAGGGAATGCAATCATGCACAAGCAATACAAGCAACAGACTCTGCAGTGCCGCAAAGCAAACAGTTCGGCTGGGAGTCTGTGAACTGCCATAATCTACAATTCGTAAGTGCAGCATCTTCCACCCCAGGTTCCCGATAGAAATTGGGAGGACTCCAGCATTTAGAGCCCTCCACTGGGGTTCCCCACTGCCTGACAGCAAATAAGCCAAGGTGTGACAGCGGAGGAAAGAGTCAAAGTTGGATGGTGTACTGTAGCAGCCTATCATAAAGTACATCCTTGCAAGGCGGAAGTATACACTGAACATACCCAAGAGGTGGCTCAACTTGTGGGTGGGGGTTCCTTAGGGAGGTTCAGGACCCTACGAGGTCTGCTTTATATTTTTCTCTTTTTATTTACAGATGTGCTTTTATACACAACTAAATGGTTTTCCTCCCATCAAATCATCTTGGCTTTCTTTTTGTGTTTAGTACATTCTTTTTTTGTATACTTTTTAATTAACCAGTTTTTCTACACAACCTGTTCAGAGATATTATTACACATCTCTGGAGCAGGTGGGATTTGAATTCAGGTCTCCTGATCTGGGGCAGGGACATTACCACTGCACAACTAGAGGGCCTTTTTTGTTTTCAACTATCGACTGCCACCATTAAATCACCCATGTAGCCAACTGAATATTTACAAACAAAGCCTGTTACAGGCAAAGTAAACCATCAAAATTGCGGGAGGAGGAGGGAGATCAGGAAGGGACCTAAGTATGCTTTATTTATATTTTCTAATCATCCTATTCAGACATGTTATTACACACCTCTGAAACAGGTGGGACTTCAATCCAGGCTTCCTGGCTCAGAGGCAGGGTCACTACCATACAGTCACAACAGCCCTCCCAGGGTTTGTTTAAAAAGGGCTCAGGTGATGAGTTCCAGTTGGGCAGGCCATTGCCTATTACCCAATGAGCTCCACAGGGAGATTAATGTGTGATTCCCCTTGAATCTTGTAGACATAATTACAGTCAGGACTATGGGGAGAGGATGAGACAAGGTGGCCTGGCCTCTCACCATCGACAGTAAGTCCCATGGAAATTGACAGGTACCATTTGGGACAACAGAGCCAGTATATCATGCATTATCCATGCTGGTCTACACTGGAGCAGAGTGCTGCTGCTCGACATGCTACTACACAAAGATAGTAAATATGGAAAGTCATAAGGATTATTTCTGAAATATTGAGACACACACAGTTTGAGTGGCCTCCTGTGCCTTCACACATTGAACACCCTAATGTCTACGTGGGAGACATCCTCCTCAAAGAATACCATCAGCTGACAGCTACCAAAGTACTCCCTCTGATGCAGGAAATCAAAGATTTCCCATGCCAATGTCTGAAATGTCATATTCCCGACTGGAACATACTCCACACTCTACAAATTAATGACATACACTCCCAGTGATACATCTCCTGGTCAATTGAAAGCATCACCACAACCTGATAACTGATCCATGCCATGAAGTCCCACGTTTCAACCTTCTAGGGCTGCACAGTGGCTCAGTGGTTAGCACTGCTGCCTCACAGTGCTAGGGACCCGGGTTCGATTCCACCCTCGGGTCACTGTCTATATGGAGTTTGCACATTCTCCCAGTGTCTGCGTGGGTTTTCTCCCGGTGTTCTGGTTTCCTCCCACAGTCCAAAGATGTGCAGGCTAGGTGGATTGGCCATGCTAAATTGCTCATAGTGTTCAGGGATGTGTCAATTAGGTGGGTTATGGGGGCTGGGTCTGGGTGGGATGCTCTGTGGGCCAGTGTGGACTTATTGGGCCGAAGGGCCTGTTTCCACACAGTAGGGATTCTATAATTCTATGATCTGGATAGCCCTTAACCACATGAGAATGGGTCAAAGAAAACATGGCAACTGACTCCATGAGTGGAACATGAGGAAAAACAGATTCTGACTGTGACAATTAGGTCAGACCATTGCCTGCATTGGGAACCTCTGATCTGAAAAGATTCATTTCTGGTGGTATTACAATCATTTGTATGAACAGAAGTAATCCATTCAGCAGCTCTAACCTGCCCCAAAATTAAAAATGAAGATGGCTGATCGAACACTTTCAAAACCTTTTACTCATCCCATTCCCATAACCCTGAACCCATGAGTAATCGGAAATCTAGCAAGAAATCAGAAAACTAATGTCTACCTTGAAAGAAGTCTTGAAGACTGAAAAGTCTACATTAAGCATTCCCAAAGAGCCTGCCCAGCCCTCTGTGGTAGAAAATTCCAAAGGTTTCACAGATCTCAGAATTCAAAAATCCTCATCTCAGACCTGAATGGCACCCCCTTTATGTTCAAATTGTACCCTTTAGTTCTAAACTTCGCAACAAGGAGAAACATCTTACTTGGATCTACCCTGTCTGTCATTTTTATTAATTTGTAGACTTCAATGAGATCACCTCTCATTCTTTGAAAATGTAAAGAATACAGGTTCAGTTTGTCCCATCTCTCCTCACACTGCATCAGCTGAAGATGTTGAATGGATTGAGAATCTTAAAATTGAACTATAACTGCTTGACTCACTCCAGGGAAAGTAATAACCAGAACTGCCATGCTGTAAATAGTTTAAACTGTAAGGAGGTAAGTAGATGGCTTGCTTTTCACTGTTCTTCCTTTGAAAAGATTATCTGACACTGATTGGGCAAAATAAAAATTTATATTATTGAATTCTTAAAAAAGATGTACCACAAAAATGTTAACCATATTATATGGTTGTATACCTTATATGGATACTTGATAAACAATCATATTCATCATATCATACTATTAGTTCACATTAGCATGATTGATTGCTTATCAAGTATATGTATTTGGTATGTGATCATGTTCTGTCATTGTAGGATTGAGCAAAAGTCCCCAAGATCTAAGTCCAGAGTCTAGAACCAGGGATCTGGGTGTGATTCGAACTACCTAAAACCAGGAAATTGCTGAGGGCAAACCAGAACCTTACATTAAACTAGAACATTAAACTATGGATGATTGTGTTCAAGTCTAATGTATTGATACAAAAGTCATAAGATCTTTCACATCATGCTGTTAAAATGGAAGGGTAACATGATTCTTTAAAAAATAACAGATTTTATGAGGTGAGCATTAAAAGGAACACTTTTATAAAGATTTAAGTTTGGCAAAACAATAGAACTGCCCATAAATCTCATACAAAGTATCAAGTTAAGAAGAATGTATGCTGTGGTAGAAATTCATATAGCAAGAGAGATAAAGCAGGTCAATGCAGAGTGCCTCTCAAAATTGTGCCTCCTTAGTGGTGAGAATGGTTGTGACAGCAAAACGATGGACATTAATTGCATTCGATGTTGCCAAATAGAGAAAATGCAGGAATGTCAGATTGGGGAAAATAAGCTGAGACTATAAGCAAGACTATTTCAATGAATGTGCTGTACGCTACAGTAAATGCCAAAGCAAACAAGAGATTCATATGCTTAAAATATTTCTCACCATAGAGGAGATGGCAACAGAGAAGTGTCTAAAAGGAAAATGGAGGAATGCAGTTTCCTTCTCTAAGGGACATTAGTCAACCAGATGGGTTTCTCCAACAATCAACAATGGATTCACGGTCATCATTGGATTCTTAATTCCAGATATTTATTGAATCCAAATTCCACCATCTACCATGGCAGGATTCAAACTCAGGTCCCCAGAACATTATCTGGGTCTCTGGATTAACAGTCCAGTGATAATACCACTAGGCTACCCTACTAGATACCACTAGACCTCCTATGGTGAATAATATTTGCACCATGATGTTCCGGAAATGACAATCTCCAACAAGAAAGGCTTTAATCATCATGCCATGAAATTCAACAGTCTCACCATCATTGTATCCCCCACCATCAGCATTCTGAAGTTTACCACTGACCAGACACTGCATGGGACTAGCTATATAAGTATTGTGACGACAAGAGCAGGTCAGAGGCTAGGAATCCTGCAGCAACTAACTCACCTCCTGACTCCCCAGAGTCTGTCCACTATTTACAAACCACAAGTCAAGAGTGTGATGGAATACTTCCCAATTGCCAGGATGAGTGCAACTCCAACGACACTCAAGAAGTTTGACACCATCCAGGATAAAATTTCCCCCTTGATTAACATCATATCCACACATATCTCCTTCCTCCACTATTTATGCACACTGTGAGCTACCTACTAGATATAAAGCAGAAAATCACAAAGGCTCTTTAGAGAGCACTTTCCAAAATCACAACTACTACCATAGAGAAGGATAAGGACAGCAGATACATGGGAAAACCACCACCTGCAAGTTCCCCTCCAAACTACTCACCATCCTGATTTGGAAATATGTCACTATTCCTTCAAGTTCACTGGTACAAAATCCTGAACTTCTTCCCTAACAGTATTGCAAATGTAAGTACACCAAGTTTCATGAAGAAAACTCACCATTATCTTTTCAAGGGCAACTAGGCATTGGCAATTATTCCCACATTCCAGTAAATACAAAATCCTGAGATCTTATCACAAGCAAGTGACAGAACCAATGCACTTTGTAAGATATAAAATCTCTATAGACTTATCACAAGCTAACACAATATGTAGGCCACACAACAGATACTAAGAGTTTGTGTAAATGCTAAGGAATGATAAAACCCAACAAGCACAAGCAGTGCCCGGCTATTAAAAAAAAACTTCATCTGTATAAAAATAAGTCACCTCCAGGCAATATGCAGAAGTAGAATACAGTTAAAAGAGTAGCAGGAAGTCAAATAGCTTCTCACAGAAAGATGCTAATAAGATAGAGCAACCTATAGTAGAAACCACATCCAATGTCTTCCTGGGGAAATTGGTGATCCAACCAATTTATTTTGACAAGAAATGATTTATGTCAAAAGACATTTCATTAATTTTTAACGTCGTTATCACGGCAAATGTATTTTCACAATGTATACCATGGATGAAGAAACAGACGTTTGAGTCTACAGTGAGACTTTATGATCCATGAAACTTCACAGCTCTCAAATCATTGGAAAGCTACAAGCAAGCAACTCTACAACACAAAGTCTATAAGAGCATAGAAAATGTATATGCTTGACGATCATAAATTCTCACTCTTCAGCATAGGTATGTTTCTCAACCTTCGCCTTATTCAAATGATCATAGAAGTTCAATTTGTTACAATCGATAGTGAATAAGTCTTCCTAGTTTCATGGTGGAGCCCAACATGAAGACAGAGTCATTGAGATTACCAGTGCTGGCATAAGTGAATTATTTCATACCGTGAACAGGATGGATATCTATGACTATACACAATTGGCAGGTATGTTTTCCACTGTAATCACCAGTGATTTGATTTATTTATTGTCACATGTATTTTGTTGCAAATTACAGTGGAAAGTATTGTATAGTGTTGCCACTCTCTGGCACCATTTTAAAACACAGAAAAATAAACCAAAACATAGAAAATAAAGGCAGAAACATACAGAAATAAAGTTCAACTTTACAGTCCTTCCATTTAGGTGCTTAACCATGAGCCTGGAGTGGCCAGCCACAAGTCCCCTTGCCGTGCCACCAGAACAAGAATTGCCACTCGCCGGCACTATCTTGCCTCCACCGACGCTGTTGCCACCACGAGTCCTTGCTGGACATCGCTAATGCAGCTGCCACTGATGCCGTTGGGTCCTGCACCAGCCCAAACCCATCTCCACCACCGCCACTAAGAGTCTGGTCTGGGCCCAAACTTGACTCTGCTGCTGCCGCCATGATGTGTAGGCACTGGATGCAGATGTTGCCAACGCTGCAGCAGCCATGAGTCGATGCTGGGGCCCCACCACACTGACGCAGAAGCCACTGGGAACCCAAACTCGCATCCGATGCCTCCAGCACGAGTCCGCGTTGGTCTCACCTCGTTGCCACCGATGGTGTAGCCGCGATCAAGCCCTTTACAAGTGGTAAGTAAAAAACAAGAGGGGAAAATAAAGAGAAAAAAGAGAAAAAAAGGAAGCAATAGAAAAGAAAAGCAGTTGGAGTAGATGAACCCCAGGCTCAGTAGCCCTACTCTGCTGCCATCTTGGATTGGACGTCTGGAGACAGTTCAGTTGACAGAAATCAGAAAACTTTGAGAGAAGATCTGAGGGATGGAAAAGATAGAGTTGTATGACTAATCTAAACTCACTGGTGAATCTTTAAATGGGGTTGTTCAGGCAGCCAACATAGTCTGGTAAACAAATCAATTCAAATTCAAATTTTACGTCAAATGACGAGCGAGCACAAATGAAGACTGTTCAACTTCTCATGGAACCAACATCATTATCAGAGAGAGTGATCCTGTGAAGTAAGCAGCTATCCTCGAATAGCATGACTGAGGAAGAGAAAATGCTGTATCCGCTAACAGAGCGGACACAGGGAGCAAATGCAAGCATGCAACATAGTAAACAAGTTTAGGTGCAGAGTCTAAATGCTTCCCCACAGATTGGCCGTTCGATTGAGAATCAAGATTCGCTTGCACAGATTGAAGCTAAGCTGTATACGTCTTCATGGAAACCATCACTGAGATGAAACAGATTCAGAACACAATCAAGAAGAAATTATCTGGCACAGTTTCAGGTCACTGTCAAGCAGTAGTTTGCTAGCAGGGCCAATAACCTTTCCGGTATTCAGTGCCTCCAGCAGTTTCTTGATACCTAGTTGGAGTGAATCAAATTGGCAGAGAACTGGCATCTGTGGAACTGGGAATCTATGGAGGAGGCCAAAATGATCATCTAGTTAGTACTTCTGGAAAGGCCTCGGCCTTAAGTTTTGTACTGATAATTATCAGGTTTTCCCTTTAGTTGGCCAATTGCTGACTAATAACTCTACTCATTCAAAATGACCCAGCTTCCAAACTGAGAAATTGCACTTATGGAGCAATTGCATTCATGACCAGGCTCAAGAAATGGGTGGGTCACTTTTGAAACTCACTATCACCCTCTCCTCGTGACCAACCTTCCACCCATTAAACTTGCCTCCCCATTCCTCATCCCCTCGGTTTTGCTTGAATGTCCCCCATTATGCATGATCCTATAAACACTATCCTCTAATTGTTTTGTTTAACCTCTCAGCGTACACCCAAAAATATCCCATCGCCTACTCAGAATCTGACTCCTCCCTTTATCCAAGCCACCTGTACCATACAATTCCATAACCTCTCACCCCCTCCACCCCCTCTCCTTGCCCCAAACTCCTTGGAGACTGTTAAACAAACAGTTCCTTTTCACTCTAGCTGAACCTACACTTACAACCTTCTGGATGGTTCTGTGCTTTTCGTGATGTTACTTTTGTGACTCCTCTCACTAGGAACAGCAATCTTTTTTGTTCTATCTTGAACCATTATTGCCAATGCTCTGACTGTTCACATCAAGCTGTACTTCAAGCTGTAAACCTTCATGAATAATGCCAATATCAACAAACTTCAGACACCTCACCACCATTCAGAATAAGCTGAAACTATGTCTCTCTTCTTAATGTGTACAGTGTAGAAATGCAAATCAAATTTAAAGCTGTAACTAATTTTTCCACTTTAGAACCTAAGTTTCCAAATAATAAGAATACAGTATATTTTCTTCATTCATGGGATGTCGGTATCATTGGCTGGGTCAACATTGATTGCCCATCCTCAATTGCCCTTAAGAAGGTGCTTGCGAGTTGCCTTCATGGGCTACTGCAATCCATTTGGTGTGTATGCATCCAAAGTGCTATAGCGGGTGGGGGAGTTCCAGGGTTTTGACCCAGTGACAGTAAAGGAATGGTGATACATGTTGAACTCAGGATAATGTTGAACTTGCATGTGGTGATGTTCCCATATATCTTTTGTTTTATTCACTCATGGGATGGGGACAGCTTTGACTGGGCAAGCATTTATTGCCCATCTCTAGTTACGCTTGAGAAAGTGGAGGAAAGCTACCTTCCCAAACTGCTACAGCCTGTTCAGTGTAGCTACACCATCTACAACCCTTGTCTTTCTAGTTTCATCATGGAATTTTCTAAGGAACCTTGAAGACAATCTTCAGCACACAGGTATAACATGTAGATGAATGTCGACGTAAGGTTTTCCTGTGTTTGCTGTCAGGAAGCTTGATCCATCATCAAACATTCAACAACTTTATACCATATTTTCATCCCACCGTCAGGAAGCTGTTTATTGGCTTTCCACATAATTAAGTATCTCTGACCATCAGGTTTCCCATTCCCAAGAGCAACCCAAGACTTCACTCCTTTTAAGAGCTGCTCTCTTGCAAAATTTTGCATTCCTTAATCAAGTACACTCTCGAGCTTTCCGGAGAAGATTTTTCCGTGTCTATAGACTGTTGGAATAGAAGACAGGATCTGTGTTATAAAGGATAGAGGTTAACCCAGATGTTGGACCAGAGCCATCCTATACTGTTGTCAGGGTTGATGTATCCAAGAGGTCATTATTTCAAAGAGACCATAATTTGCTCAATCATTTTTCCATACTTTCTATGACCCACTAAGTTTTTAAATGAGGATATGCATTCAACAAGCGCATTTTGTAATTCAGGATTTTTGAAATTCTAATGTGGAGAAGCAGCTAATGAATTTAAAAATGCATTACTAGATTTTGTTATTGAAAGAATGAGTTGACAATTGCTAGACAATGTGCAAGGTCCATCTCAGTATGGAGAAAGACATTAGTAAGGGATATTAGTGAAGATGGAGTACAAGATCTCCATCTCAGATGACAGCGAGTAAAATGTAAATGAAAGAGACTGACAGGATTCCAGTTTTGAATTTTAATCAGATTTTGGAAATGCATATCTTAAAATTTGCAAGGATGGGAGCAATTTTCTACAATTATCTTAAAAGCTGACAGAAAAAAAAACTCACAAACTGTTCGGCAAAGAAATGTAACTTAAAGTTTTTTCAAGCAAGTGATGATTTGATTCCGCATTCTGGTATGCTCCATAGTCCAGGACAGAAAACCACTACAGCAAACAAAACATGTGGAAAGTGATTAAGCCAAAACCTACCAGTCATTCTGTGACTTAACTTGCAGGTTAGGTTTGTGATGTATTTTCTATTCGGATTTTTGTGTGGGATGTGTAGAAACGTATGGATCTTGTATCACAGAAAACCATTTTTTTAATAAATGCCTATACTCAGGAAATCACACCTAGCACAGATAAATTTACACAGCATCAGTTCTATTTTGACCTGCACGCTGACACTTTCATTGCTGCAACTGTTAGATCTGGCTGTTAATTTTATTCTTCCTCTGCAGGGAATTAAATGTCTCGTCTATCTCACTGGGTAAACGGCTGGCTTCTCGGCCTTTCAAAGTGGATATATTTAGAGGTTCTTTACTTTGTAATTTCCTAATCATAAGGCAGGAAAACTACCTTCTCAAATTCATAGCACCAAACGATGGGAGGAGAGTAAAGAGAAAAAAATGGAAAAGAGAAGAGACAATAAGAGAAAGAAAGAAAATAGAAAGCAGACAGAAAGAGAAAGGAAGAACGGAAAGAACACAAAACAGAAATGAACAATTTAAATAGAGACAAACAAAAACGGAACAGAAGTAGATAAACAGAAGTGGAGAGTGGTGTATTTCTTTGAACAAACACCACTGGCAGTGTGAAGTGGTCTCTAAGTAAGCTTGGGCCTCTAAGTAAGCTGATGAAACAAATACCACAAAGATTGTGATAGATGCCTTAAAGGTTTCTTAACTTTGCTTTTGTATCACACACTTACAAATGGCCTGGGTTCCATGTTTGTTGATGTCACTGCACATTACCAAGATATAATCAACTGAATGAATTATATGAGACTGACTCCATTGCACAGAGAGCCTGACTGAAGACCAACCAAATACATTACATTTATACCAGAATGTCACACATTGTGTTGTCATGTAACTGTCTTAAAGGTACACTGCTGGTCTGGTCTGGAATCAACATATAATACATCATCCATCCTTTTTAAAATAATTATACAAGGATGCATATAGATAAGTTAACTCTGCACGTTATGACAATGCTTCAGTGGACACATGACATGACCAGGTTTAATCATTACCCAGTTATTACTTGGCTGAGTTGCTTCACCTTGCAATGTGCTGTCTGTCATTGAGGAGAGATGTGTGCCATTAGTCATCGATGTGTGGTTGTTATCTGGCACGATATATTCATTACGTTAGTCATTGCTTTGTGTAATAGGTGACGTGTGGTTGTTATATGCAGTTTGGATAAGTCACATATTTCTTGACTACTACTCATTACAATATTCATACAATATCCACATTATACAATGTCACATGGCCTAGGCTGGACACAACAACCTAGTATCTTTTCATAAACCCATGTGTTTATCTCAAAATTTCAAGCTCTTCTGGTTTGTGTTGGTTCAAGTTGAGATAACTGTCTACATGTTCGCTGATCATTCTATCGTACCATATCCTCCCTTCTTTCTAGCAATGCATTAGGAGCATATGAGTGTCAAAGACCCTGTAGCTCTCCTTTTTTTGATCTCATGCAGTTGCCTGCAAGGATCTGCCATGCCTCTGGGATCTCACAAAGTTGATTCCAGAAGCAGAAATTTCCATTTCAGTACTTTTCAGTTTTCTTTTAATTTTGCAGATGGGCCCATGTAGGACTCAAACTGAAAGCATAGATACCAGGAGGCCGGACATCCTGAGGGGATTTGGGGTTCTGGAGAGAAACATGCATCCTATGTCAGCCCAGTCCCTTTTTGAACATAATTGGTGGTTTAGTGTCAGACAATGGACAGCACAGTAGCACAGCGGTTAGCATCATTTCCTCAGAGCCAGGGAGCCAGATTTGATCCAGTCTCTGTGTGGAGTTTGTATGTTCTCTGTATCTGCGTGTGTTTACACCGGTTAGGAAACAGGTGCACTGGTTTCCTCCCACAGGCCAAAGATGTGTGGGTTAGGTGGATTGATCACTCCAAATTGCCCCAGTGTCCAAGAATGTGCAAGCTAGGTGGATTAGACATGGTAAATGTGGGGTTACAGGAATAAGGTGGGATGATCTTCAAAGGGTCAGTGCAGGCTTTTTGGGCCAAATGGCCTCTATCTGCACTGTAGGTATTCGATAAACGGTGAAAATGTCCAGGATTTTCCAATACAAAACCTGTGTGCATCCTGTGTCTTTTTGTTCATTTCTATGTAAGTTATTTCCTTTTCTTCTGTCTTATCCAAATATCTTCCTGTGCCTTCCTCTCTCACCTTCTTCCCTTCAATTTTTGTCATGCACTCCCCTAGATTACAACAGTGACTACATTAAAAAAAACACATTTAAATAGTTGTAAACTGCTTTCAGATATTCAGTGGTGATGAAAAGCATTTATAATTGCAAATTGTTCCCTTTTTTCTGTCAATTCTCATCACCTTTGCTCATTTTTTTCAGCTACTTCTCGGAGTTATATTACATTGCACTCTATCTCACTCTTGCCTCCTTTCTTGCTCTCACTCATTCTTGGATAAACAGTCAAATACACTGTAGTGCCAAAGAAAGCCAAATGGAGGAACACACAGCACAGATACGTCACTACAGCAGTACAAATAAAAACCACCTGCTCCTTCAAATCTCCTTCAAATACTAAAGCAAACACAGTGAAGGCTGGAGAAACTCAGCAGGTCTGGCAGCATCTGTGGAAGAGTAACAGAGATAACAGTTCAAGTCTATTATGAAGCTTCTTCAGAAGATTCCAGTTCTGAAGAGAAATCATACTGGACATAAAACGTTAACTCATGGTTTAAGGTTTCCAGCTTTGCTTTTATTCTTCAAATACTCATTTCAGTTGACTGAACCAGTACACACTACAATCACACACATAGGGAACAAAGTGACTGTAACGTCAAATGGAATTAAATATTATACTTAATTGCTTGATCTGAATGAACATGAAGACTTTAGGTGTTGTAAACAGTAGACTGGCAGGTTATGCACTGAAAAATTGAGGTAAGTGCCATTGTAAGTAGAAAATGTGACCTTTAATCGTTAAACATACAAAAAAATTAATGTCATTTTTACTGTTGTAATCTAATTAATTGGAGAAGGAATGGAAAATAAGAGACCATAGAGAAAAAAATAATATTAGAACAAGAGGTACCAACTAATAAAGTGTTTGCTTTTCTAATTGTTAATTAAAATTGTGTTTGAAGTGTTTGTTTTGGTAAGATTGAAAGTAAAAGCAAATTATTGCTCACTTTTGGGTGGATTTATTGCTGTAGTGTTTATTTTGGATAGATTAAAAATTGGCTGACTGTCCCAGGAAGCTAGTTACATTCCTGAACCTGAAATCAAATGAAATTTTGAATATTTTTCATGTACCTGCTTGAAGTATCCAGAGAACTATTAACAAGATTATGCTCCCTCTTTTCATTTCTGGTAACAATAACTTTGTATTTGATGCTCTAATGGTAAGCTTTGATTTAGCTTTTGAAAAATAGTGAAAATGTACTGTTCTTGAACCATTAATTGGAATATCCTTGGGACTGATTGAAGTCAGGAACACCCAAATTTGAACAAATGATACAAACCAAGGATCAGCAAGGAACACTAAATGCATTTTCTGTTATACGAATGTTACAAACATCACTGTTCAATCCATGACATCTCGTCATGTATAGAAATTCCATTATTAGTTATTGATTTAATTGCCATTAAGATTAATTTGGAAGTTATCCACTTTCTTTTAATCCTCTCCTTTAAGTATGTGATGCCTAATATTATTGAACCTTTGCAAAATTCCTCCTGATAATTCACACTTAAGACAGTAATGTTATATCTTGTTGGGTGGACATTTGAAAGAAAAGGGAACATATTAAAAACCAGAATTAGTTTTAAATAGAATATTCCAGTAATTTCTCAGTAGTGTAATAGAAGATTGCTGTAAAATTGGTTAACTGCTCATTGTCACAATAGAAAATTAAAGCTACAGTGCCCAAAGTGTAACTGAAAACTACCTCAGGTTGTTGTGAATTTTGTTCTCAGGCCCTTGTTATTTTGCAGACATTGATAGGTTTTCAAATGAGCCCTTTGTGCTAGTTATCCTCCTTTAACAGCTGTCAGATGCAGATAGGCTAGACAGATGAGAAGATTGGAAAAGTCACTCTTAAATTGCACCTGATCTAATTAGGGCTGAGATAGCTTTCAATAGACATGCACAAATCAGCACCTTCTGATCGTAAAGTGTGCAGCTCACCTAAAAGCAATTCACTAAGAGGAACTGGATCAATTTTCACACAATAATTTGATCATTCCTCGGGACTTTTATTCTAGAAGTGGATGATTTATGCTTAAGAGATAATAATACACGTAGATGAAGAAGCTACCAAGCTTTCATTTGTATTCAGTCTTAAGTGGAATTAATTTAAACCCATTAAAACCAATAGTAAAATAAAGTAATAATTGATTCATCCTCTATATGTATACATGCATATCCAGTATATACATTTTTGTATACACAGGGTATGCATGTATAGACGATAAACATTTTTGTATGTACTGTCAGAACAAAAAGAAGTCTTGAGTCAAGGATCCCATTTCAAACACTCAAAACAACCACTTACTTCTTAATTAAAAACTCAAAGAAGAATGATCACTGGGCCTGGAATGTTAACTCTGCTTCCTCTCCACAGATGTTGCCAGATCTGATGAGTTTTCCCAGCAAATCCTGTTGTTTTGTAGCTAGTTCTTAACATTTTCTTCTATCCTGAAGTGATCTGCCCTAAAGGGAAGAATTTGGAGCTTTAAAAGGGGGGGGGTACTCAGGTTAAGTACAGATCTATTTTAACAGTTAAACATCACATGTTGCAGGGGCTGACGCATTTGTGAGGAAACCCATGAATGATCAAGGAACACTAATGTCGTGAAATGTTTGGAGACACATTTGGCCAGCAATAAGCCCACTCCCAAATTTGGCCACATTAACTTTACACATATGATCTGCCAGCAGTTATTACACATCCACAAGCAATTTGTGCTTTCGAGGAGAATAACTGTTGAGTACTGCTGGCAATAGCTTGAAGGTAAATGCTGGAGGTGCTGGGATTGAGCAGAAAACACAGTATAGGGGAACTGTACGCCAACAATGGATAAACCTACAGAAAGAGAATGCTGAGTCCTGACAGTCTCCTGTAATGTTCTTTTTTTTTTTAAAAAGAGCCTTATCTTTAGTGGACACTCACTATTTAGACATAGTTTCGACTACTTCCAAATCGATCCCATTTTCAGGATTCTCTTCTATCCCATCCTCACAGGCTATAACTCCTAGACTCTTTCCAACTACTCTTGGAATGCTTTCAACTTTATTAATTAATCTGATCAACGTAGATGTTGGTTTGTTCAAATTTTGAACCAATTATAAGAGCCCTTAACTACTGCCCACTTAGTATGACAGTGTTCAATTCCCTGAGATTGAAATAAAAATCTTTCCCAAAACACACGTCATTTTCTCACCACATCTCACAAACTACGGTTGTATTTTCCTTAATCTTAGAAGAGCTAAAGGAGAGCAATAGGAACATACAAACAAGAGTAGGCCATTCAGCCCCATGAGCCTGCTTTGCCGTGGCTGACTTACAGCCTAACTCCACATGCTTGCCTTGGGCCCATATCCCTGATATCCTTGCTTAATAAAAGTTTGTCTGTCTTAGATTTAAATTTAACAATTGAATTAGCATTGACCACTATTTGAGTAAGAAAATTCCAAACTTCCACTGCTCTTGGCATATAGAATTCCTAACATGTAGTTAGAACTAACATTCATTAGTTTCTAAATCTCTCCTGAATGGCCTGGCCCTAATTCTGAGACTATGCCTCCTGGTTCTATAATCTTCAACCAGTGGAAGTGGTTTATCTTTATCTGCCCTGTCTTTCCTTCTCAATATCCTGAAGACCTTGATTAGATTGCCACTTAATCTTCTAAATTCTACAGAATAATGGCCTAATTTATCTAATCGCTCCCCGTAATTTAACCCCTGAAGTCCAGGTATCATCCTTGTAAACCAGCATTGAACTCCTTCCAGGGCTAAAAGGGGTGGTACTCTAAGTGGGGTCTAAGTAGGGTTTTTTAGAACAGCAGCATAATGTCTGCATCCCTGTACTCCAGCTCTTTCGATATGTAGGCCAGCATTCCATTCGCCTTCTTGAGTGTTCTATGCAAGTGAACCCCAAATCTTGTTGGATATCCATTGTATTTAACTTTGTGCTTTCTGCAAAATATCCTGATCTATCCTTTGGTGGTCCAAAATGGATAACCTCATACTTGCCCATATTAAAATCCATCTGTCACAGCTTTGCCCTTTCACTAAGTCTATCAATATCATGTTGTAATCGTACACTGTCATCAATACTGTCTACAATGCTGCTTTGATTTTGTGTTGTCAGCAAATTTGGTTATTTGACATTTTTTATGCCATTATCCAAGTTGTTACTGAATATTGTGAATAGTTGAGGCCCCAACCCAGATCCCTATAGGACATCATTATCATGTCCTTCCAATGTGAAGTATTTACTCATTGTTCCAACACTCTGTTTCTTGCCACTCAACCAATTTCCTATCCATATCAGTAATTCACTGTCAATTCCATGGCTTCCACCTTAGCTAACTGTCTCTTACATGGGACTTTATCAAATGCCTTCTGCAAGTCCATATAAACAATATCCATCAATTTACCTCCATCCACCACCTTTGTCACCTCTTCAGAAACTCAATGAGATTTGTCAGGCATGACCTACACTTCATGAATCCATGCTTACTCTCCCTGATTAACTTATATTTTTGGAGATGATCAGTTGTCCTACCCTTGATTATAGACTCCGAAAATTTCTCCATCACAGATGTTAGGCTAACCGGTCTGTAATTTGTTGGTTTTCCTGTGTCATATTTCTTAAAGATACATTAGTCAAGAATAAAAATTTTGCGACTTAGCATCTGAAGAATTAATCAGCATACAGTATGCCTATCTGAAGAATATGATCGTGTTTCATTTTAATTCCAGTGACCCCCCTGCTTCCCTGTTAGCTCCAAACTATTGTTTATTTCCTGCACCAGCAATCAATCAATCCTAATTTCTTCTTCTCCCAAATCACAGTTCTTGTCCTACAGCTATTTCCAGACTCAATTTCTATCGTCAGTTGGTCAAAATCCTTAAGCTCTACACAGCCAAGTATTGCTGATAACATTCTCTCAGTCTTTTTGCTAGTTACTATAAATCTCAGTCTTTTCCACAGTCCATTGTCTCTGCTGATAGTTTGTTTGCAATTATGTCTTGGAGCTATAGCTATTTATTGTCCATGAGCACAACTGACAGTTTGTATCCATCACTGCATCCTAGAGGATAACTGTTACTGTGTGTTTTGGTAATGGTGCCTCCAGTATACTTTAAAACTATTAATTGCTTAGGAACTGGAATGTATTTCGCCTCACAGTTGATTTGATGGTAACCAGGGTGGTATGGGAATGTGAGGCTGCAGATAGAGTATACAGTGAGAATGACTGTGCTGCTGGGCTTCTGCACTGAACTGCAGCTAGTGTAGCATCTGCAAACAGAGAGAGAAAAAGCCAAAGGAGATGGTCAAGCCGAGAGGCCTCCAGTGTCTTGCGACAGCAAAACACAAGGAGCACTGATGTGACTGTGGCTCAACTATCCAGTGCTTTTGGTCATTGACTAATATAATTATCATTTTCCAAAGGGAAATCACATCACTTTCTGTTAGCATTTCAATGCTAACTATGACCAGTGTGTCTGTGACAATAATCAGAATGGGTCAGAGAATTCAGATGCAAAACCATGTTGAGCTATGAAGAGAGGGAAGGTGGAATTCTGTGTTAAGCAGACAGTTTTAATTGCTGTGCCAAGCTTGCTCTGGCTGGAGAAGGATTTATCTTTGTAAAAGCACTTTAAGTCACATCAATAAAAATTAGGTCTAATGTTTCTGACTGGGGACAGGCCTCTCATTCACAAATCTAACCTATGCATGTAGTAAATTGTTCACAATGGGATATTGGACCTGCTTTGAACAGTCCAATTTCTACAAGATTAAGTAATTGCAGTATTTTAACTGTGATTATGCTCTGCACTGGGTATAGAGTTCAGGCGAATAAAGTGTGTGAAGGTAGTTCAACATCCAGGATGGTCTTGGAATTTGATTATTTGGAAGGGCAGCATTGTGGGCAAGACATGAAGGAATAGCATTCAGACACTTGAAAAGAATTGTCTTGTTCCTTTTCTTTGTTTGCTTTGAATAATTTTGTTACTTGGCGATAAATAAAATGGAGACGGGGAGACAAAGTTATTTGACCAACATTCAAGAATCATTCAGTTAAGGGGCTGTTCACATCATAATTGTTGTGGAAACTGGTGGGCATGAGGGTGGGTACATTAGGTGACTAATGTGGGGGCAAAACAATTGGAGAATGGAGGCCATCAAACAAAATCATCAGGCATTTATTGAATCAATGTTGACAACTCGATCCACTGCAAAGAAATATAAACATTCCATGAGTTATGGTTTAGATTGCAAGATTCATTTGATTCAAAATCAAAAAAAAGTATTTTGCTTCATTTATACCACCTTATGAAGTTGCTGCACATCTCAGAGTCATAGAAATATGCAAATATAGAACAAAGCCCTTAGGTTCATCGAGTCTGCAATAGTCAGAAACAAACGTCTAACTATGCTAGGATGACAAGGTGTAGAGCTGGATGAACACAGCAGGCCAAGCAGCATCAAAGGAGCAGGAAGGCTGACGTTTCGGGCCTAGACCCTT
>NC_063333.1:133548321-133614037 GCF_021869965.1 Rhincodon typus
GCTTGGCCTGCTGTGTTCATCCAGCTCTACACCTTGTTATCTCAGGTTCTCCAGCATTGGCAGTTCCTACTATCTCCGTCTAACTATGCTAATCCCATTTTTCAGCATCTGGCACATGGCTTTGTATGTGTGGCATTGCAAGCGACATCTGAATATTTCTTAAGTATTTTGAGGGTTTCTGCCTCTGTCACCCACACAGGAAGTAAGTTCCAGATGCCCTCTACTCTGGGTGAAAGAAATTTTGCTCACATATGGTTGGCACTGTGATTAACACTGCTGCCTCACAGCGCCAGGGGCCTGGGTTTGATCCTAGCCTTGGGTGACTGTCTATGTGGAGTTTACGCATTCTCCTGGTGCCTATGTATGTTTTTTCTAGGTGCTCTAGTTTCCTACCACAGTCCAAAGATGTGCAGGATAGGTGGAATGGCCATGCTAAATGTGGGGTTATGGGTATAGAGTGGGGTCTGGGTGGGAAGCACTTCGGAGGGTTAGTGCAGACTCAATGGGCCAAATGGCTTCTGTCTGCACTGTACAGATTCTATGACTTCTATCTCCTCAAAAGCCCCTGTCCTTTACCGTTAAGCTTTGCCCCTGGTCCCTCTACCAAGGGGAATAGTTGTTTCCTATCCATGCCCCTCAGAATTTTATACATTGCAATCATGTCCACCCCTCAGTTGCCTCTTCTCCAAGAAAAGCAATTCCAATATAAAGCTAACTGTCACAACTAAAAATCTCCAACTCTGGCAAATCTTCTCTGCATCTTGTCCAGTTCAATTACCTCCCTCCTACAATGTCGGTTCCAGACTGCACATAATGTGTGGTATAACCAATGTTTTGTACACTTCCAGCTTAACCTCCAGAGTCTGAAAACTTATGCCTAGACTAATAAAGGCAAGTATCCATTATGCCTTCTTAGCCACTTTATCTACCTGCTCTGCTTCCTTAAGAGACCGGTGGATGTGCGCACCAAGGTTCTTTTGATCCTCAGTGTTTCCTGCGATCTTACTGTTTATCTTACCTTGTTGATACTGCCCAAATGCATCACCTCACACTTTCCAGAATAGAATTTGATTTGCCACTGATTAGCCCATCTGACCAGCCCATCTATATCCTCCTGTAATCTAAACAATACCGAAAGAACTGTGGATGCTGTAAATCAGAAACAAAACAGAAATTGCTGGAAAAGCTCAGCAAGTCAGGCAGCATCTATGGAGAGAAAGCAGAGTTAATATTTTGGGTCCAGTGATCCTTCCTCAATTTCTGTTTTAGCTCCTATAATCTAAGGCTATCTTCCTCATTATTTACCACCCCACCAATTTTCATATCTCCAAGAACTTACTGATCAATGATATAAACAAAGTGCTGGAGAAAATCAGCAGAATTAACATTTGGAGTCCAATGACTACCCTGATGAATGGTGACCTGAATCAAAACGTTAACCCTGCTTCTCTTTCTACAGATGCTGCCTGGATTGTTGAGTATTTTCAGCATTTTCTGTTTGTGTTTCAACCCTTCTATATTCAAGTCTAATTTTATATATAGAAACCCATTTATCTAAGCATACATGGGCACCCTCTTTACATTGCAGGAATGCAGCTCTCTGAGACAGGAAAAGCCTCCTGTGCCTGACAGAGAAGTGTTCCTGCTAGCAATTGAAGGGCCTGTGGTCACCCCATCATATTCCTCCAGAGACCCCACCAAAAGTCAAAGGTAACTCAAATAAGCTTGCAGGTACGAATAGGTCTTATCATCCCTGTTCAAGTAATTTTCTTTTGTCACAAAATAATATTGATTTCTGATTGGATCACCACAGCATTGGGTGATCAACTGTTGAAAGTGTTTGGACACTGCTGCCTTCTTGTTCATGCAAAGTAAAATCACTATGTACCAAATGCAGCAGTAGTTATAAAAGTACTTCAACAGATATTCGGTGGACAAGAGAATCTCATTCATAATTGTGATGATATAACTAACCTGCACAAATCTATCCTGAATTTAAGATATGTCAGAAGTTTCTCTGTAAGAATACAATATCATTTCATTTCTTGTTGAGTTAAATTAACTAGTATACTTTTCCAGGCTCCATTCGATGTACTTTGCCAACTTAGAACCAAACTCCTCCATGCTCCCTGACAATGCTGAGACACTCTTTGGCTGATTACTCTGGGATCCTTCTGTGATGTAAAAGTTGAGACTTTTCTATTGTTCGTTTTGAGGTACAAAGGATCCATGGGCCAGGAAATGTCAATCATGTACATAAGCCTTTTCTTTATACGAAAGGGGAGAAAATATATGCCAAAAATATCTTTGAGGAGCAAAATATTTTCTTCTTCTTGGGTTCGCTATCAGAAGACATGTCCAGCCCACAGCACCATAACATCCACCAAGGGTAGGGGAAGGAGGCATGTCTGAAATTCTCCCCCAACCAGAGTGAGGATGTAAA
This sequence comes from Rhincodon typus, assembly GCF_021869965.1. Lineage (NCBI taxonomy): Eukaryota > Metazoa > Chordata > Chondrichthyes > Orectolobiformes > Rhincodontidae > Rhincodon > Rhincodon typus. The sequence goes on from NC_063333.1 coordinate 133,550,765, forward strand.
TCTGTCAGAGCTAATTAATCCTCACTGACCAATATAGTATTAACACCATCAAGTAGCCCAGGTTCTGCCAATGTATGCTGTACATGTTATAGACTGGGGCAATGATATTAATGATAGAAGTTCCAAAATCTTTCCATGACGTGACTGACAAGGAATCTCTCCTGCTCTTTCTGCCTGTCTTTGGCATATGTTAGAAGAATTTACTAGCTGGTATTTCACCTGGTTGCTCACATTATCCATGTATCTTTTTTGGCTGTCAAGCTGTGGCATGTGACTTGACCCCAGAGATTCTGTCTCAGGGGCAAGGATGCTACCCATTGTGCCAAAAGACCACCCGCTCAAAATGTAAGGCCCATTGCTGAATGCAGATTTGTTTCACATTGTAGGAAACTTGGCATGTACAGGTCCCATTGTGGGAGACGTGGGTTAGAATAGGCAATGAAACTGAAGACTAAACCAATTATTGATTTCTGAACTGAATCAACCGACATTTGTAGAAGCTATCATATCATTTCCACTGTCACTGCACAGTTAATCAATATAAATGAATACACATAGGTCCTTTGAAGTGCTAATAATAAAATCTTTCAATCATTCTTTTTAATTTCTTGTTTTTCCTGTTTTCAGTGTGCATGCAATTGCAACTGCGTGACAGATCATGATCATAATATTGTATGTTCACCAAGCAGGATCTGAGCAATCTAAATGATTACAAGTTGGCCTGGCCCACCTAAATTAAAATAGATTGTGATTAGAGAGCCAGCAGATTTTAATAATGGACATTCATTGTAATATCTTTAAATGAAGCTGAATTAGGGAATTAAAAACATTTTTCAAAGCACCATTTACATTAAGTGGCATTACGACGAATGTTATTACTTGGGCATTATAAAGGTGTCATGACTCCTTTCTATAGTCTTGGCCCAATGCAGTCTTGTTTCAGTTGATCCAATTTAGATTAAAAACAATAAATGTGTCAGAACTATATTATCATGAGATTGGTTTAAATTTTGCAAAGAATATCACTCTTATTAAAGGCATAACAACAGTCAATAAGGTGGTGAGAAATATTCACAATGTCAAACAATAAGCATTTAAAGCTTAATCTTTGAACTAATCTGTATAAACTGATTTGACTTACTTTAATCCCCAGTCTTTTCAAATTGGGTGTTGTCGATGAGAAATCCTTATCACTGACCATTGAACCATACAAGGCTGCTTATACGATGACTCACCATAGGGTAGGTTTATTGTGACCACACGCTTTTAGAGTAGGAATCTGCAGGGAAGGCTAGTCTGGTGTGGTAGAAGAAAACTACTCACTAGTCAAATGACAAAAGGCAATTATTTTAAACAAGATGTAGCTTATAACATGTAAACAGCTATATGCAGGTTACTGTGATATGTTAGATATTGTTACAGAGTTTGTAAGTTGGGTCTTACACCTTCAACATCTACACCTTCCTTCCCCACAGTTCAGCTAAACGAATCATCAAGGTGGGTGGTGATTTAGGCACTGCCTCATGCAATATCTCTCCCCAAGCTATTCCTTTCTTTCTTAATATTTTATATTTGTATATATAATAGCACTTACTGCCACCCCATCTCGCCACAAGTTTCTAACTTCACAAATTCAGGTAAAAGCTTGGAGATTTCATTGCTGTCTCAGAATATATTCTCATCTGACTTGGAAGCTTGTTAGTTCTCTGATTGGAAGACTGTTGACTAATTCTTTTCCTTGCAATATAAAGTCTGGAAATTGGATAAGGTTCTTCCTGCTGAAACAGGTAGTTGCTCCATCTGGAGAATCTTTAATCTCATACATTTCCTTTGCAGAGGACAGTTGTCCTCTTGAAATAGGCAATTTCTTGTTTGCAGTTTCCTGGATCACTGAACCAGGCAATTTCTTCCTGACTATATCCAGGATGTCTGGGCATTGATCTTTCCTTCTCAACAATAGCTTCCATACAGTTGTATAGTACCACATCTTCTGTCTATGTAGCAAATTCTCTACTCTCTGTCAGTCTGTGCTGAACAATGGTAGATACCTTTATTTTAACTTGTTGATTGATTTTGACATGCTCATTCACTCTCAGCAATTGCATTATTGGTAAAACCAATGTGTCCACTTCCTCATTCCACTATTTAATGATTGATGCTTGCTTGGCATGATCTTCGTAACTGGTGCTGAGGATCATTCTTGAGAAAGTAAGGAAATTAAATTCTCTGTTTGGATTTGTGGCTCCCAAATAACATCAACACCTGATAGCGCACTTGACTGAGTCAAAGCTATTTGTTCACCAGGCTGTAACACACCCTACATTACCTCAGTTGTAATCAGTTGGGGTATACTGCTCATTAGCTATCTGGGTGCTAATGTTTACTTATAAACCTTGTTGATCCTTGCAGTCTGAACTTTCTTTAGTGTTGAAAACATTTCCAGTAATTCAGTATAATCACACATTTCAGTCCTGCTTCCAGTGTGAAACAAATTTCTTTTGCAAACTAAGCTTATTGCAATGGATTCTGTTTTTTTTCTTTATTCATTCAGGGGACAAGGGCATTGCTAGGCAGCATCTATTGCCCATCCCTAATTGCCCAGAGGGCGGTTAAGAGTCAACCACATTGCTGTGGGTCTGGAGTCACTTGTAGGACAGACCAGGTAAGAATGGCAGTTTCCTTCCCTAAAGGACATTCGTGAACCAGATGGGTTTTTCCCTAACAATCAACAATGGATTCACGGTCATCGTTAGATTCTTAATTCCAGATACTTATTGAATTCAAATTCCACCATCTGCCATGGCGGGATTTGAACCTCGGTCCCCAGAACATTATCTAGGTCTCTGGATTAACAGTCCAGCAATAATACTACTAGGCCATCGACTTCATTTGGGTTCTACAATAAGTCTATGGAACATTATGAAATCCTCTATCAGTTGTCTCTTGATAGATACATCAGTGACCAGCTATTCTTTAATCAACTGTTTCTTGGCTCATTTTTCTATGACTGGCTGCTCCTGGAAAAGATATTTCTTGATTTCAACTACTCTAACTGTTTCTGACATGTGAGGATGAGTGAGGGCAAGGCATGCATTCACAGCCAAGAATGTGAATTCATGATTGTGAATTACGTACAAGTTTTCTACTTTCTGACGACCCTTTTATTGGAGAATTGCTTGTAACATAACCTTAACCATAAATACTATACTTTCTAGACAACATATAGCACTGTTGTCAACAATGTGCTTTCAAACATGATTCATAATCTGATAAAATAGCGATACATGCCCCTTTATCAAGCTTGAAATTAGTGAGATGTCCAATGACATAAATATCATTTTGGCAAACATTTAGATCCGAATCACCAATTTCCCCAATGGGCTGTTTAAGCTTCTTTTTCTATGGTAGACAGTTCTACCATATTGACCCCTTTGTGTGGGTCGGTATTTTTGTCTTCTTGCTTTTCTGGGGCTGTGTCCTATTTTAGCACATTTTCTAAAAGTTATCTGTTATTCTTACCAGATACAGCATTCCTTTTTAATAGCTGGGCACTTAACAATGTTTTTGAGGTTTCCTTGCTCCATAGAACTGAAAAGGAACTTTAGTGTCTGATATCTTTCCTATTCACTGTATTGGTTTCTCATGTATGTCTTCTGTAGGTTTGCACCATAAAAGTTGAATGGATTCCCCTGATCTGATTTATCTTTGCCTCTTAGTGTTGTACTGCTTTCAGACATTGGCTTCACTCACTACTTGTGAGATTTTTATTAGTATTAAAAACATTTTTTTTGACTACTAAATCTAAGAACAACTGAATAATTGTTTTTTTGAAATCACCACAGTGATAGTTCTCCACTAGTTTGTAAAATCATTAATAAAGCTATCTGTAGATTCCTCAGATGCTGAACATTTTTGTTAAATTTTGCTCTTTCAAGGATTTTATTTAATCTGAGATTAAAAAGTAATTATGAAAGGATTTCAGTACTTTCAAAAGTGGTTGTTGGTCCTTTTATACCCTGTTAAGCAGTAACAGCACCAGCTACATTCCTAATTGTATATAGATGTGTAGTAACTTGTTCAGCTTCTGATTTAATATCTAATGTGAACGTTATACAATATCATACAAATTGTTTTCTCCAAGACGTTCAACTGCATGTTTTTTTTGACCTGTCTCTCAGTTTCTTGCAATAGTATTCTAATGCAACATCTCCCTAACATAATTATTTACATTCCTTGCTTAAAATACTTCATTCTTTTAATAAGAGCAGTGCTATCACTGTGTGCTACTTTTTGGAGAGTTTTCCCACATTTTTGCAGTCAAAATTGAGGATTTATGCCTTATGTGGTTAAAAATGGACAATTTCTACCTTTTGTGGATAAATGAAGGATTCCTGCTTTTATTTGTTTCTCTAAATTATATCTGCTATTAATAGCCTAAATAAATGATTCCCATTTCCTTAACAGCTTTACTAAATGAATTTCACTGCCTGCAGCCTAAATGCTTTTTATTTTAGCCTGACTCCCATTGACTGCTGTTTTAATAATAATTCACTTTTCTTTCCAGTTTTTTTTTCACTGAGTGATTCCCATCATATGCAGTTTCAATAAATGCTGCCAGCCTTTACTGCAGTTTTAATAATGGATGCCTTTTCTATGTCTTCCATAAAGTCTCCTTTCTTCTCACAGTTGATCTTTTCTATTTAGCCTTCTAAAATGCTCCCTTATAGCTTTAACGTTGGCTTTACAATGTCTCTCGGTCTTTGTTCTCAGTTTAATTTGTATTTATGGCCCTTGATTTCCCTTAATATAGAAACATTGAAACAAGGAGCAGGAGTATGCCATTTGGCCTTTTCAAGGTTGGTTCAAAACTCAAAAGGATTATGGCTGATCCTCTGTTTCAAAGTTACATTTTTGCTTTCTCTCCACATTTAAAAAATCATCAGTCTCTTTCACCTTCAGTAATACAGCCTCCACAGCCTTCCGGGAGTGCAAATTCTGCAGAGTGACGAAACATTTCCTCATCTCCATCTTAAATGGCTTACTTTCTATTTTTAAACTATGACCCCTGGATCTAGATTCCCTAAGTTGTAACGCTGCCTCATGGTGGTTACTTGCTATGGTGGTGATACTCAATCTGAGCATTAAGTGCTTTTCGTTCCTTCTATCTTTTGCAGCCTTTAATTCTGCATTTTCTTTGGCGTTTACCCTTGCCTACTGGGGATTTTAAATTTTATTCATGGAACTTCTAATGTCTGTTTGGTCTTCAGCTGAACCTCAATTCAGAACTGCTTGTACAGATCTATAACTACTTTGGAGTGATTAATGCTCCAGGTCCAGGGAATACTGAACACTCTCATTCATCAGTGCATTTCTTACCAGGTCTGAAATGCTTTTACCAATGAACTGTAAAGTCTACCCTATTGAATCCAGCCACAAAGTTTCCTCCTGTTACTTTTTTGAATGTTTAGTTCTTCCTGATGCTGACTGTTTGCATGACCAGAATTTTTAAAGCTGGGTCTGAAGGAATCTTTGCACCTCACCTGCTGCGATAAGAGGCAGCTAAATGGAATCTACATTGCTCCTCACCATTTTGTATGACCAATCCACACCGCAGGCCATCTTGTTGTATGAGAAGAAGGGCCTAGGCCCGAAACATCAGCCTTCCTGCTCCTCTGATGCTGCTTGGCCGACTGTGTTCATCCAGCTCTACATCTTATTATCCCACCTAAGTATTCTAATCTGATTTTCCAACACTTGTTCCATAGCCTTGTATGCCTTGGCATTGCAAGTGCTTATCTACATACTTCTTAAAAGTTATGAGGGTTTTTGTCTCTACCACTCTTACAGGCAATGAGGTCCAGATTCCCACAATCTCTGGATGTAGATCAATGAGGCCTGCTTGGTCTAGCTTTATGGAGGAAAGTCACTTGCTAGAATAATGAGAAAGTGTGTTTGTTTTAAACAAGATGTAGGTTCTTTCATGTCAGCAACTATGTACATGTTGCACTGATTTAATAGACAATGTTACAGAAACAATGAGGAGGATCTTGTTGCTAGGTCTGACACCTTTGAGGTTCTAAGCCATCTTCCCACCTACCAAGTCCGTATGGCATCATTGTCGTGCATATTGATTATTGCATTTCTCAATATTAATCCTTTAACTTCCCTTCATTCATATTCAACTTGCTTATTCAATGTTGTGCTGTTTCTAGGTTTCTGACTTAAATATTGCAGTCATGAAATATTAACAAAACAATCTGAACAGTGATTACAAAGTTGCACATTCCAACCATATTGAGATACAAGAGTGCGAGAACCATCTTTCTCTTAGAACACTGCACCCATAAAGAACTGCAAATCAATTGCTTTAATTCTTTCCTTCCGAATCAAAAGTTTTCCGTTTTGAGGTCTCATTAAGAGTTGAGAAAGACATTTCAGCGTCATAACACTAAACTGAGCATTTTGTAGTCTTCAGCGAGCTATTTCAATTGCTCTTACAGTTTTGACTCCCATTCTGCCCCTTACTGAACAGTCCTACCCCTTAATGAAGAGTGCTTCATGTGCCCCAATGTTCACACCTCTCAGCAGTACTTTCACACATTGGTCAACTTACCCTGAGCCTCAAAAGTTTCAGTCTTGTGTTAAGGCCCTGCTCATTTGATGATCTTCATCTGGACAGAGTTGAAGTCTCCTCTATCCTTTCCAAAATTCCAGCAAACACATCCTGCTGAGAAAGGAAGAACGCATCAGAGGAGCAAGAAAGTTGACGTTTCGGGTCGGGACCCTTCTTCAGAAATGGGGAGGAGGAAGGAAGCTCAGAAATAAATAAAGAAAAGAGGGGTGGGACTGGGGAAGGTAGGTTGGATGGTGATAGGTGAGTGTAGGTAGGGAGTAATGGGGATTGGTCAGTGGGATGGGAGGGGCAGATAGATGGGAGAGAAGATGGATAGGTTGTGTCAGGTCGAGGAGGCGGGGATGAGAGGGAGTACATGGAATGAAGCCGGGGGTGGGGAGATTTTAAAACTGGTAAATTCCATGTTTAGACCATCAGGCTGTAGGCCCCTGAGGCGGAATATGAGGTGTTGCTCCTCCAGTTTGCAGATGGCGTCATTGTGACACTGGAGGAGACCCAGGATGGACATGTCACCCAGGGAGTGGGAGGGGGAGTAAAATGTTTGGTGACCGGAAGGTGTTGTGATTTGTAGCGTACAGAGCACGGATGCTCGACAAAACGGTCTCCGAGTCTACGCTTGGTCTCACCGATGTAGAAGAGGCAACATCGGGAGCAGCAGATACAGTAGACCACGTTGATGGATGTGCAGGTGAATCCCTGTCTGATGTGAAAGGTTTGTTTTGGGCCTTGGATGGAGGTGCAGGGAGAGGTGTAGCACTTCCTGCGGTTGCAGAGAAAGGTGCCACGTGTGGTGGGGTTAATGGGGAGTGTGGAGTGGACAAGGGAGACGCAGAGCGAACAGTCCCTACGAAAGGCAGATTGGGGTGGGGAGGGATATATCTCTTTGGTTGTGGGGTCGGATTGTAGGTGGTGGAAGTGGCAGAGAATGATATGTTGGATGCAGAGGTTAGTGGGGCGATATGTAAGGACATGGGTTATTCTGTCTTTATTTTTGTTGGGGAGAGGGGATGTGAGGGCAGAAGTGCAGGAAATGCAAGCGATGCGGTTGAGAACATTTTCAATCACCAGAGCAGGGAGCTTATGGTCCTTGAAATAGGAGGACATCTGGGATGTTCAGGAGTGGAATGCCCCATCTTGGGAGCAGACGCGGTGGAGGCGAAGGAATTGGGAGTAGGGGATCGCATTCTTGCAGGAAGGTGCGTGAGAGGAAGTGTAGTCCAGGTAGCTGTCGGAGTCGGTGGGCTTGAAATAGATGTCAGTTCCGAGGAGGTCATCAGAGATGGAGATAGAGAGGTCCAGGAAGGAGAGGGTCTTCCCCAGCTCCACCCCTCCTCTCTTTGTTTATTGCTGAGTTCCCTCACCCCTCCCTATTTCTGAAGAAGGGTCCCGACCTGAAACATCAACTTTCCTGCTCCTCTGATGCTGCCTGGCCTGCTATGTTCTTCCAGCTCCACACTATGTTGTCTCTGCCTCCAGCATCTGTAGTTCTTGCTATCCCCGCTGAGAAAGGAAGTTTTATTATCTATTGCAGATGGTGTGTACTATGTTCCTGAGCCTTAGTGAAATTCTGAAAATCCATCAAGAAGCCTAAAGTCAGACAAACTCCAAACAGTCTAGTGAAGAGGTTTACTGAAATAATGCTTGAAAACTTTTGTAGAATTATGGGTGGTTTAAGCTATAAAAACAGAGTGGAAAGACTGGGATCTTTTTCATTGGAGCATAGGAGGTTGAGGGGTGACCTTTTAGAGGTCTATAAAATCATGAGGAGCATAGATAAGTTGAATGACAAAGGTCTTTTCTCTAAGGTGGTAGAGTTCAAAGCTAGGAGTATATTTTTAAGGTGAGAGAAAGGTTTAGAAAGGCACAGGAGGGGCAATATTTTTACACAGAGAGTGGTTTGTGTGTGACATGAGCTGCCAGAGAAAGTGGTGGATGCAGGTACAGTTACAACATTTAAAAGACATTTGGATAAATATATGAAAAGGAAAAGTCTGGAGGGATATGGTCCAAGCACAGGCAGGTGGGACTAGTTTGGTTTGGGAATATGGTTAGTGTTAACTACTTGGATCGAAGAGTCTGTTTCCATGCTGTATGACTCTATGACTCTCTGACTTCCACAAAGTAGACTGAAGGACGAAACTTCGCGCTGCTCCAGATTTCTGCCTTGCTGCTTTATCCTAGTATTTTATCCTGACTTTAATGCTGAGAGCTTTACAGTACAAAAGGAAGCTAGTTGTCCCATTGTGCCTGTCCCACCTCTTTTGAAAGATGTATCTAGTTAGTTCTGTCTTTATTTTTCCTTCCCTAAAATGAAGAAAAAAAACCTCCTTCATAATCATATCCCATTCCTTTTTGGAAGTTACGACTGTATCTGCTTCCTTCCAAGGAATATTTTGCAGATCACAACAACTCATTGATTAAATCAATTTCTCAACCATCTGGTTGTGTTTTGGCAATTACTTTAATTCTGTTTTTAATGTCTCATCTGCAGGCTTCCCCATGAAAATGGTTCTGGACAACTTTCTTATATTTAACCTCTCCACTCTCAGGAGAAAAATTCCAACTTCTCTAGTTTCTCCCAGAATTGAAATTCATCATCCTGACATCATTCTGGAAAATCTACCTTGTGTGTCCCTCTGTAAAATCTTGGTTTTCTTACAAAGTGTGGCACTTAGAATTAAACATGTTTCACTGAAGTCAAACCACTGATCGGTAGAGATTTTCCAAGACCTCCTTATTTTTGTCCTTCTACTTCTGTTTGTGAAGCCAAGGATATTATCTGATGCATAGGAGGCTGTGACATAGTGGTAATATTGTTGATCTAGTGATTCAAAACCTCAGGCTGATTTTCTGTCAACATGGGTTTGGATTCTATCAACGCAGATGGTAATACTTATATTAAAACAAAACTACCCTCAAAGCCCATTACTACACAAAATATCCAATTTACCATACAAACTAATGTCATGTAGGGAAGGATTTCTGCCATCCTTACTTGGTCTGGCTCACATGTAACTCCAGATCCACAGCAATGTGGTTGACTCTTAGCTACCCTCTGGGCAAATAGAGAGGGCAATAATTGCTGTCCAACATCTGATGAAAGCTTTTTAAAATGAAACAAAAATCAACCTTTTTCACCAGTATAATAAATTCAGAGACAGCATTTTGCGCTTCAACTTGTGGCTTTTTGGACAATGAACACAAACACTATCAAATTGCAGTAAGTGTACAGATAATTAGTTAGAAGGAAACCAAAGCTACAAGAGGCAATGTCTGTGTTTTAGGTAGCTATTCCAGGACAGGGAGCAGCTCTGTCCAGACAGGACTTGCGATCACACAATCTGTGTTCTGCAGCTTCAAAAAGATAAATGAGGTGTGGTTACAGAAATAACACAAACAGATATCCCTGCTACCCAAGAGCACTGAGGGCAAGTAGTTCAATTTTCTCCCATGATGCAGTTGAGAAGTGATGTCTGGAATTATGCCCATTCCTATCAACATCTATTTACACTACTTTCCCTTCTATCTCATTAACCTTCTCCACAGGCGTAAAATTGGTTGCGAGGTATTGAGAGCTGAGGAATGTTGCAACATATGTTTCTTTTAACGAGAAAATTAACCTTCAAGCCATCTGCTCGCCATTTTGGAAGCACGAGCATGGCAAGTCTGAGAACGTACAAATGTGGAATCTTTTCCATTTTAATAAGATCCTGCCGATGATATATAAATGTATTCAAAGAAACAGAAAAGATTGTGCACATTCATTTTAGAAGTGTACAACAAAGTAATAGAAAAAACAATTCTTCTTGAGCCTACATTTCGATATTTAATTTTTTACCTGCTTTGAACAAGTTAGGCTGAATTTTCCTATTCGCTGTTCACATGTAGTGGTGAGTGAATTAAATGGGACTGAAGTTTTACCAAAAATCACTTAAATATTCCATTTTGTAAAGGTTCATGGAGGGCTTCTCTCCCTGAACTTTATTGAGTTGTCTCACACAATTCTCTGCACATCACATGCAGTTGAGGCCAAAACATAAAATGTTTTGAAAAAGGAGCTGGACATAGTTCTTGGGGCTAAAGGGATCAAAGAGTATGGGGACAAAATAATAGCAGGGTATAGAATTGGATGATGAGCCATGATCATATTGAATAGTGGCGCAAGCTCAAGGGGCTGAATGGTCTACTCCTGTTCCTATTTTCTACGTTTCAATATTTCTGTATTATGTGTGCACCATGCCTCCAGCATTACTACACTCATACAATCTTGTGCTCATCAGCAGTTGAAGCACTTGGCCCTGCCAGGATCTTACAGGATTTAAGGCCCTGCTGTGAACCAACTCAACAATGCAATAGGCCTTCACAGTAATAGTAATGGGAGAAACATGAAGAAGAAAAGCTTCTAAGAGTATTAAGGATGCATGGGTAATACTGTATGGAAATAGAAGCTCACATTTGTAAATGTATTGCCACCTTGCGTCAACACCTGCCTAATTGACTGTCACTGAAACTGAAACTCTAAGAATAAAGCTACACAGTCCAGCCATCCTTAGCATCATATAATGATAACAACCCTACCCGAAGGAATGCTGCTCTTTTCCTAACACCCAAAATAACTCTACATCTTATCATGGCATCACATATTGGAAAGGCTTCAAGCAATTGAGAATATTAACTTTTATTGAACAATAGGAAAAGCAAAGAAAGAACAAACAAAAAATCTTCGTGAGACTAAACAGCAATTGATTGCCTTTCAAGCCAGAACATATTTACACTCAGTGAATGTTTTATTTTCAGTTAATCAGTTAAGCCCTATCTTGGTTATTTTGCCCAACTCAGCTCCACTTTATCCTCCTGATGCTCCTCCTACTCAACATCCTCTTCCTCCTCCTCAGAAGACTGTTGCAGCTCTTCCAGCTCTGCAGCATCCGTCACATCCTGCTCTTTGTCTGCATAACATGCTATAATTATGCAGCATACTCTTACTCAGCTACAAAACAAGACCCTCCAAGATCATTCTAAACATCAGAAGTTCATCTTCAAGAGGCCTATCATCTGCTCCATGGTGGCCCTGGTGGAATAGTGGGCAGCATTATTGTTACACTTGGTCTCAGTCAGGGGATTATTTAATGGAATCCTCATCCATGGCTGTGGTGGGTAAACCTTATCTCCCAGGAACAACCTTTGTAAAGCAGAAATTGAACTAGGAACCTGAGATCTTTTCTGGATAGGGGCATCGTGGCAGCTTCCAGTAGACTTCTATGATGCGGCACCAATGATCACAGATGACTTGTTCGATGACTGGATGGAACACTTTCCTGTTGACGACATCAGCCATGTTTTGATATGGCACTCGTAATGCAATTTGTGTACAGCTTATAGCACTCCGCACCTGAGGGAAGTCAGTGGTGTTTCAAAGTCCATGACTTGAGCTGCTGCCGTGACCTTTACACTGAGTGATGAGGTAAAGTGGTTTGATCTGGCACAGATTGCACTGTTAACATTCCTCACACCTCTGGCAGATTCCACACAGGTCCCCATTGGATCTATGGCAGCAGCATAAGAACTTGTGACCATTGGCATATGATGGCCACCCAATCGTTCAGGTCACAGGTCTGCAGCAACACTATGCCCCATATTTGGAGTAAGTTGCATAGAGTCATAGAGACCAAAAAAGGCCCTTCAACCCATCAAGTCTGCACCGCCAAAAACACCTGACTATTCTATTCACTTTCCCCAGCATTTGTCCTATAGCCTTGTGTGCCTTTACATATCAAGTGCAATTCTAAATATTTCTCCAATGTTATGAGGATTTCAGCCTCTACCACCCCTAAAGACAGTGAGTTCCAAATTCCCACCACCCTCTGAATGTGAAACATTTTCCCCACATCCCCTCTAAAACTCCTGTCCTTAAATCTATACCTCCTGGTGACTGATCCCTCAACCAAGGGGAAAGGTTCCTTCCTCTCTCTGCCTTCTATAATTTTATATATCTCAATCATGCCATCTCCTCAGTCTCCTCTGCCCCATGGCAGGCACCCCAAGTCTGTCCACAACAAACCAAAGCAGAAGCTGCTGGAAAAGCTCAGCAGGTCTGGCAGCATCTGTGGAGAGAAATCAGAGTTCATTTCAGGTCTAGTGGCCCTTCCTCAGAACTGACGATAGCTAGGAAAATGTCGGTTTATGTGCAGAGGATAGGGTGGGGGAATGGGGTAGGAGTAAAAGATTGGTGGGGATAGAGTCCAAAGAGAGAAAAGAGCAGTTGGACAGACAACGTAGTAGATAATGATCTGGCTACGAGGGTGAATAGCTGTTAATGGAGACTGTTGCCGCTAACAATAGGTAGTGTGTAATGGCAGACTAAGTGATAACAAGGCCTGGTATGTGGGGTAGGGGGCTAGGGCATGGGAGACTTCAGGACCTAAAGTTATTGAACCCAATATTGAGTCCAGAGAGCTGCAGGGTTCCCCAAGCAGCAAATGAGGTGATGTTCTTCCACACTGCACTGAGCTTTATTGGAACACTGCAACAGGCCTAAGACAGTCTGTCCAATCTCTCTTCATAACTTAAACTCTCTGGGTCAGGAAACTTCATGGTAAATCTCCTCTGCACCCTCTCCAGTGCAATCATATCCATCTTACAATGTGGATTCTAGAACAGCACACAATATTCTCGCTACACTGATAAATATCTAAGATATGATCCGGAATTAAAACTATACCTTCATAATCTCACAGATGGAATCACACATGCACAACACCAAAATGGAAAAAAAAACCATTTTCTGCAGCCATGATGGTTTTTTTTAAAATAACAAAAATCAAAAGGGACCTAACGATATCTGGGGGCCAAAGGTCTGAAAACAAAGGACAGATGTTATGACTTCTAACATCCACTTGTCCCTGTTGATGAAGCCAATTGCTAACAATCATAGATTGATGGCAAGTGTCCAGCTCTGGCTTCAATCTACTTGGATTGAGGCAATGGGGATTAGTCATGGTCTATTTCTTCGTGTTTATCTAGTTAGACAGATTTACTGCTATTTTGGAATTCCATCAGGTTCCTATGGACTTCTTTGCAAACAGGATTTCACAAGAGAGTCTTGCAGCTCCACTGGTGTCTTCCTTACACAGATTCTTGGGTCTGTAGACCCAAGAAAGAATAGTGAGGCAATCCTTAGCATTAGGACCCCTAGTCCTCTCAAAGCTCACTACTATCTTCTCAAGGTCAACCAGGGGCGACACGGTGACTCAGTGGTTAGCACTGCTGCCTCACAGTGCCAGGGACTCAGGTTCAATTCCACCCACGGGCGACTGTCTGTGTGGAGTTTGCACGTTCTCCCCGTGTCTGCGTGGGTTTCCTCCGGGTGCTCCGGTTTCCTCCCACAGTCCAAAGATGTGCAGGCTAGTTGGATTGGCCAGGCTAAATTGCCCGTAGTGTTCAGGGATGTGTAGATTAGGTGGGTTATAAGGGGCTGGGTCTGGGTGGGATGCTCTGAGTGTCGGTGTGGACTTGTTGGGCCGTAGGGCCTGTTTCCACACTGTAGGGCTTCTATGAATTCAATGAAAAACTAAGAATAGGCAAAACTGATAGACAGCTAGTGACTCCCACATCTCACAGCTACTCTCTACTAAAATCAATGAGCACAAAAAAGGCAAGCTGAGAGCTAAAGATGGATGTAACCATGTCAGCGCGAGAGTAACCTGTGTAAATACATGAGATGCATGGTTGTCTCTGCATGCTAAGCAACCAATCAGAAGCAAGCAAGTGGTGGGCATTTTCAGCTCCAGAGAAATTTATTGGGTTGGTGTGTGAGTTGATCTAAGACCAGACACAATGATGTGGTGAAGCTGGTTATTTGTCAATGCAGAGACATGTGGATGAGTGGTTGAGGAGGTTGTGCATACAAAAGGAGTGGAATAACGTTTGAGACAGGCATTCATTGACCAGCAGCTACTCAGTACGCACTTAATAAAAGCAAAATACTGCACTTGCTGGAAATCTGAACCTAACACAGAATTGCTGAAGAAGCTCAGCAGGTCTAGCAACATCTGTGGAAAAAGAAACAATTAATCTTTCGAATACACTATGGCTCGTCTTCAGAGAGTGTGACTTTCAAGAACTGAAGAAGAGTCATATTTGACTTGAAACGTTAACTCTGTTTCTCTCCCAACGGATGATACCAGACTTGCTGAGTTCCTCAGCTTTGTACCAGCTCTGCTTTACCTGTTCAGAATTTGCACTATCTACTTTCAGAGTGAAGGAGAAGCATATTGCAGGTGAAATGTAACTAGTGTAATTTAATGAGAAGCTTGAGGAGAAAGTTAGGAAAATGTTTCTCACTGTTGAGAACTTAACTTTATCCCTCTCACCCTATTTTGCTACCATAGTTGTCATGGTTTCACCAAACCGGGGTGAGAAAAATTTCCTGCAGTGGGTTTGTAGGAAGTTTATATTTATACCTCCTTAGCCTGAGGGACCAATGAACAACAATACAAGATCAAACATATTTCTGGCATTATACACTCAAATCTGAATTTCCTTGAACTTTTACAGTAGGTATTTGCTTTGTCCTCCAAATCTGTCCGTGCAAATGTAGAGGAAGTTCCACTGAACTGACTCTGTTTGTACCCTCTCAGTTATAAAAGTATATCTTCTGACTGGAGTCAATGGGTTGTACTCAAAAGAGGTAACTCCAATTCTTTATATTCCTAACCTGGAAGATCCTGGCTGAGATCTGCTAGTTCCACACTGCTCATGGATGATTGAAAAGCTCATAACATTTGCATAATTCAGCATGAGATCTAATCACTGATTGACTGTACTGCTCAACGAATTGTTTGGTTTAACTACATTAAATATTACAGAGTCCATTAAACTGAAGACAATTCCTTCAAGCTGTATTCTGAATTTATAATTATTCATCTGCATTTGTCTGGTGTTCATGTATTTCAATTTACTTGCTTTAAACAGTAGAGGTGCCAGAACTTTTGCCAAGTACTAGAAATTTTGCCATCATGAATCATATGCATAAATCATCAGGAACCATTTTCCAATGGGATGGATTTGCATGTTCCTGGAATTCCTCTAGAACTGGCAAACCAACAAAGCATATGATATCTCCTGCTTCTAGGGTATGTTCCTTTGTGGCAGCTATTGTGGTGAAATAGGAATATGATTTCTCAGCCATTCTCATTCCCAGGGTATACTTTGTGACTTATTTAGAAGTTACAATGAGATTCAGTCAAATGTTAATGCAAAATTAATTAAAGTGTAGGTAAATGAAAAGAATTTGCTCCGCCAATATTCAACTTTAGCAGAGATTTTGGTAATTGAAGCCCTAAGGTCATTTTCTTGCCAAAGTATGTTTCTTTTTTCCCATTGCATTATTAATTTTCTAAGAAGAGGAAGGATAGGTAGTAATAGATGTAATTAATGATTAAACATACCCTTGCTGTTATAGATATGCACAGAGTGCAATCAAGTGCCACACAAATTATTTAACTGCATTTAAACATTAGATCTATTTTCAAGAACCAACTTCTCAGTATCTTTGATGTACATTTATCATTAATCTTATATAATCATATTCCTTAATGATGTTACTCTGAGGGATATTTTGATAAGTTGATTTGGATCCAATGAGTTAAATCTTAATGGAACAAACCAACATACAAGTGGGGAAGTCAGGAACAGTCTGGGTTTGCCATGGCTCCTGAACTTACCAGCAGCTTTAGCACCCAGTTTTCAGGTTTCCTATCCAATTACAATGAGAATATGATGGTGATCCACACTGTGCGAATGAAGACTCTCTAACAAAAGGGGTCCTCGCTGCAGAAAAGGTCCTTATGATGGATACCAGAATAAAGGACATGCCAGGGAGTTAACATATCAGGTCCAGTGACCCTTCCTCAGAACAGTTCTGAGGAAGGGTCACTGGGCCGAAAATGTTAAATCTGATTTTTTTCTTCACAGATGCTGCCAGACCTGCTGTTCCAGCAACTTTGCCTTTGTTCATGATTTACAGCACCCGCAGTTGTTGCGGTTTTTAACACACATGGCTGAGTGACTTTCCCACCATCAAAATCCCTGTGACTAATTTTTATAGCCTAATAACCACCACAGTATGGGTCTGCTTTATTTCTTATTAACCTATTTTTTCTAATCAACCTGTTCAAAGATGATACTACACACTTCTGGAACAGGTGGGATTGAACCTGGGCCTCCCAGTCCAATGGTAGGGACACAACTACTGTAACAGATATTCTTAGATAGTGTCCCATGCAGGTATTCAGGAATTCTGAAGAAGGGTCCTGACCTGAAACGTCAACTTTCCTGTTCCTCTAATGCTGCCTGGCTTACTGTGTTCCTCCAGCTCCACACTGTGTTGTGTCATACTCAGTGAGCTACATAGGGTAATTAACTAATAATTCCTCATTGGCCTTGTAGGGGTATCACAGTTTACTTTAAAGTCTTGTAATTTTGTTACAGCATGGCTTCTTTCCAATGGGCACTTATTTGTATTAGGTTACTTCAAGACAGAATAGAGACAAAGTAAAACTCGGATTGTTGACGCCAGAAAGTGTATGCTTGTAATGTTTAACACTGTGATAAATGTAACACAAATATGACAGGATTTGCTCCAGTTCTATCCTCAACAACTGGCAGTAAAGGATGGTTAGCTGAAGGTGTAGTGTTGAAGTAAGAAACAAATCAAACAGAAATCGCAAACTTAATGGTCATTATGCAGAATGGTAGACAACAAATGCAAATTGTCAAGCAATATCTGTGGACAAAGTAACAGAGTTAACATATCAGGTTGATGTCTACAAAGAAATGGATCAGAAATATTAGTTCTGTTTTTTAACTGTATAATACCTGTCCTGGATTGCCCTATCAAGATGGAACACCTCACATTTATCTAAATTAAACACTATCTGCCACTCTTTGGCCCATTGGCCCATCTGATCAAGATGTCATTGTACTCTGAGATAACCTTCTTCACTGTGTACTACACCGCCTATTTTGGTGTCATCTGCAAACAAACCTCCTATATTCTCGTCCAAATCATTTATATAAATGAAGAAAAATTGTAGAATTATTGAGTAAGTGGACACAGGTTGCAATCCTATTATTGAGAAACCAAATAATGGCAGTGGTACTGTTACTTCAGAAAAGGCTTACTCAACAGCATATGTATGTCACTGAAGAATACATCAGTATTTATAAAATTGCTTTTTCTAGCTACTTTACATGAAGTACAGTTCTCTTTAACAAAATACATTGAATAACAGAAATAAAATATTTTGTGAGCTAATTGTCTATTGGGTAATGATGAAAATTTGGACCTTCCTTTGAAATTTTTGGACAAAAGTTTCAAAAGAAAATATTGTATGCCTATGAGACATGGTTAGGCTTTGATTTTGAAAAGAATTGTTGGAGGATTACATCATGGACTTCAATGGGTTGTTTAATGGATTTTATGAAATTCAATTTGGGGATCACTGGATCAGAACTATGTGTTTAAGTTGTTGGATGTGCCCAGATTTCTGGTTCTATTTGTTGTTCGTTTCATGCAGAGGGAGCCCCTGTTAGGCTGCTTCTCTGAAAGAAAGGGTACTGGGAGAGAATCATTTCCTTCAATCTTAGTAGAACAAGTGGCATATTCTTTGGTGTCACAAAGAATAGGTGACCCAATCATTTCTAGATTTCAAAATGGATCAGACACTGGACATAGATATTAATACATTGCAAGCATTAGGAACAGACAGATTGAATTTGAAAGCACACGTACCAGAACTGGCATCTCCAACAGGAAACAGAGTTGGAACCCCAACAATAGGCAATTTAATCCCAGGAATTACCAAAATGATTAAACTATGAATCACCATGTTATTCTGCCACAAACTGTGTAAAGCAGAGAGGGAGGATCCTGAAAATGCACCTCATTCAGAAAGTTCTTGGAAGAGAATAAAGGTTGATAATGAATTGAAGCAATTTTCCTACTCTCAAAGAGTTGTAGCCCTGTACTGAGTGTGTTAACCACAATGCAGTAACTGTGCTACATAAAACTTGCACTTCAACAGTGTGGAACACATTAGTTAAAACATTACTTTGATTCTCAAGGATCAACATAAGTTTACAAAATATAAAAGCACAATTTACTTTATGTTTGGTCTTGGCAACAGATTAAGGTCATTAAAGGGAACTGTATTTCACGTAAAATAGTTGCAAAAAGCAATTTTATAAGCACTGATGTATTCTCTAGTGAGATATGTATGCTTTTGAGTAAACCTTCCATGGAAAAGACACAAATTAAACTTGACATAAAGCATGATAAGGCACTTACTTTGGAAATTCAGTGAATCTGCAATTTATCCAATCAGGAGATTATTTTACCCCCTTAACAAAACCTGCTGTTTCTCATCAGACTATGAGACAAGTATTAATGGTATCAATTGATAAGAATCAGAGAGGGAAAAAATCAAATTGTTGCTTATAAATTTAACTGCTAGTTGACTGTTCAGGATGATGGTTAAACAGTGCCTGGCGGAAAGGCGTGAAAGAGGGGAGATTAACAAAGTCCTTACACGTGCTGATAGTGCCTGCAGAAGTCACTTGCTCATTGGGAAACAAAAGGATATTAGAAAAACACATCTATTAGACTAAGCAGATGGTCAAACTGCTGTAGTTCTGGCAGACGTGGAAATACAAGTTGAGCCCATAACTTAAATGGTTTACATAATGAATATATATCACTGGACAGGCAAAGAAAAAGAATGAGAAGGAGAAGTGCTTATGATTACAATATTTTGATGTTGTCAATAAACATGAGGATAAACTATCAGAGGATGGTAAAGGAAGGGAATTTGATGGTTGGAGGAAGTTGGAGCTGTGGAACAGTTTACAGATGGCTAGTTTTGCAGCAAAAATAGATCTGTATTGAAAAATAAACACAGCAACTGGCAATTGACCACACTGGCAAAATTTGAGTTTTAAGGATGCAAGTGATATAAACATTTAAATCTCATTGTCACTTCATTGCTGTTAGAAGCATTTTTATTTATTTTTTCCCTCTTTCGTGGAATGTGAGTGTTGTTGGAAAAACCAGCATTTCTTGCCTATCCCTATTTGCCCTTGAACTGAGTGGCTTGTTAGGGTAATCAAGAATCAACCACATTGCTGTGGGTTTGAAATTACGTGTAGGCCAGATCAGCTAAGGACAGCAGATTTCCATTCTTGAAAGACACTAGTGAACCAGGTGGGTTTTTACACCGATTGTCAATGACCTCATAGTTACCATTACTATGAGTTATTCAACTTATATTGATCGAATTTAAATTCCCTCAGCTACTACAATGGAATTGGAGCCCTCATGCCCAAAGCAGTAGTCTAGGTCTCTGGATTACTCGTCCAGTGACATTATCACTCTACCGTCACTTTCACTGGGTCTGTATTTTGAAGAAGTCTTGTTAAAAACTTATGTAGTGTTTTCATTTAATAAATTTCAAAAAATTATTCTTGGGCTATGACTCACACTGGCAAGGCAAGCATTAATTGCCCTTCACTAATTACCCTTAAGGAGGTGGTGAGCTGTCTTCTTGAATGATTGAAGTACAGTTCTGTTAGGGGTAGACTTCCAGGAATTTAAACCGACATCTTTGAAAGAATAGCAACATAGTTCCAAGTCAAATAGTTTGTGACTTAGAGGGGTACTTGTAAGTGATGGTGTTCCTTAGCTTTCCTTGCGTTTCTAAGAGACAGAGGTCACAGGGAAGGGGCAATCAAAGGAACCTTGGCAAGTTGCTACACTACATCTTGTAGGTGGTACACACTGCTGCCACTTAGCACCAATGGAAGATGAAATCCATGTTTAATATGGTGAATGCATTGCTCTTCCAGCAGATTACTTTGTCTAGGATGGTGTTAAACTTCTTCAATGTTGCTGGAGCTGTACACATCTGAGTAGTGGAGAATATTCTATCACGTTTCTGATTTGTGCTCTGTAGATTGCAAGCAGGCTTTGGGTAATCAGGAGACAAATTACTCCAAGCTTCTCTCACATTCAAGTTTCAGTGCATCGACCCTTAACAACTCACAGATTTATCCATCTTCATCTTACATTAGATGTTTCACATTAGCAGAGTTTAAAAGAAACATTTTCCCTGTTTTGAACAACATTTCGGATGTTACCATCTCTTTGTGTAAAAAAGTGTCAATCTATAAAATTGTACATTGGATAAATGTTTGCATTTCTAAATTCTGCAAAATGTTGATTATATGTCTGACATACAGTAGCCTTAAATCTGAAAGTATTGCAATTGTAGTCTAACCACATGAAGTCTTAATCAGCTGTAGACTAAATGTGTACAACAAATATCTCTCACTGTGTGCCTGTACACCATGTCTCTGGGTCCAGACCCGAAACGTCAGTTTTCCTGCTCCTCTGATGCTGCTTGGCCTGCTGTGTTCATCCAGCTCTACACCTTGTTATCTCTGCTTCCCTATGATGTCATTTTTAAACCCAGATGTTTCTAGTTTCTGGCAGCTTAGTTTAGAGATAACGGCACAAACACCAACTACCTATGACATGGACTTTCCCAAAGTGATCAACTGCAATCCCCCGAATCTCATTGATCCAAGACTAACCGTGCAAGGTTGACTTGCAATACAAAAAAACGAATTTTGCTTTCAGTATTTTCTCCTGAGGCTGTTTAGGAATTCAGTTGACTAACTGTGAGAATGAGGTATGTTTGTAAACTTCTGTTAACAGTTGCCTCACAGAGAAGATGATTGGATCAGACATCTCCTGGTGACTGAACCTGGGAGCGCAGTCCATGCCATTATCAGTACAATGTAAGGCAGTCTGCTGGGAATTGATTTATTCTTGCGATCACTGGATATTTCTCCTCAATGTGGTACAAGACAAAAAGGAATGTGGCAATCCTGCTCATGTACTTTCAGGAATCGGGGGTAGGGGGTGGAAGCGGGGGTGGGAAGAGATTTATCTTGAAGGAGTTTCTAACGAGCCTCCATTATCTTTCTTTCCGTCAGAATGGAAAAATTGCCATACTTCAGCTCAAAAGAGAACTCGCCTGAACAATATGGCTGATCAAATGAAACTGTTTTGTAGAACATTATATCAATGCAGGTCACACTGACCCTTCACAATATTTTCTGCACTGGTGAAGTTGTGTTGCTATTTGATCTGCTGTATTGATTGCAAGCGGGGCTTACAGCATCTTCTCAAACAGTTACACAGTGCAATTTTCTGCACTGCAGACATTAGAGTCGGAAGTATTACTGGTTGTGGATTTTAACCATCTGCTGATTTTATCTGCTTCATGTGACTACTGCAGTGCTGAGATTTTGTGCATCTTTGACAACAAGAGGCTGCACTTCCTACTCAGTGAGCATATCACTGGGCAGTGCACTTCTCAGTGAATCTAACTGAACCCTGGTGGCGGACATGGGGACAAGGTCTTATAGGGGTCTGAGTGACATAGGCAATGGTGAGATTTGTGGCAGAATCAGATGGGAAATGTGGTGAGCCCCATCTCGATGTCGAGATCATCTCACATCATCTTTTATGCATTTCACAAGAAACATGGTGAGTTTATCACGAAGCAGTGAGGAGTTGCTAACTAAGAGGGATTACTGCTTATTAAACATCTTTTTAACAGCACTCCATGGCTCATTAATATCGCATAAACCTCACCAAATAAACTGAAAATCAAGAAATCTCGACATGGAAGCAAAATCGAACACCTGACAAATTCAGCTCACTGAAGAAAGTTGCATTTGATTAAACTTTAGCACAGGCCACAATACACAGGCACCAGACACAAGCACCCCTCAACCACAGCATCTCTCCAGTACTGGCAGGGCATGATGGAAAAATAGACTTGAATTGCAGGTTGCACTGGCAATTATAATTACGGGACTTCAGAAGGAGCACTTTGTGAGTATAATCAAGGAGCCAGCTCATAGATTGGACCAGGCTGTATCTCAGAGCTACCTGCTTGCTCTCTTAGCCCTCACTGACATGTCGACTATCTGCTTGCTGACAACATCCATGCCTTGTCACCATAAACCATCCAGGCCAAAGTAGGACACGTGATCGACATCATATCCTCAAGCTGGAACTGCCCTGTCCCTTTGTGAGGAAAAGCTACCTGTGCCAGGTTCTCCAAGCACAGCCTCATCTTGAGCGTCATTGACTGGGACAATGGACTGCAGGTTTGTGTGCTCCTCTCCAGCAGACCCTGAGAGTGCTGGGCCTGGTTCTCTATGGCAACCTCAAACTGTCCATAGTGGCAGACAGGCAATCACATGACATGCTGCACTGCTGCAGCTTCTGGGCAATGAAGGCAACTGTGTCCGAAAATGCTGTCAGTTGTTCCTATTCATATGGATGAAGTCTCAGATGGCCAACACCACAGGGTCTTCTCCTGCCTGGACCTGAGCAGGTTCTTGGTCTCCAGTGCTCCTTTGAGCGTCTGAGACTTGACCATTTCTTCCTCTGCCACCCTGTGGCGTTATCATGGTGAGGTATCCCCAGCTAAGGCTCCCGCACTTTCTTGATGTTCCCACTGAAATGTCTACATCTGAGTGAAGTTGGGTTATTGCAAGTCGCAGCCTTAAGGCTGCTTTCTCTGAGATATCAGTGCCCTTGTCCTCAGAGTTTCAGAAGGTGAATCCGGGGGGAGGCAACATTTCTGTACAGAGGTGGTCGACATGCTGCCTGTTACCTCCAAGACTCAAGGGAGGGAAGGCATCATGACCAAATACAAGTGGCTACAAGTGGTGTGCAATGAATGGGACTGACCATGGGGTTACTATGAAAGTTGCACTGGAATTAAGAGTGGTACTTTGCGATAAATTAATATTTCAGGATTCCCGCAGAAGCAGTCTCTATCTTCTCCTGTGAGGGCCAGGATTCGCTCCTTGTAGGGAACTGTGAAATGTAACATCAGACTCCCCTCTACCCATACGCATTTGCTCTGCACTTATATGGGTTGCACTTCTCCGTGATGAGAGGAAGGGAGGAATTGAGTGGGGAAAATGGTGGCACAGCTGTTAGTGCTAGTACGGGTGGTTTAAAAAAAAGTGGTGAGAATTTCCAAGGGAGTGAGGAGGCAGCACAGGGGCCATGCAGAGTCCACAGTCTGAGAGACTGGGGTGGGTAAGAGTGAGTGATGGTGGATATAACAGATAATAGTGAGACTGGCGGAACATGAGCCTCGCTGGCAGGTGGGTACAGTAGCAGAGATACAATGAGTGTGAGGTAACAGACAGAAGACTGTGGCACATGCCCTGGTGTAACAGAAAGATCACTACCCTGGCTGTTCGTCCAAGCCATGGAAATATCATTGGCCCAGTGATAACCTGGTACCAGGCTGTCACAGTCTGTTGGCATGGCCTCCTCTGCCAGTCCTGGGAGTAGACAACAATCCTCTTTTGCATCATCCCCTCGACAGGACGTCGAGGTCCCTGTCAGAGAATCATGGTGCCATCTTCCTCTTCTCTGGCATGGGCAGATTCTGCCTGGCAACAACCCAGGCTCCCAACAGCCATTAGGAATGCCCGAATGACTGGATAGAAAGTCAACATGTTGTGTTTAGGAAGAAGGGGTGAGAGAATGCGACAGGCCTCACCGTAAAAATCCCTCCAAAAACAACAAAGCAACTCAGACTTGGGAAAAACAAAATGTAGGACTCAGCCCAGGGATGCTGTTGAGCACTCCTTGAACTCATTAGAGTGGGTTAGGTGATTTTTTTTCAGTTGAATGGGGGTTCCGCCCAGCGGTGAAAGATGGTGCCTGAGGATCAGCGAATCCATTGTTGGTTGGGTCCGGCGCTGGCAGTAGTCAAGCGGTGGCGGAAGGGTATCACAGCGGCTTTGACGAGATAGGCCCAGCAGTGAGAGATGTGACTTCGATGTTGGTTGATTTGGCACAGGCAATGGCGAGGCAGTGGCAGAGGCGAATTGGCCGAGCGGAAGATGGTGCCTGAAAAGTGACGACTTCAGAATTGGTTGGGTCCGGCGTAGACAGCAGCGAAGCATTGGAGGAGGGATGGCAGCACAGATGTCATTAGTGATGAGGTGGTTCAGGACTGATGGGCTCTCTTTATCTTTGTTTCTTTTACTTAGTCTTAAATTATTCAAATTGGCACCAAATGAAAGTTTTTGATTGTATTCTTACTGTAAAATACATATGACAACAAAATCATTCATTCATTCAGTTACATCACAGCAATACCTGCATTTCAGAAGTACTTAAAAATCCATAAAACACTTTGAAATCATGAAATGGCTCTGGATAAATGCAAGTGATTTCTTCCTTTATCTTCTTCAAAAGGATGCCTGTACCTAATTGAGATACTGTGAATCCTATTAATCATTGGATTTTTGAATTGCATCACCTGACACCAGCTTTCTCCATGAGACTATATAAATATCATTGAATCTCTCCTTCAAGTTAA
Source organism: Rhincodon typus (assembly GCF_021869965.1). NCBI lineage: Eukaryota > Metazoa > Chordata > Chondrichthyes > Orectolobiformes > Rhincodontidae > Rhincodon > Rhincodon typus. The sequence goes on from NC_063333.1 coordinate 133,575,884, forward strand.
TATAACTCCAACAGTGGAATTAATATGGAACATTCTTGTGGACTCTATTGTTGACTTAGGTCCACAGATAAGGGGATGGCTGGCTACAGACAGGGTAGCAGTGATTAACATTTGAGGCAAAAATTTAAGAAGACTGGGATTGATAACTTTGCTTTGATTAAAAGTATCAAGGGTCATGGATCAATGATACTAAACCAGTTGAAGAACGGTTCAAGTATGATCTAATGAAGAACAGATCAAACAGTCCGAATGGTCTACTTTTGTTCCAGGGTAGTAAGATAAAAGGCTGATCATTTTAAATAGAGTACGAGAAAGCAATGACAGGGAGAAATGAATACAAAAGATCATGGGCAGAATGAGAGAAAAACAAATAACAAATGAAAGCAGGATAAACAATTTTTTGGCTGTGTGTTTACTTTTGGAAACAATTGGGTTTCAGGGAGGAATGATAATTAAGAAAGACACAGTAACTTGAAAGTGCAGTGTGTGAAAAACATTTGTTAATGATCTTGTTCTACAGTCACAGAGTTAAAATTCTTTGTAGCTGTGTGCAGACACTTACCTCATTAACAACTGTAAAGTGACAGGTGCATCTATGGCTATGGAAGAAGAGAATCCTTTTATTCCTTAATCTACACATTTCAAAGATCATTCCACATTCTCAACATGAAAATGTGGTTATGCATTGTTCAATTGTAATGCTTAAAAGTTGAAGAGACGTGTAGTGATAAAAATCCTAAGGGTTTGGTACAGAGCCAGAAGGAGCAGAAAGACCTATATGCATAAAACATTAGCATAGATTGTATTACATTAGTGTCGCCATTTTAAAGCATTAGATTCTTGGAGCGTGACACTAGCACAATTTAATAAGAATCAAGTAGTAATGGGGATGCAGTATTTTTGCTGTGTCACCCTAGGGAGGTTGAAGGACACTCTTCATGCAGCAACCGGGGCAGTGGCAACATAAATTTATTGTATGAAGTTGTTCTAAAGAATAGAATATGATCCTGCATAAATGATCAGTGCATGTGGGGTGTTATAATTGGCTTCCATCCTCTTCCTAAGCAAAACAACTGACATTTCCATCTTCTAAAGAAAGAAAAGATTCATTTGGTTAACAATTTTATTCCACATCAACAGCATTGTTCATCCTATAGAGTATTTTGAGGTGCAGCAATTGTTGTATAACCCAGGGACATATAGCAGCAAATTTGCAGACAGCTAGGTCCCACAGACAGCAGGGTCCATGGCTATGTAATCTATGTTAGTGGTGTGGGTTGAGGGATAAATATTGAACAACTCCACCTTTTTCAAAGTAGTACTGAGGAATCTTTCCCTCCACGTGAGATAGTAGGTGGGACATCATTTCAGCATCTCATCCAAAAGATGGCACTGTCAACAGTGTATCATTTCCCTCAGTAGTGTCAGCCTAAATTTTGTGTCCAAGTCTCATGATTTAGACAGAAATCCATAACCTTGTGATTCAAGAGGAGGGGGTGCTATCAACTGACCCACTAATCATTATTCATTCATATTGTGGGGACATTTGCAGCAAAGAAAACCTGACAAAGAAAGGGTCAAAGTCAACTGCAAAATTATCTCCCAATTAGCAACAATCCTGGAACTGTAGCTTTTCTTCAGTAGTTTACAGTTCTTCTGTTCATGGCTCACACCCTCTGTGTTATGGAGCCCATGAGAACCCTGCCGGACATTGTTCCATCTGCGCTAGTTTAAGGGCTGACCTGACCTTTAGAGGCAAAGCAGTGTGCATCTTCTCTTGCTCATTTTTGAAGTACCAGTGAAAATTTACCTATCTGTCTGCAAGGAGTGCGCCATAAGGGTGGGCAACAAGTAAGAAACAGAAGCAATCTGAGTGGAGTCTTCATCATCACCGTCATTATCCTTCTGATGGTCTGGCTATATGTCTCCTTGTTGTTGGAAACCACTTCGATCCAGATCATTAGGGCACTGCAAAGCTAGTCCTAGGTATTGAAAGATGGCTGATGCACTGACATTTAAAGCTTTCAGATGGATTCACAGCCAGAATATAGACTTATCTGATTGAGGGATAGTAAGAAATGCATTTCTGAAGAAGGGTCCCGACCCGAAACGTCAACTTTCCTGCTCCTCTGATGCTGCCTGGCCTGCTGTGCTCCTCCAGCTCCACAGTGTTATCTTAACTGATTGAGGTATTCGATGTTTCATGACACTGGCCAATCTATCCCTGGAAGAACACATCCCCCTAATGGCTGGTAACATCATCGTGCTCGAGCTTGAGCTGGTCTCCTCAGTTCTCTGAGAAATTGTGACAGTATATTGCATATTACTTGCTTGTGTTCAATGATACATGTTTTCACATGATTTCCTCCTTAGCCGAGAGACCACAGAAACTGAGTTTGCTTGAGCTTGTTGTATATGGTTTCTTACAAGCCTGAAGTGAAATGCTTGGATCAAGATATCGAGCTTTCTGGTCTAACTAGAATAGTCTTTTTTGAGTAAATAACATGATGTTTATTGCGTCACTGCAATTATTTACAGATTACATAAATGTGATCTACATTATTGCTGGGTCTATTTAGAGAACACTAGCCCCAGGTCCATCTCCCACAAACTTCTTCCTTACTCTATCCAAGTCCCTGTTCGATAATCATAGCAGGTCATAGTTACTACAATCAATCCAAGTTTGCAGACCCTTTTAGATCCAATACAACAAGGGATTTATCCTACAAAACAGACTATTTCGGTTGCTGTTCTTGCTCATACCATCTTCTCTTGCTCACTTCTGAATTACTAGTGAAAACAGAACTATCTGTCTGCAAAGGTGAGTATGAGTGTATGAGTTGATGCTTGACTTGGATGAAGCAATGACAAAGCATACTGCAAAGTATTCAGTTCCTCTGAGGCATCCAACAATTTTTGCTTCGCGCATGAAGACCCTAAGAGGCAGGGTTGAGTAATGACAAGGCAGAAATGTTGCAATTATTAAGAAATCATATTTCACTCCCTGTTGAAATCAAGTCAATGTGACTACGTGCACATAACTGCAGTAGTTCAAGGGAACGATCAGTGAGTCTATGTGTGAGTCTTACTCTGCTTGAATTATTGCTATACACCTCCTGACTCCTCTCCAAATTTCATTTGTATTGTCTCTTTAAGTAGGTGATTTGAGATTGTGTTTTGCCAGTGCATATCACACCACCACACATCTTGGAAATGCAATAGCCAGAAGAACATATTTAATCAGTCAATCAAGTTTTCTTCTGGGTTTACTGCATGCAATTTCACCCCTATATCGAAAAACTAGGATCCTGATTACATCCTATTAATATTGACATAAGCCAACTAAAATGGTAAATTGCATTGTATAGAGGTGATTGGGGATAGAATTACTCAGCAGAGACTACTTCATAAGCCACAAATTATCTTGAGTGGTTTATTTAGGTCATATGAAGCCTAAGGTGAGATACTTTCAGGAAATACAATCCAGTTGTTATTGTGCTATAAGTAGCTTTATTCAGTGATTTTTTTTTTGCAAGCTTGGAAAGATAAATAAGTGAAACAAAATATAGATAGAAAGATAGAGATGGATAGATGGAAAGATGGATTGAAAGAAAGAAATCCACCATGATACTATTCCATTATTATGTTAAGAGTAAGTAGATTTCATTAAATGGAACTCTTAGCTAAACTTGTGTCAGGATAAGGTGCAAAATTTGCAGTTATATATAGAGAAACACCCCAAGAGGCTTCACAGTGTGAAAATCACACCCAAAGCCAAAGGAGGAAACAGTGAAAGGGTTGGAGGTGGAAAGCATTTAAACACATCAAAAAAGGTGTGTTTAATGGAGGGAAATGGTAGCTCAGTGGTTAGCACTGCTGCCTCACAGCACCGGGGGCCCAGGCTCAAGTGACTGTATATGTGTTTTTTACACATTCTCATCATGTCTGTGTGGGTTTCCTCCTGGTGCTCCGGTTTCCTCACACAGTCCAAAGATGTGTATGTTAGGTGGATTGGCTATGCTAAACTTCCCATCGTGTCCAGGGATGTGCAGGCTATGTGGATTAGTCATGGGAAATGTGGGTTACAGGGATACGGTAGGGGGGTAGATCTGGGTGGGCTGCTCTTCAGAGGGCTGGTGTGGTCTCGATGGGCCGAATGGTCTGCTTCTGCAATGTAAGCATTCTATGATAATAGTGAGCCTTAAAAGGATAAGTGGGGAAATGGAGAGGCAGAGTGAGTTCTAGATTATGGGACCCAAGTCACTTAAGGTATGGAAGCCATTGATGGGGTATATATAGAGTTGGACATGCACATGAAGCCAAAATTTGAAAAACACTTGGGGACTTCAGTTGGGAAGAGGAGAACAGAAAGTTATCGGACTGGATGAAATCAACAGAAATATGGAAAAATGAGGCCATGAACAAATTTAAACATGAAGATGAAGATTTTAAAATGCAAGTGCTGAAAGACCAGAAAGCAATAATAGGCAGCGAGTTCATGGGTGAAGAATAAACAGGGTTAAAACAAGATAAAAGCATTAAAATTTTCAAAGTATTACAGGTCATCAACAACCTGTATTCATCTCCCCATATCATTAAGAAAAATATTAAAGAAGTGAGGCACCATGAGAGGATCTTTCAGATTCTAATTGTTACATTGCACATGCAAGGTTGGAAATTAAGGCTGAGAATGGTCAAGTAAAATCTTAACTAACTGAGTGAAAAGCCAATTAAAAGGACAATAGAGAAAGAGAAAAAAATGATGGAAGTACCCTGTGTACATTAGTGTGCATTTCTCCTCTGGTTGAGTGTCTCCTGGCATTGCTTAGTCTCCTTGTCAGGAAGGGGCACATGAAATGTTTGCCTTGTTCCCCGAGATTGGGGGGGTAAGAGTGAGTGAGGAAGGATATTGCAAGCAATATTGAGACCGTCAGAGCATGAGCTTTGGTAGGAGGTGACTGTAGTAGCAGAGGGAGAGCGAGTGTAATTTAGCACAGAGACGAGTTTGGCACGTACCTAGTGGAGTGGGGAAGACCATTGACCACCTTATGGCACTGGTGACCATCCCTCCACGCAGTGGAGACAGCACTGACCTAGTAGTGAGCTCAGACCAAACTGCCTGGGCCTGGTGAGTGGCTTCCTCTGTCATTCCTGGGGGGAAAGACTCCTCTCCCTTTGAAACCATCTTAACCAGGACCTCGAGATACATGTTGGAGAGTCATGGTGCTGTCTTCTCCTTCTCTAATATCTTCCAAAAAGGTCTTGACTGAGTGGGGCAGCTTCATAGTGTGTGCACAGCAACCTTTTAAAGATGGTACAGTTGCAAGGGATGCCAGTCTTTCAGTGGATATCTGACGAGTGGCAAATTGCTCTCAGAACAGTGTCTAGTAAGATGGATCTGAAAGTAGATGTAAGGGGATGTTAGGGACAGGGCAGATAGCTTATGAGGCAAGTTTGGTAAGGTATGGCAAGAAACTTACTCGACCTTGCAGTAAAGATTCCTCAAACTCAAAGCAACTCACACTTAGCTAAAAATAGTGATGTCCAGCTTCATGTTTCAAATCAATGACCTTTCACCAGAACTGGAAAAACGAGGTAGCAATGTACTAAGTTTATAACAGGCAGAGATTCATACAAAAAAGGAACAGGTGATAGAGAACATAAAGGTCTTCCAAATGTGAAGAGAATGAGAACTCGGTGAGTAGACAATTCTGGACATGGACCCAGATTAAATTAACATGCAAAATTAACATTTGAATCAAATTTTTCGGATCTTTTAACATGTATGCTGCAAGTTTCCTTTGAACATGCCCATAATTCAAAAGCAACACAATTTTAATGTCTGAAGAAAGTTAGATCTAATCCAAAATGTTATTGTGAAATTTTATCAGTATAATAATGTTGACAGCAGTCTTGATCTTCATTGAGCTCTGTGTGTGTGTGTCTGTGTGTGTGTAAACTGCTCATGAACAACAAACAAGTTAACCTTAATTTTATAGGCTTGAAAGCTTTTTCCACAATTTTTCAGCCTTCTCATGTTTAACATCACACAAAAGGATAATTGGCTGTTGCGCGTTTTCACTGTAAATTGAAAGAAAATTTATTGCCAAAAGATCCAGAGACATGATATAACATCAACCTCTACAGCTTCTGATGTCAGACTATCTTTCTGTGTCTCTATTCTGTCTGGCAATTGCACTTCCAAATTAAATCTGTGCTCATAGTATTGAATGTTAAAAACTGACAAAATGCAAATTATAACAAGATAACTTCTGCAATCATAAGACAATAGGCCAAATCTATACAATGAGAAAGGTAGATTCAGATCTTATTAGCATCAAGAGGGGATGTCATCTTGATTTTCTGTTAAGCCAAAAAACAGCTTGTTCTGCGGTTTTGGAATGACATTTGAGTCAAGACCTTGTCATTTGACAAATCTCAAAAGCATCCTAGTTAGTACTCAAACCAGGGATACAATGAAGGCACTAATAAATATACTTAACATATTTATTCTAATTCTGCTTGATTTTTATCCCTTGCAAACAGGGAATAAAATCTGATTAAATTGTCCTACTTGGAAGTCACTGCTTTGGTCACATTAAGCCCAATCCTCAGTATTGGCAAAATGAATTCTAGAGCTAAACAGCTTAACTGTTGTGCAATTGGGAAATTCATGCTCAGAAATGGAATAGAATAGCAATTTATTGTCACGTGTATCTTTACAAGAAAATACAGTAAAAAATTTTGTAAGTCGCCATACCATGGCGCCCATATACATGGCAAAAGTCATAGATAAGAAGAAAATAAAAGTGAGAATTAATGGAAAAGTTCATCAGTTTCAGTTCAGGGAAAGCCAATTAAAACAACAAATGCTGGAATACCCAGAAGAACCCTTCCATGCCAAACCGAGACTGTCACTCTGGGACAAGGCTACTGCTTCGCAAGGCCGAGACCACCAAGTCGGGAAAAGACCGCCACACCAGGCCGTTGGAATGCCCAGAAGCCGCCACCAAAGAAGACCTCAACGCCGGTAGGAGACAGCCACACGGAGACATGACTGCCAAACCTAGAGACCGCCATGCCAAGCTGAGATGGCTCCTCCAGAATGAGGAGGCTGGACTGTCGCTGGGCTCAGTCTGCCATGTGGGACTGGAAGCCAACTTCTCGCTGGCCCTAGGCCTGGAGAAGACACCTTCCGCCAAAGCCATTTAAAGGGGCAAGGTGATAAATGGAAACATTTTTTAAAATAAGTGCAGAGAAAGAAAAACAAAAGTAAAAAGCAGATGGAGTAGATGATCTCTGAGCTCCTGGGCTAAGGAGCCCACATGTTGCGCTGTTACTCTGCCGCCATCTTGACTTTTGAAAAAAAAAATTGGAGTGATGGGGGTTGGGTAAGATCTTTAACCTGACATTGCCATGCAGGGAAATCTGGTGAACAGTGTGAGATTTGGTTCACTAGTTGATTACAGATGTTGTATAAGGTAATAGTTCTGAAAGTCCTGTGTGCAGAATAAAGGAGTCCAACTCAAGTTCCCAATGAGATCAGATATGTCATTACTATTTGCTGATAGTCATTATAATTGTATCTAACAAGCCAATATAACTTGTATTCAAAGCCATCAAGCATTAAAATGTATTGTCTTGTTAAGACAAGTGTCTTTTCCTGCTATTACTCACAAGAGGTTCATTGCTTACCACTGAGTGAGTCACGATACAAATCCCTGCTGGTAAAGAGAAAAACTTTTTAACTTATGGTGCAATGGACCAGGCTGGGAAGGGTAGATGTAACAAAGGAACACCGAACATTCACAGCAAGAGCCACCACCATCACAAACAGGAAGCATAGCTATTGTAACCAAGTCGAGGGCTGTTCAATTAGTGAATACTGAGGGCACAGCATTAGAAGCATCACAGAGCAGATGTATGGAAACACAAGGGCAACTTAAAAGAGTTAGATGTTGAATAACTAAAGATGATAGACAATATTTAAGACTGTGATAAGATTGTGTGGTACATAATTTAACCAATTGATTTGTTGGAATGATGTATTATGGTCACCATCAGAGAGATTTATTTGAGAAATCAGGGAAAGAAATGTTAATTGAGCGTTAGGCCATGAAAGGCAGGGAGACATCTATTTTGCCCAGGAGAAAGCAAGAAAGCTCCATCTCGTTAGCAGAAGGTGCGAAACGCAATTGGGGGATAACCATTTTGATTGCAAGAAAGGTGAGAAAATCCCAAACACACAAAGAACAAAAATACAGTATTGCTATGTTACAGAATTTAAAGATTCTGGAATATAGAATTTAAAGCTTTATGAGAAGAAATAATGTAGGTTTGCTATGATGCATATTTTAAAAGCTTGTAAAGAAGGACAAGTTACAGTGCTATCGTACAGAATTATCAAATTTTGTAGGCAGAGAAATCCAGCAGCAGCAATTTAATGCAAGTTTAAATGTTTAAAAGGTAGGTGATTAAAGCAATCTTGTCATTTATCAGCCCAAACCTCAATGTTATCCAGGACTTGGTGCATTTGGACTTGTCCAGTATCTGAAGAGTTGTGAATTGTGCTAACCATTGTGAAATCACCAGCAAACATTCCAAGTTCTGATATTATGATGGAGGGCATGTCATTGATGAAACAGCTGAAAATGATTGTACCTCGGTCAAAGTCCTAAGGAACCCTTACAGAGATGTCTTGGAGCTGAGATGTTTTACCTCAAACAAGCATAGCCATCTTCCATTGTGCTAGAAATGATCCCAATTAGCAGAAAGTTTTACCCTTGATTCCTATTGATTCCAATTTTAATAGGGCTCCTTGAATTAAATATTTGATTAAATGCTGCCTTGATGTCAAGGGTAGTCAGTCTCACTTCGACTCTGTACATTGCTGGATAGATGAAAATGTTGCACCGGCACTGGAACAATTCAGTAGGAACACAGTTTGTACTGATGCACAAGTCTTCAGTACCATTGCTGGAATATTGTCAGAGCCCATAGACCTTGCAGAACCAAGAACCTTCAGTCATTTCTTGATATCATGTGGAGTGAATCAATTTGTTTGAAGACTACATCCCTGATGCTGGGGACATTGAGCATTTTCCCAGGTTCTGCAGCTGAGGTAGAGGGAACCTGCTCGGCAGCCAGCCCATTGTTTCTGCAGGCTTGGTCAGACAACCCCAGAAGTGTTTCCATCTGGATGGCTTTGATAAGCTGAGCGGTTTCTTGCAAGAGCTAAGTGGACCGTTATGGACTTGAACTTCCAAGGGCTAGTGAGTCGGCAGTACGGAGGGTATGCATGGTTAGTGTTGTTGAGGGGTGGGGGCGGAACCGAAAGTGAGTGAGGGAAGATGTTACATGTAATGGTGGTAGGGAATGAGATTTGGTGGGATGAAGTAGCAGAGATTAAACTGAGCATGAGGATACAGAGAGAGGTGTGTGGCACTTACCATTGTCCTTTCAGTAGCACTGCTGGCTGTTCCTCTGCACCATCAAGACTTCATTGACTTGGGAGGCAACCTCAACCCAGTCTGGAAGGGTACAATATCCTGGCCTCCTCAACCAGTTAGGAAAAAGGAAGACCCTCCTGCGCACAATCACTTCTATCAAAACATCCAGATTCCTGTTGGTGGATCATGGTGCCATCTTCTCTTTCTTTGACATCTTTGCACCATGTCCATGTCCATCAGGATAGCTTTGAACTTTCATCCAGCTACATCTGACATTTTTGAATGTGGGCTGAAATGGGAAAAGAGATGTTTTAAAAACCCAGGGTTGTTGAGGGATTGCTACATCATTTGAAAGCAAGTAACATGACACTCGCTCATTGGGAGTGGTATTTACACAGCTACAGTTTCCAGCTCTAGTGAATAGTTTGCAAATGAGCTGGGTCAAGGGCTGTGTGCAAATGGAGATTCAGCCTGCACCAAGTAGCTGATTGATCTGTGGACAAGTGACCAGGTATCAATGACAAAAGATCTTCTGCCTGCCAACAACTACACAATTGGCTCCCAGGTAGCGGGACAGCTTGGGACAGTGAACAATATAATTAGAAGCCATCAGACTCCATTGGCTCAGGAGCTGTGTCTGTTCTCTGCAATGATAATACACTTTATGCCTGAAGAAAACTAGTTTATTGTTCCTCCCGCATTTGCTGTACACTGTAACTTTTCAGTAATAAGTCAGAGAGCTGTACAAGTGTGACCCAGTCATCTTGTGCATGCCACAAACATATGTAAGCATCCCGAGAAGGAAGATTGAGAAGCAGTGTTTTGATCAACACAAGACTCTTCTTAGTATCACTGAACCTCCTTCCCAGTTTTTCCCTTCCCCATAAGACCTATTCTTTTACTGTCTACATCTGTATGTGCGCGCATCGAGTGGGATTTTAGAGATTTAACTAGTAGCATTATATGTCATTGGCTTATAATTATTTATCTATAACTACAGCCATAGAGTCATAGAGCTGTACAGTATGGAAACAGACCCTTCAGTCCAAATCGTTCATGCCAACCAGATATCCTAAATTAATCTAGTCCTATTTTTCAACATTTGGCCCATATCCCTTTAAACTTTTCCTATTCATATACCCATCCAGGTGCCTTTTAAATGTTGTATTTGTACCAGCCTCCACCACTTCATCTGGGTGTTCGTTTCATACATATACCATGCTCTGTGTGAAAAAAGTTGCCCCTTAGGCCCCTTTTAAATCTTTCCCCTCCTACCTTAAACCTTTAGTTTTGGACTCCCCTACCTTTGGGAAAAAGGCTTTGACTCTGCACTCTATGCATGCCCCTCATGATTTTATAAACCTCTATAAGGTCACCCCTTAGTGTCTAACACTCCAGGGAGAATAGCCCTAGCCTGTTCAGCCTCTCCCTATAGCTCAAACCCTCCAACCCAGGCACCGTCCTTGGAAATCTTTTCTGAACTCTTTCAAGTTAAACAACACCTTTCCAATAGCAGGGAGACCTAATCTATTTAATTATAACAAATAGTATTTTTTGTTACAAACGGAAACCTGATCAGTAATGTCTACAAATCTATGACTGAAATGCAGTAGATTGGGGAATTCAGTCCCCTTTGCAAAATCTGTAACTATTATGCAAACCCTGGGAACATCTGGGCTGAATGTTCAGCATGCTACTCTTTGAAACATTCTTAATGGTAAACCAAGAAACCATACACTTGCCATCCATTGCGTCAATGGCCCAACTTTGAAATGAATAGACCTTCAATAGAACTGAAGGCACTTGGAGCACATTTTGCAAAGGAAATTAGAAATCATAGAATGAGTATATCATCTTAAACTGCTTTCAGACTGCACCCATTCATTTAATCACCTTCCACAGACTCTGCACATGTTACCTTATCACAAAACTAATGCCAGCCAAATCCTCCCAAGTCCCATGAAAACTCCATCCTATTATAAACTATACCCTAGTCACTTAATCTTCTGAGGAAACAATCAGCATCAAAATTTAGCATCAATAAAAACGACCACAAAGTTGATGGATATTCCTCAAATGTAACTGATTCTTGAATATTCTTAAGGGAATGAAATCTGCACTCCCTGCTACATCTGACTTTTTTGTGAAATCAGACTCATATACTTTTCAGATTGATGCTTGATTATCTATTGAATTGTCCAGAACAAGAGAGCATGACCTTAAAATTTGATCTGGAAAATTCAAGGGACTAGAGCAGGAAAATTTGCTCCACACAAAGGACAATGCAAATCTGGACTCTCTCCCCTAAAATCGGTTTAGGCTAGGTCAATGGAAAATGTCAAAATTAACATTGATAGCTTTTTGTTAGAAATGGTTATTAACCGATGTGGGTCCATAGTTAAGAGTCAGATCAACCATGACTTCAGTGAATGGCAGAACTTGTATTAAACAGTTAGTGGTTCAAGATGGTATACAATCAACTTCTCAGGGTAACTAAGAGTAAGTTGCAAAGTTGTCTGCATTTTGAAAATTTAATGCAATTGTACTGAAGAAAAAGAAACATTTGCATTCCTTTGCCACTTTTCATGACTTCAGAGTGCTCCAAAGCACTATACAGGCTATTAAATATATCTGAAAAATAATCTCTATTATTATGTCAGAAAAATAATGCCAATCTATACACAGCAAGCTGTCACAAACAAATATATGCTAATAACCAATTAATTGGGTTTCATTGATGTTGCTTAGAATGAAGGAACAGAATCCTGTACATGAAATAGTAGGAACTGCAGATGCTGGAGAATCTGAGATAACAAAGTGTAGAGCTGGATGAACACAGCTGGCCAAGCAGCATCAGAGGAGCAGGAAGACAGACGTTTCGGGCCTAGACCCTTCTTTTTCTGAAGATGGGTCTAGACCCAAAATGTCAGCTTTCCTGCTCCTCTGATGCTGCTTGGCCTGCTGTGTTCATCCAGCTCTACACCTTGTTATCTCAGAATCCTGTACATGATCATTTTGTTTATTTTCAATCATTTCCATCCACTGTAACCTGCTGAGAAAATACTGGTTATTTTGCAAGATGAATGTGAGTTTACAAGACTTACAAGATTTTCCCTACTGAGCATTTTTAAGAATATATACAACTTGTATAATAAGCTCCTAGTCTGGACACGTCGAGCTTGTTCAATATATCAAATATTTCACATAAGCAAAGGATTGATAGCGGAGATTTTTTTTAAATATCAAGTACATGCTTTAGGAAGATATGATTGATTTCTGGCATTACTCATATTTCCAGCATTGTGTTAGCCTTGAGCTGACATTACTCTTAGACAATGTGTAAAGTTAAGAGGCTTCACTTCAGTTTTTGTATTTCAATGATTAGAAACTTCTCAAATTTTATTCTTAACATCAACAGTCCAGAAGGAGGAGAGGAACAAATCATAACATTATAATGCCTCTCTAGATATTATAAAGGAATATTTATTTTTCATTCTTAGGATGTGGACATCACTGATGAGAATGGCAGTTATTGCCAATCCTTAACTGCCCATGAACAAAGGATGGTGAGCCATTTTCTTGAAGCGCTGCACTCTATCTGATGCAAATGTATGCATAGTGTTCTTAGGGAGAGATGTTCAGGATTTTGTCCCTTTGAGTTTGAAGAAGTGGCAATTTAATTCCAAGTCAGAATATGACCTACAATCTTTAGGTATCTGTTCACATGAATCCCTAGCTCTCTATGTCCCTCTACATTCTATAGGTCTATTCCATTTGATATACTCTACCTCTCACTAACTCTTGTTCCAAAATGCATCACCTGTATTAAATTCCATCTGCCAGATGTCTCCCTTTTCAAGTAATCTATCTGGATCCTAATGCAATCAATTTGAAGCACCGTCACAGTTTTCCACACCTCCAAATTTATTATCAATTAGTTACTTGCTCTTGAAAGCCATTTGCCTGGTAACCTCAATCCAACTTCTGGGAGAAAGCCTTCCCGCCCAATTCTAATCTCATCCCTCCATCAAGGTGTGAAAATCCTGCCACAGGTAACATAAAGTATTGAAAGTAAATTTGTGCGCAGAGATGAAGGATCTTCTCAACAGGAATCACTCTGGGAGGAAGAGAATGTAGGTAGTATTGTAGCAACCAGAGGTAGCAAAGGAGAGAGTCAATAAATGGCATCAAATTGAGTCAGCAGGAGAGATGATTAAAGAACAAAAGTAGCTGTAGAAAGATGTCAGGTATTTACACAAAATAAAAGTGAAATGTAGGATGATAAAGGCGCATTCACTTACACACCAGGACATTTTTGCTCATCATCCTTTGATACGGCAGCAAATATAATAATTGATGTAAGTGCTCACCTTACTCCTTCTCCTGTATGCGCTTAAATATTTGGAGGCAGCAAAAGAACGAAAAATGAATGGCTCATTTTCCCTTCTGCCTGAGGTTTCGTGAGGAGCACCTTCGTTTGGCATGAACAGACCGAAGCCTAGCAAAGACACAAATGCAGGGTAACCATGCTGATGAGAATAGAGGCGTTCTTCTCAACTCTCCCATTTCACTATTCTCCCTGTTCATGACTCAAAAGATGCTGCGCTGGGATGTTCTTCAAATTGGCGGATCTGTAATATTCCTTGCGGTGCACTGAAAATACAAAAAGCCACAGGCTAGGATTGGGTTTGTTATTACCCAGCATAATCGGAATGTCAATAGACCTGCTATCTTGCAGTGTCAGTCCCACATTTGCCCCCGATCCCAATTTCAAGGTAGATAGTGATGATAACCATAGGCTGAATTTTCATTTCCTAATTCAGAGCAAATCAAGTTAGGAGGCCCGAAGTGCAAGTCTGCAGGTCAACGCATTTGAATTTCCCTGATGGTTCCCACCAGCAGCCATTTTTGTTGTGTCAGGAATCCTCATAATTAATGAGCCGATGCACACTTAACATGATGACAGAAGCCACAAGGTTCGTAAATTGACCGAATATCTTGATGTTGATGTTATAAATCATTGTGGTTGATTGAGACTTCTATGAAGTTGTAAGCTGAATGTAATTCTTTTTGTGTGAAGTAGATTTCCAATGTCTTTGCTTAGGTTGTTATTTGCAGCAACATTTCAAAGACTTGCCAGACTTTCAAACGACTCATTTGTTCTCAACATTGTAGGTACTAGGAGAGTGAATATGCAAGAATTATGGAGTACATGGGGGTAATGGAAATGGTATGGGAGTGGCATGGAAGATAGAAGATAGAAGAGGCCTGTTGATTATAAGCAGACATGGATTGGGCATTGGAGGGCTAGGAGTGAAAGTAGGGAGGACAAACAACCATGCAGAGGACACAGCCAATCTCCCAAAGGGCTGAAAAGGCCTCCAACCTCTATCACTGCTTTCCCACTTCCATCACTGCCTAGAGACTGCCAAGGAAAGCAGCAGATCCAAACTTTCATCTCACGTATTGAAAATGCAGTGGGATTTGGAAATAACAATGTTTTCAGAAAATGGCTTAACTCATATCTCCTGAAGCAAGTGGTCATCTCAATTAGTTACTACCAGCCATCCCATATTAAACCAAGTAGGAATGCTGTCTGAACTATATCTGCATTGGTGTCAGAGCTTCAAAGGTCTTTTCTCGAGAGTCTTTTCCCTCTCTAATTGAAAATATTATGTAAGAGCAAAACAATTTATGTCTATAAAGTCCTCAGGATGTCCTAAACTGTTTTACAGCCACTGACGTACTTTTGAATTTTAGGTGCCATTTTAATGTAGGACCTTGAACACAGAATGGTCACACAATGATAAATGAACGAGACAATCTATTTCAAAAAGGTTGGTTAAGGGAAACATTGGCCTGAATAGTGTGGAAGCAGTGCTGTTCTTCTTCCAGTATTGCCTAAGGTCTTATAATCACCTAAGAAAACAGATATGCTCTCAGTTTAACTTGTCTGTCACTTTTTAATAGGTTAGAATTCCCTCTGCACTGCAATCGACATGTCAAACTATTTTGTGCTCACGTTTTGGGTCGGACTTGAAGTTAAATCTTCTGGTTCAGAGATAAGATTGTCACCACTGAATTGTGACTGACAGAAAGTCAGGATTTATGGTGAAAAAGAAAATAAAAAAAAATTTGAATTAAAGAATATACTTTGGCACACAGGCAAAAATTCTACAGAGTGACCTTAAGCAACTTAAGCAAGTGCATAACCCACAAGGAACACTGCATGCATGGTCAGTTTTAATTTAGGAAATCTAATTGATATCTATAAATAAAAAAGAAGAAGAAATTAGATAAAAGCAAAATTGGCAGGAAGATATGAAAATGAGGTTTTGTTTAAACAGAATATGTGGCTTGTTTGGGGAAAAAGAAGATTTGATTAAAGAAACAGAAAGAAAATTCATGTTTCACACAATTAGTAGGACTAGCTCTTTTCTGTTCAAAGTCAATTGTGAAATGATGTTGAACATACAAGGTTCCCTGCCCATATATGGGTGCAGACGTTGTAAGCAAACAATAGAATTACATCAGGCATTGCGTTTCTACTTACCTGCTCTTTAGAAATATCGGACCATATATTTATAGATATAAAAAATATGCTGCATTCTTACAGAGTGTAACCAAACAAAAAATGACCACTATGGTGATAGGATAGAGAAAAAAATATTCAATATTACAAAAATGAAAGTAGGAGAGGACAGTCACAGCCAAAACCAGATCTGTAACACAGCATATTGGATTAATGGATAATGGAGAAAAAAATTCAACAGGCTTTGTTGAGGCATTACATAGAAAGGACATGAAGAGTGAGCTGTTTTAAATCCTATCCCTGACACTGGGAGAATATGTATTCAAAGGACTATTGTGGTGCAGTGGCAGTGTCCCTATTCTGATCCAGGAGGGCTGGGTTCAAGTCGCACTTCCTCCAGAGGTATGTCATTAAACATCTGAACAAAGTTGATTAAAGAAAAATCTATGGGGAGTGAGAGGTTGTAATCACGAAAAAAAGTTTAAAACATTGGAGCCTTTTTGCAGAGATTAAGCTGTTTCAAAATTATGAACAACCTATCCACTCACTTCTTCTGCCCACTCCCCCATCCCATGTCATCAGCATAAATATAACATTTTCCTAGTTGTTTCTAGTTCGAAGAAGGGTCACTGGACTCGAAAAGATAGCTCTGTTTTCTCTCCACAGACACTCCCAGACCTGCTCAGTTTATTCAGTAATTTCTTTTTTTGTTTGTTTCAGATCTCCAGTATCAGGTGTTCTTGGTTTTATTCAAAATGAAGGTGATGGTTGAATTAAATGGTGTTTAAAAAGGTGGTCTACAAGCTCCTTCTCAAGGAAACTGGGGATAACAACCTATAGTTACAATGCCTTGAATGTAATGAAAGGACCCAAGGAGCTTCATAGGAGCTCTATAAATCAAAATAAGGCACTTGCACATCATAGATGTGATGACCAAAAGCTTTGTCAATGAGGTAGTTTATAAGGAGTATCTTAAAGTGAGGTAAAGAGGCAGCCAGATGTAGGAAAATTATTTCAGAGCTTAGAATCCTGACTGCTGAAGACATAGCCACCAATACTGAACCAATACTCACTCATCTCCATCCACACGGATAAGGAAAACCACCAATTCAACTGGGAGAACACCAGGATCCTGGGACAAGCAAAGCAGAGTCAAGCACGGGAATTCCTAGAAGCTTGGTCCTCGACTAAGAAAGCCACCAATAAACGCATAGAGCTAGACCCCATATACACTCCGCTGGGAAGGAAAACCGGAAGTGAGGTAATCCAGCTCAACGGACTCCAGAGTTTAAATACCCAGCAGGGTAATGAAACGTCTGCAGAACAACGAACCAGCTCGGCAAGACAACCAACCACAACATCCACAACCCGAGCTACAAATCTACTCTTAAACCTTAAATACTGAACCAATTAAATTCTGGGATGCACAGGAGGGCATAATTATTGGATCCCATCTCAGAGGGTTTGAGGGGTGGAAAATGGAAATAGCAGAGAAAGAAGATCATGAAGGGATTTGAAAACATGAATGAAAAATTTAAAATCGAGATGTTGCTTCACCTGGAGCCAATGCAGGTTAGAAAGCAAAAGTCAATAGGTGTATGGGTGTGAATTAAGACACTGGCAGCAGATATTTGATGGCCTCAAGTTTATGCAAGGTGAATTATGGGAGACCAACCAGGAGTGGGTTGGAATAGTCATGTCTAGTGGTAGTGAAGATCGAAATGAGGGCTAAATGAGATCTAAATTAGTTGCAGATAAGATGTAACATGAGTTAAGTCAGGGGATAGTATGGAAGTGGAAATTGGCGGTCTTAGTAATGGTGCAAATATGAGGCTGGTAGTTCACCTCAAGGTCAAATGTAAGACCAAGGTTGTGAACAGACTGGTTTAAAGTCAAACGGTTACCATGGAGGTGGATGGTGTTGGGGAACTGAGTTTGAAGCAAGCATCAAAAGTGATAGCTTCAGCATTTCCAATACTTACTTTACGAAAATTTGTGCTAGTCCAGTACAGGATGTTGGAGCAGCACAGTAATAACATACTAACAGTGGAGGAGTTGAGAGAGGTGCTAATGAGGTAGAACTGGATATAAGCGGGCAATGGATAGGCAATAAAAAGCACCCATGCTTACATTATGAGAAAATAAGAATAAAAATTGTACAGGGTCTAATAAGAAATAACCTGCCAGAAAATGTTAGATGTGCAAGTATTTTACTTGAACTCAAGTTGCCTTTTCAATTGTCTGCCAAATGGAGCCTCATTAAACAGTAATACACAATGTATTACCAGCACAACAATTGCTCCAGAGCTAAGATTGGCAGCCAATCTTATGTATCTCTGAAACACTCCAACTGAACATGATCATGCCAAGAGATTGCTGCAAGTATCCAAGGATTTACTTTACTAGCATATTTTCCAAGAAGGCATGGGCTACTTAATACCTGTTGAGGTGGAGAAGGTATTTCAAATAGTACATTGACATTTTCCTTATCTCAACCAGTATCTTGAGGCAATTCCACCTCTTTGTGTCTGAAAAGTGGGGATTTAAAGAGTCTTACAAGCTCCTACAACTGTATAATTTTGAAAAAATGACATTCACTCCACACAAATCATCTGTAATTTCATAAATAAAGCACTTATAAGTATTCTAGGGACCTGGATAGTCAATTTACAACACTGCTGTGTATCTGAAAATGTCCTATTTATCACAAAGAAGTTTGTCTGTTTTGTCCCAAGGGTTTCTACTTCTGTAGCTGCTTAGCACACTGAATGTAAACTTTTCACAAATTAGACTTCATGTTCAATTCATTTACACTAGGAAAACACAGCCTTTCACATAACTTGCAAACTAATCTCAAGAGACATCTCTCATGAGGGCCAGCCTCTATATAGGACTTATTTCTGTTTATAGCTTGCTGCATCGTACTCAGAAGAATTAGTGAATTTTCCTTTTGTTGTTCTTTACTATGACCACAATTCTAAAGATCAACATGCAATTGGACTGAAATAACAGTGAAATACTAATAGCCATGAGTGCACTCATACAAAGTTGCTTCTTGGACTGTTTTATAAAAGGAGCTAAATAATTTCAAATGTGTCATACAACAACATCCGAACTTAGGTCTATTAAATTACTGAAAAGCACTTATTTTAAAATACATTGTGACCCCTTAAAAGGTCTGTATTAAAATGAGCTGTGTGTGAAGTTTCTTCATTGTCAGGGCAACAGTTTATTTATTCTAGAGAACAAAAGACATGTAAACAGAAGGGTCTAGGCCCGAAACGTCAGCCTTCCTGCTCCTCTGATGCTGCTTGGCCTGCTGTGTTCATCTAGCTCTACACCTTGTTATCTCAGATTCTCCAGCATCTGCAGTTCCTACTATCTCTTAAACATTAGTCACCCTGTTTTTCCCCATCCCAGTTCAACTGCTAAACAAGAGAAAAAATGGAAATCTAAAGCAAGTGGCATGTTAGTGTGTACATAGCTTCAAAGCATGTCTGGATAAAATTGTCATCCACAATCTTCTTCTTGCACTTTTACATTTAATACAACATTTAAAACAATCTTTACTTGCAGGAGTCACGTTTTAATTGAAGTTTTCAAACACAATCCTTTTCTTTCCTGTTTCAAGTTCTATTTTTAAACATAGAGACCTGATCAGTGTTGTATATTTTATGTAGTTGTCTTTCTTCCAATGCAGAACAGACACTAGTTCTTAAGTATGCGGGTACTTAATTTACAGATTTTTATATGATACTTTAAAATATCTACTGTATGTTTCCAGCTGAGCTTCTGCTAATTTCTGCACTTTCTGTTAACTGTCTCTGGGCAGGAACTTCTCAGCCCCTCAACAATGTAGATAATGACAAGGAAGTTGGGACAGTTACATGAGATTGCCTATGAGGATTTTCCTGACATTGAGATCAAAAGGTCTCATTTTCCAACCAAGCATTGAATGATGAGGTGAGATTCTCACTTGTGAGTGGCGAGAGTTCTATTTGCATGCATTAGCATCCATATTATCATATCATTTCCCTTCATTGATATGCTGTTTCCTGTTCTTCCACCAGCCAGATGGAGACTATATGGCAACAATTCCCAACGTGAATATTAGAGTGAACCCTGGTGACCCCAGCTCACTGCTCACTCTTCCAGACTTCGATAAGTCTTCAATATTTCAGTGCACATCCCATGAGCAGCTACCACATGCACTCACCAGCCTTCCCACCCTTCATCCAGCAGGACTTCCAGGTGAGTCCCTGCTGACAGCAAGATTGCCAGTTACCCGCTGTTCAATAAGTCCAAGGGAAATTAAATTATTCAGGGCAATTGCAGACTGCCAGTGCTTGAATCAGAGCGTGGCTGGGCTTTAAGGATGAGAATGTGACTGGCAGAACACCAGAGGAGCATGGTGCGCAGGTAATGAGGAAATATTTGGGAAAATAGGAGAGAAGATGTGCTGGGGTTCACGGAGATATACCCTCCATGAAACACGCCAAAATTGACACAGTCAGTTTCCGGTAAAATTTAGCCCTCTAAGTGAACATCCCAGCTTCATACGGCGAACATAAATCATTTATCGTCATCAAGTCAAAAAAGTGTACTCTTAACTAGACTGCACTGGATCAATAAGGGACAACAAGAGTCACGGGATGGGGGTTGATGGGGTGGAGTGCGGGGGGAGTAGTTGTTGAGGTTGGGGATGTAAAAACCCTGTTGACACCCAGGTATGGATAAGGGAGATTGGCCCTTTCATATTAAGGAGTGGGCAAAGGGAAAGCAGAGCCAATTATTTTGAAGTAGGGACACACTTTTCATCCTCCAGCTGTAAACAGCATGTGCCATCTTATTTGCCCTCTGTGTTATCCTTTCACTTTTGATTTCCATAGGTGAAATGAGTATTCTAATATTAAACCAAGTTGGAGAGTTCAGGTCACAAGTCTAGTAGGACCCACAAAGATCTCTAAATGTCATTGAATGCTTACAGTGTGGAAAGAGGCCATTCATAGAATCCCCACAGTGTGGAAACAGGTGCTTAAGCCTAATAAGTCCACACCAACCCTCCAAAGAGCATCCCACCCAGACCCATCCCCATCCCCTAACACTTTTCCCTGTGACCCACCTAATGTAACATGCCTGAACACTGCAGGGCAATTTAGCACAGCCAATCCACCCAACCTGCACATCTTTGGACTGTGTGAGGAAGCCAGAGCACCTGGAGGAAACCCAAGTAGACACGGGGAGAATGCACAAACTCCACATGGGAATCGAACCTAGGTCCCTAGTGCTGTGAGGCAGCAGTACTAACCACAGAGCCACCATGCCACCATTCAGCCCATCAAATGTGCACCAACCCTGTGAAGAGCATCCCACCCAGACCCAGTCCCCCAGCCCAATTTTTACCATGGCTAGACCACCTAGCCCATATGTCTCTGGACATATTGGGCAATTTACCTAATCCACCTAAGCTGCATATCTTTGGACTGTTGGAGGAAACCCACATAGACAGGGGGAGAATGTGCAAACTCCACATAGACAGTGACCCAAGGCTGGAATTGAGCCTGGACCCTTGATGCTGTGAGGCAGCATTGCTAACCACTGAGCCACCATGCTACCCATTATCCATTAATATGTACTTTAAAGTACAAAACATGTTATTGTAACTTCAAACCTCATATAAAACATGGTCATTCAATTGATAAAGTGAGAGCTTGCTGCACAGTACAACAGGTGAAAATGAAACAATTAGTCTTGGAGACTACTGAACCAAAATATTCACTCAAGTATTTAATGTCATTCTAATCTTGAATGTACTGTTAATTCCCAACTCTCATTTGCCCACGTACTGCAGTGCTTTGGAAATTAATAATTGGCAACTGCTCCAAGTTTCTGAGAACATTTTGTCCATGCTCCATACATTATTTACACACACCAAGTTTAAAGAAAAGAAAAAGCCTCAGAATGAGGAAAAGCTGATGACAGCACCAAGCACTGACAACTTGTGACTGGCCCTCATAGATGCTTTGAAATTTAAATAATCGGTGAATGCATTTCTTCACTGAGGCTGAAAAAAATATGAAGATGTGAAAGGCTGGTGGGCATTTCAAATATTTAAGGCACAAACCTAATTGCAGAGGCTTCTACATTCTCTTTAAGAGCTACTAAACTGCATGATTTTAAGCCTTTAGCCATTTTTTTTTCAATCTTTGAAAGGCAAACCAAAGTGTCATGTGGATTTTCAACAGAACAGAGATTTCACATTTCCTTAACACTCTTATATATAAAACCTTACCGCCCAGTGCTGCTTAGTTACTCCTTATATTTCTCGAACTACTCCAGATATTTACTCTCCATCCAACTGCCCAGCATTTCTTTTAAACAATTAAGGTAGAGATGGTTAGGTTTTCCCTTTAATTTTCAGGATGCAGGGGGTTCAAATAGCAAATAGACTTATCGTAAAATTATCACATTAGTGTCTTCACAATTTTTCATCTATTATTTAGATGAACAGAAAACTACAATCTCATGGCCAATTATCCATTATGAACTTCCATGCCCAGGTACTAAAAAGGAATGCCTACCTCTTCTCACTTTCAACCCTCAAACCTACTGCCGATCTTCTATATATTTTCCCGTCCTCTATATATTTTCACCAATTAGATGCCATTCATATCCCACCGCAATCCTCTACTTGAAGATTTCACTCTTCCCTTCCTGCTTCAGTTCTTCAGCTGGAGGTGTAAAGCTTGCCTCTTGTACAACTACATTATTTGATCTAAAGGTTTTGACCCACATATCAGTGTCATGCAAGTTGGATACTTTTCCTCTGAATGTAACACACTTTTAATAAACTACTGAACAAGAGTAAATACAATGACACTGGTTGCTTCGAAATCCCATGGACTAGGTCCATCTCAGGTGGTCAATCTGCTGACAGATCTCCAAGCATATTTTCTGAGTGACAGATCAAATCACTCTACCCGTTGCACATAAGGTGGCTTTGTACCTCATTCATGCTCTGGGTGCATGTCATATAAGGTAATTGCTTTTTAATTATATTATTGTCAGAAGATCCTGCTAGATGTATTGTCTCTGGGCCTCAATCCCAAGGTTACATTTCAAACAAATGCAGTTTTTAATCACTAACATGCTTACCAGTCTCCAATGCTGGAAGGAAGCAAGCATTTTCATGGTCAAATATGGTCCATTTTTCTATCAGAGCTCAAGTACAATTTGTCATTTGTGCTTATGACAAGAGTTGACCCTAGGAAGTCTGTGTCTTGATTGGATTTCCTACCATGCCTTCCTGTTCCAAGCCCTCAGGCATTTCTTTAGTCAGGGTACCATTTCTCCTTCAATGTTCCAATCCATCACAACATGAGACAAATTCAGCGCGCAAGAGTCTTTCACAAATGCTTACATTCATTAAAGAAGGAAAAGAACAGTTATACGATTTGAAGTGATTAATGCAGTACAAAACTAAATATCATATTGCCTTATGACGCATAAACCACTGGAATCAGATTGGAATACGATCGGGTTATATAGGTTTATGTCAGAAGAATCCTGTTATTTGGAAATCCAAATACAATACGTGACTTTCAATGTAGGGTGGAATCCATTCTAATACCTAGCTACCTATCCTTCTGTGTAACTTCATTTTATCTTTAGCAGCAGTCTGAATCTCTTCATTATATCACAATCAACTTAAGGAAATCAATCTTTAACACTCTGTGTCAACAGGAAAATTCCATACTTAAACACAATATTCAGTGAACAAAGAAAAGAATTTAAGCCATTTTTAATTATTAAGAAATGAATATCTTAAATTAAACCATTAACAAATTTTGTACATTAAAATACCTTTTGTTTTGATCATATTAAAATCAAGAGGAAGGATTCGTTGATAAAATAATTAGTAATGCATAAATCTAGAATTGGAGGTTGTGCAAAGATGGTACTTGTTGCATACTCCCACCACAGAAAAACATTATCTTTAAGTGATAAATTTCCAGCTACTCTATGCCAAAGTGTTAAGGATTGTTTGAAGCACATATCCCATCATTGCTTTTTATCCCATATTGGCATAGAGAAGAAATGGGAAACTATCAGGGATTTTAATTGTATCAGTAGCTTTTAAAGTGTTCATCTGGATTGACATAGCACAGGCAGTAAAGCTCAAGAACAATAGAAAGGGCCCGGCTGTATTTTGTTCTTAAAAGAAATATATTGAGCAGATATGGTTTTACAGCAAATGGAAGGATTCAAATTAGCTGGCATTTGATTTTACCCTGTGATGTGCGTCAGCTGCAGGATTAATGTGCATACAGATTCAAAACATATTGTACTACTGTTGCTAAACAAGCAAAGCACAATTATCTATAGTTGGGATCTTGGGTGAGATATATTGTCCGTGTGTGTGTGTATGTGTGTGTGTGTGTGTGTGTGTGTGTGTGTGTGTGTTGGTGTGTGTGCATGTGCATGTGTGCGCGTGTGTGTGTGCATGTGTGTGTGTGCGCGTGCGTGTGTGGTGCGTGTGTGTGTGTGTGTGTGTGTGTGTGTGTGTGCGTGTGCGTGTGCACTTTACCTCAGAGCATGCATCTATTGTACCTGACAAATTCCCTATCCAGAAGTGTCCTCGTTGACAAGCTTGGCTTCCACTTGGACAGGGATGTGTCTGCTAGGTCTAATCCATGATCCAGGGAGTGGAAAGTTGAGAAAAGGCTGGTGGATCCAATCCCTGACTCCAGGGAGCTCTTATATAATGGAGGGAACTTAGTAGGTTGGTCTTGTTAGGGATGGAGGAAGGAGAATTTCTGCTCCTCCTGGCTTGCAAACCATGTCACAAAGGCACCTATCTTCCCCCTGAATCTGTCCTTGCCTTCCCTTGGTTGTCAAGATCCTGAGACGTGGCCATCCACTGTAAAACCTGCAATGCAAGTTATATCAGAGACTAAATAAAAACCAAAAGAACTGCAGATGATGTAAATCAGAAACAAAAACAGAAGCTCTGAGGAAGGGTCACCGGACCCAAAACATTAACTCTAATTTCTCTTCATGGATGCTGCCAGACATGTTGAGCTTTTCCAGCAACTTCTGTTTTTATAACAGAGACTGACAGCTTCATTAAAATATTTAAATTGACAAGTTATCTCTTGAAAATGGTTTGGTTATCCACTCCTTAAATGTCTACATAGAATTTCAAAGTTATGCAAGCAACTCATACCTCCTGGATCACAATACCAATGTGACAGAAGAACCCTTCATTTCTAAAACATTATTTTTGGATTTAACCTTAACTCAGCATTGATATATTTCTTAAAGTCACTTCATAGAAATAGCATCACGTTCTTTAGCTTCATATGCCTGATCTGACGTACAACTGAAACATGGCGAGTCGGTATTTTCACTCCATTTTAAATTCATGTACACAACTTTTGCTTTATATGCCTGGAAATCCTTAATGAATGAAAATCTAATGACTTCATTTACAAAAATTATGAAATCATCCATTAATCCATTGCATCCACAATGATTTGAAAGAGGAAGCTATTGATGGTGAGGTTACTTCAGTTCTGTGTTCATCTGGATTTCCCATTAAAAAGGAAACTTGGTTATGTGTCTAGATTACTAAATCCCTTCAACATTTGAAAGACTCTGATTTAATGATCCTGGATCCTTCTAATCTTGGGGGGAGAGATGTCATTTGTTAAGTTTGGTTATTTTGGTTCACAATTTTCTCCTGGGGAGCAGAACAAAGTTTATTGAATGATCTCATGCGAGATAATGTCAAAGGTTGGTCTCAAGTACTTGGGTAAAAGGAAGAACTTTAGTCCCTTACGTGATTATGGTCCAGACTACCTACAGTCTCTTGTCCTGTCGAAGTTCATAAGAGTCACATGAACAGTCATAGAATGTTACAACACAGAAGAAAGTCAGATGGCCTTTCATCTTCTGCCAACTCTTAGAACTATCAATCAATTCTGATTAAGTATTTATCCAATTCTTTGTGCACTTCAGAACACAAAAACTCACTGTCTGAGAACATGCTTCCTCATATTATATATGGCCTGTCATCTTAAATCTTTGAGTTTTGACCTATTGCCACTGCAACATATTCTGCTTTTCTACTTTATCAAAATCATTCACAATTTTGAACACCTCTACCAGAGCTCTACTCACCTTCTCTGTTCTAATGCAATTAACCTCTGTACAACTAAAGTCCCTCATTCCTAGTGCACCAACCGTTTGGAGACTTAAATTCAGCACACCCTAGAAATGCAGGAAGCTGGCCAGTGTGCCTCAAAAGATGTGTCAGGTTCCTTTTCTAAAGAAGTTATGGCTCTCTTTAGCTCTGTGACTAACAGAGGCACTTTAGCAGGTTTTATAAAAATGACAACTTCATCCAGCCTCATTATTTTCATTAATCCAGGTCTGGACTTCTGAAGACAGACGCATTTGCACTGTTTTTGATCTGGGACCCTCAATGAGATCAGACACCAATGCCAACGTCATACAGTTTGACCTGAGAGTAGCTCCTCAGTCCAAGCCCTCTCACTCCAAAATTCATAGTGGCAGTTGGATTAATTGTGACGGGTTTACCCATGATAATGTCATGTGGCTAGGTAGAATTCCACCGCCATCCTCACATTCTGACCAGGTTTACGTAACCTGGAAGACCCTTAATTTCTTGAATTTACTTTACACAGGAATTCTTTTCTGCTAAAACAGACATTTTCCCCATAACAACATTTTGAAGAATTTCAATCTCATGAATTTCCTTTGTGGAAGATGGCTGTCCTGGTAAAACCAGTATTTTCCCCTTTTTTGTATATATTTACTTTCTCTGAGCCAAGCAATTTCTTCTTGACAGTATTCTGGAATTCTGTGTCTCATGGTCTCCTCTTGACTATGCCATGAATCTGTAGATATTGGTATCACATCCTAGTGGTATCTTCCATGGAGTCATGTACAGCCTATCATCAATCTGTGCAAGCAAATCTTTATTCTCAATCTGCTGACAAATCTGCAAGGAAGCAAATAGACTCTGCGCTTCAAATTGTTGAATTTGGATGCCTGCATTTGCCCCCTGTGATTGCTTTACTAGTGAACTCAAAATGTTTGCTTCCTTAGTCATGCTATTTGAGGATTGCTGCTTACTTAACATGATCACTGTCCCTCGTACTGATGATTCTTCCTCAGAAAATGAATAATTAAAATGTTCCTCCCGAACTTATGTCATCTCATCATCTGATATCAAATTTGAATTGCCATAATGATTTGTTTGGCCAGCTGTGTTGCAGTCTGAACAACTTCAATTCAGTAGGGTCACGTTGTTGATTATCGTTTTGCTTACTTGTGTCTTCTCGCAAACTTTACTGGTTTTTATCATCTGAATTTTCATCAGTGTTGAAGGATGTGGAAAAGATTTTTGCCAGACATGTGGAGTTATAGATTTCCATCCTCTTCACTATATGTGGGCACCACTGGGGCCAGCATTTATTGCCCATTCTTAATTGCCCAGAGGGCAGTTGAGAGACGACTACATTGCTGTGGGTCTGGAGTCACATGTAGGCCAGACTTCCTTCCATAAAGGACATTAGTGAACGAGATGAGTTTTGCCTTACAATTGGTAATAAATTTACGGTCATTATTAAATTCCTACTTTCAGATTATTATTGAATTGAAATTCCACCATCTACCATGGTGGGATTCAAGCCTAGGTTCCCAGAGCATTACCTGGGCCTCTGGATTAATAGTCAAGCAACAACACCACCAGGCCACCACCTTCTTTGGAAGATACATTGACAGTACAGAATGTACTCAGGGTGGAGGCACTTCAATATCCATCAGCAAGATTAGCCCAGCTGCACCACTACTTACCGAGCTGAATTAGTTCTAAAGGACATAGCATCAATAAATGTGGAGCTGGAAAAGCACAGCAGGTTAGACAGCATCCGAGGAACAGGGAAGTCAATGTTTCGGTGCGAAACCCTTCCCCTGGACTCAAGTTAAAGGACTTAGTTCCTAGACAGTTCAATGGCAGGTTGTGAGGGACCTCAAAGTTGGGGGAAAACTTACTTGACTCCATTCATGCAAATTAGTCATAAATGCATCTGTCCATGATGGTTTTGGAAGGAGTGCCTATTGCACAGTGCTCCAGAGGTGAAGTTCTGTCTTCACATTGAGGATACCCTCTATTGTTTGTGTAGTTCTAAAACTATGCTAAATGGGACAGATCTTGACCAATCTAGCAACTCAAAACTGGGCATCGATAGGACAATATAAGCCATCACCTACAGCAAAGTTGCATTCAATTCCAATCTGTAATCTCATGGCCCAAAATATCCTCACTCTATCATCAAACTGGGGATCAACCCTGGTTCAATGAATTTTGCAAGAAGGTATCCAGAAGCAGCACCAGGTATACCTGAAGATCAGGTATCAACCCATTGAAACTACAAGGTAGGACTACTTGCATGCCAAATATTGAATGAGGCAATTGCTAGACAGGGCTAAACAATTCCACAAACAATAGATCAGATCTAAATTCTGCAGTCTTACCACATCCAGTTGTGAATAGTGGTGGACAATTAAATAACTCACTGAAGGAGGAGTCTCTACAAATATTCCCACACTCAATGCTGGGATACCCAACAGATCAGTGCAAAAGGTAAGTCTGAAGCATTTGCAATAATTTTCAGTCAGAAGTGCCAAATTCACAATCCAACTTGACCTCCTCCTGAGGTTCCCAGCATCATAGATGCCAACCTCAGTCAGTTCAGTTCACTTCACATGTAGAAAAAGCTGAAGCCACTGATACTGCAAAGGCCAAAAGCTCTGAGAAAATTCTGACAATCATGCTGAAAACGTGTGTTCCAGAGCAAGCTGCACCCTTAACCATCTGTTGCACTACAGACACAACACAAGCATCTACCTGACGATGTGGAAATTCTCCTAGGTGTTTCTTGGCCACAAAAAAGAAGGATATATCCCAGCCGGACAAATTACTGCATCATCAGTCTACTTTCAATTCTCAGCAAAGGAGTGGAAGGTGTCATTGACATTGACATCATGTAACATGTGATCAGTAATGACCTGCTTACTTGATGCTCACTTGGGTTCTGCCAGAGCCACTCAGCTCTATATGCGAATATAAAAGTTAAACTCCAATGGTGTGGTGAAAGTGGCTGCTCTTGACATCAAGGCAGCATTTTCCCAAATATGGCACCAAGGAGACCTAGCAAAACTAAAGTCAATATGAATCATGGTGAAAACTTTCCACTGGTTAGAGACATACATAGTGCAACGGAAGATGGTTATGATTGTTGTAGATCAGTCATCTTATTTTACTGCAGAGTTCCTCAGGGTGGTGTCCAACCATCTTCAGTGGCTTCATCAGTGATCTTCCCTCCATCATAAGGTCAGAAGGGGAATGTTCACTAATGATTACAAAGTGTTTAGCAGCATTCATGACTCTTCAGGTTTTTATTTTTCCTTTATTCATTCATGGGATGAGGGCATCGTTGGCTAGACAGCATTTATTGCCCATCCCTAATAGCCCAGTGGGCAGTTAAGAGTCAACCACATTGGTGTGGGTCTGGAGTCACAAGTAGGCCAGACCAGGTAAGGATGACAGTTTTCTTCCCTAAAAGACATTAGTGAACCAGATGGGTTTTTCCTGACAATTGACAATGGATTCACAGTCATCATTAGATTCTTAATTCCAGATACTTATTGAGTTCAAATTCCACCATTTGTCATGGCAGGATTTGAATCTAGGTCCTCAGAACATTATCTGGTTCTCTGGATTAACAGTGTAGCGATAATACCATTAGGCCATCTCCTCCTCCATGTCATGGTCAATGTCCATATGCAGCAAGAGCTGGACATTATCCAGTCATTTCCTGTTAAGTAGAAAACAACATTCTTACCATACAAGTGCCAGGCAATGAGCACATCCAAAACAATGAGCATTTCAAAAGATATTCAATGACATTACCATGACTGATAATTTTTCATCTATTCATGGGATTTGGCATCAGTGGATAGGTCAGTATTTATTGCTCCTCATCGATTGCCCTGGAGGAGGTGGTGATGAACTGCCTTTTTGAACTGCTGTAGTCCTTGGAGTTTAAGAACTCCCAGAATGTTGTTAAGAAGGGAGTTCCAGGATTTTGATCCAGCAACAGTGATGGAATGTTGGTATGGTTCAAAGCTGGCAGTGTTCCCTTCCATCTGCTGCCCTCGTCCTAATGGTGGCAAAGATCGCAGATTGGAAGTTAATGTTGCTGCAGCCTTTGTGAGTTGCTGCTTCACTTCCTGTAGATATTACACACTGCTGCTACTGTGTGTCAGCAGTGAAGCGAATAACTGTTGAAGGTGGAGCCAGTTTCATAAATCACTGAGATGGCAAGAACTGCAGATGCTGGAGTCAGAGATAACAAAGTGTGGAGCTGGAAGAACACAGCAGGCCAGGCAGCATCAGAGGAACAGAAAAGCTGACATTTCGAGTTGGGACCCTTCGTTCTGAATGGTGTTAAGCTTCTTGAGCTTGGTCTAAGCTCTTCCATCCAAGTGGAGAGTATTCCATCACGTTACTGACTTGCACCTTGTGGATGGTGGACAGACCTTGGCGACAAAGCATGTGAGTTATTTGTTGCAGACTTCTAAACCTTTGACCTGCTTTTTGCAGACAACATATTTATGCATCTGGCCCAGTCCCGTTTCTGGTCTATGGACACTTCCAAGATGTTGATCATAGTATTTTCATCAAGGAAGAATTCCCCAGAATCAACAGCCTGAGGGCTACCATTTTTATCAGAACCAGGTCAGCCACATAAATATTGTAGCTCCATCGACTATATTAAACATTCTTAAACATGCAATTTCTCCACCACTGGCGCGTATTTGTAGCAGAGTGTATCATCTACAAGATGCAGTGACCAACTCACCATGGATCCTTCCAAATCCATAATATTCAAAACCCATGGCCTCTATTAATTAGGTGGATAACAGATGCATGGAAATAAGTTCATTTCCAAGCCACACACCATCCTAACCTGGAGCTATAATGCTGTTCTTCCAAAGTTGCTGGGTCAAAATCCTGGAACTGCTTCTTTATTCTGTATAGAATCATAGAATCCCTACAGTGGGGAAGCAGGTCTTTCAGCCCATCGAGTCCATACCAACCCTCAAGAGCATCCCAATGAGACCCCTATCCTATCCCTGTAACCCTGTATTTCCCATGACTAATTCGCCTATATCCCTACACCACTTGGAACAGTAGTGATTCAGCCACCAGCTTCTCAAGGGCTTGTAAGGATGGGCATTAACTGCTGAACTAGCCAGCAACACCAACATCCTATATGCAAATAAAAAATAGTTATATAATTCCATTTGGAAAAGTGGATGGATTTATCAAAAAGAAAAGAATGATTTACAATTTTTACAAAATGAATCGATTTTTTTCTGTTTACACTATGCCAATGGCAAGAATAACAAAGAGTTTTACGCGTATGATTTCCTATAAGTCAGGATTTAGATCTCAAACAGGCCATCAACAGTAGGATTAGGTTAGAGCAAATTTAAGAGCAGAAAATGGACATCAAATTGAATAAATGCTCAATGTAGTCAAAGGGATCATGATGGGCGATTAACCCACCCATGTTAAATTCAATTTTTCCACTGTCTTAAATGATTGTTATAGGCACTGTTCCTTGGTTCTGTGCACCAGCATGGGGCACGATATCTTGAGGGTTTAGTGCTACATAAGGGAAGTCTGCATCTCGTTAAGTGGAGGCTGCAAGATGTGAAGGATGTTTTTGTCAAATGGAATCGCCATTGTGGGGCTTTAATGCTTCCGTCTTTCATCCAGGTTCTTAACAATAGGAATTAATAGGAGGGGGACAAGCACGCCTGCATGCTTTAACCTGCATGGAGGAGAGAGTGCTGCCCATATCGAGAAAAACCATCATTGTGTATTTAGTCATGAGAGGCACTGATGAAGACTGCATTAATATCGTCAATCCTCCTTCTCTATTCCCACTTCTCCCTCACCCCACACTCAGATTCAGAGGCTACAAATAATCACATCATTCTTAACTTTTCCTCTCCCCTTACTACACTGCCAACATATCCTCTTTCAGTGCAGAGTTCTAAATTACTATAGAGACCAAGTCATTTTATTTTTCATTGTTCTGGATTGTAGACCAATATGGCAAAAGGACTGCTTTAAACCAAATAACCGTGAAGAGAGTAGTTTCACTTTTAAAAGCAAGTTACAGGAACTCATTCTGAGTTTACTCTGTTGCTTTGTTCGAGCAATGGGGGAAGAGATCCATGGTTATGTGTGTGTAGTGAGTTTTGCCTAGCGACTAATAGCTGATTGGTTTATGCAAATTTGACTAATTGTGGATGCCAGAAATTACAAACATGATGAAAACTCACTGATTAGCCCTTAGAGAGGTGAACAAATTGCATGTTTACTATAGAGGGAGAGAAGCCTCCTGACTACAAAAAAACTCTTTTTCCCTGTAGTATAGCCACCTGAGAGCTAACTAGTTAGTACCTTCTACCATTAACTGAAAGCCGTTGCCTTTATCTAGTGACTGGAAAACTTCACAATTAATGTGCCAACCACTCTGTACAATCTGGAAATAAGAAGATCAGAGAAAGAATGTTTTGGAAGAAGTAAAAGGAACCCAGAAATTCAAATTTCTGAGGAAGGGTCCCAACCTGAAATGTCAGCTTCTCTGTTCCTCCGATGCTGCCTGGCCTGCTGTGTTCCTCCAGCTCCACATTTTGTTATCTCTGACTCCAGCATCGGCAGTTCTTGCTATCCCAGAAATTCAATAGTTGTTTTTCTGTGTCTGTCTGTTTCTGTGAGTAGGGGCTTAATTTATACGTCAATCATTCATATTTTTATTTATCTGTCCTTAGGATTGATTTCTTTGTTACAAAAATAGTTAAGAACAGGAACCTGGTCAGTGTTAACATGACTACATCAGCAAGGTAAATTGGAGACTTTGAGCACTTTTATTAAATCTTTAACTTTTGCGATGACCGCATATGTAGTGTGGCTCAGTGCACTTTCCTGAGTGAATCGGAAAATCATTGACAAGTAGACAACGTGATATTAATGACACCTTGCATCATGGCGAAGTCTACAATTCATGCGAATGTAATCCATGTAACATTTATATTTGCTTTGCTTACTTGCCATGACAAGGAAAGAAATACAACTGTATTTGTGTTGAGAGACTGTTCATCTGTAGTTGTGCATGGGCAGCACTTCATTAGAAATAAAATCTTGCATTTGTAATTATATTGCCTCTTTACATCATCACCTATCTCATTGACTGTCACACTGACTGCAACAACATTCGAAATAAAATCTCGCAATTTTAACTGTATTGCTCCTTTACATCATCAGTCTGATTAACTGCCATGCCAACTGCAGTAACATAAATAAAGCTGAACGGCTATCTATCTTCAGTTTGAACTCTGTCTGAAGCAGTGCTAATCTTTCCCTGATGCTCAGTGTAGCATTACATCTTATCATTGTTCATTGCAGAAGCATCACATGTTGGAAAGCTTTCAAACACTTGTTAATGCTAACTTATGTACAACAGGGAAAGTGAAGAAACAAGAAACTAAAAACTGCATTTGCTTCTGGGAATAAACAAGGGCTGTAGGCCTTTCAAACAATAACAGATTTGCAGGCAATGATTACTTCACCTAACACATTTTCGTTCGAAGCGGGTGCCAATTAAGTCCTGTATGGTTTGTTGTGCCTAAAGCTGCTGCTGTAGAGGCAATCAAAGGTCCTTAAGTAATGCGAGCAATCAGCATTCGCATCACACACAGATAACAGTTCAGCACGGATCACCATACAATGAAATATGGAAGGTTTTGACAAGGAGGGCCACAAAATGACTGTGGATAATATTCTGACGTATGCAGGAAGAGCTACACCACACAAATGCAGTAGTCAATCGTGAATGCAGCAGGATTATGGTACCCTTGCCTCTGCCAGCCCCTACATCACCCAGGGAAGGTAACATTGCATATGAAAAAATGTTGCCAGATACTTACAATTCACAGTGAGTGGAAATTAGTCTGGTGGCCCTTGTGTAGCCCATGAGACCTTGGATTGCCTTCGTGAATTGTGGCCCACAAGTGCCAGTTTTTATGGTGGCTTCTACTTCATAACTATGAACTACTTGTAGCAACTTTTGACATGATCGAAATTGCTTGTGGTCAGGATTTGTATTCGGTGTAGTTAGTCCCAGCATGCATTTCACACGCAGCATTCTACGATTATGGGTATCTTCACCTTGTAATGCATAAGTGCTGGATTAGTGTCTTTGTCTTTTGAAGGGCCTCACAGTGCTCACAAATCAAACCTGTGTCCTCTGACAGACCAAGCTACTTACTTCGCAACCACTTTGTATGAAAGTGAGCTGCAGCATGAGTTAAGCCACAAGAAACTGCTGGGATCTTCTGGGATCAAAGGTTATGGTGTTATATTTGAAGGCCAACAGGCTATCCCTTCACTCACTACAAGCCAGGAGTCTCATATGCGTCTGTATTGGTCACTTTGACTGCAGGTTGTTCAGACCCGGTAAAGGTTGGCCCCAAGATTTAGTGAGTGGACATTGTGTTGCAGGATCTCTGGGAAAGAAGGGATTGTTCTTTTCCTAAGTGGTAGCAGAAAAAAGTCCTCCCAGGTGATTTGGCTGGCCTAGGCTGAGGCCACCTTGCAGATCCATATCAGTGGACTTTACCAAAGATCCACAAGGCAGTTCAAAAAGAGGAGGAACTCCTGAAGTTTAAAAGGATAGGGGTTGTCTTTCTGCGCACGTTCAACACTTAGTCCAACTCTGCTACTGCATAGCTATGCCAAATTGGTCTTCTAACTTCAGCGTCACGCACAGGATGCGCACTATAGTTACACACCCAGCTTACGCTGCCAATGTTATAAGCTTTCCTGCACTTTGTACTTCCTACTCAACTGAGGGCACACCATCTGGCAGGGCTACGCATGCTCTTAGAATGTACACACACCCATTCACATCACAGTCAGTTATTGCCTTTCTCCCACAGCAGAAGAAGTTGGCACATAACAAGAGGCAGAGGGTGCAGGACAGACTGTGAGGAGCAGGCAGTGGAGCTGAGAGGTGAGATCCATGCATGGTCTTACGCCAATAGCGGGATGTGAGTGGGAGGAGAATCCAGTCAGGAGAACCCATTGTAATCAGTTCTACTCAGATGTGCAGGCAGTCACATATGTTAGTCTGCATAAGGATTTGTCTATCTTCAATTCATTCTTTCCCATCTCATCCTCAGCCTTAGAGAGCCAATTGCTGAATGTGACTTCCCTCTAGGTACCCCTTCCTCTCAAGGAAGTAGGCTGGTGCCAACGGGAGGAAGATCAAAAGCCAAGCATCCAGTGAGCTTCATCTCAGAACACTGCATATGGGCCTGACCTCTCCACTACCCAGCCCCTGCCAAGTGACCTCACTGCCTGTGACAGCGCAGGCTGCAGACAGTACAGCTACAGTTGGAAAGGAGAACCTGAACAGGTTCCTCTAGGTCCCAAGCCTAAGATGACACATGCCAAAGTCTTCACAGTCAGCAGGCTGCCTCTATCCCTGCTGTGTATGTTGGAACTGCATTTTAACTTAGTGGAAGGCAGAGGAATATTAAAATCTTTTGAGGGCACATTAACGGCTTGGGTATTTCATCATATTTAAACTTCACAATTATATATTCACGCTCACAGTGCTAATATTTGCTATAGTCTCATTTCTCATTGCTATAACTCATTTACATGGTTATCTGATGTGAAACGTGTGGAGCAGTTTTCCTCATTATAAGGGGAAGCTGATATTCCATTGGCCCAACTTTTGATTGGCTCGCAGCATTAGCAATATGTGTTTGTGAAAAACCAAGTACCTTTTTTTAATTTTTCTGTATTTAGAATTGCAGACTGAAATGGAAAAATGTTTTAAAATGAAGAACTGTGTGAAGGATTGCTGCACTTTTTAAAAGCAACTAATCTGACGCTCACTTCAAGTACTGTGTACACATTTGCTTGTTCAAGTAATGTGGGATGTTTGGTTACAGATAAGCTGGGAGCCAAGGGGTGTGTAAAAAAAAATATGGAGCTTTGGCTAGCAACAAGTAGCTGATTAGTCTGTGGTATAATGATCAGTTATTGATGATAAAGGCCTCTGATCTGTCATCAACTATGTGATTGGCTCCAAGGTAGCTAAACAGCTTGTGGGTGGGTATGTAACAAACATCTCAAGCCTGAAGAAAAAACAATTTATTTCATGCTTGTCAATTGCTTTAAACTGTGGTTGTCAACCAATGTGCCAGAGATTTTATCAATATGAACCAGCTGCTCTGTGCCCCTGCAAGCCAAATGGAGAAAGAAGGTCGACGAACTGTGTCCTGACAAGCCAAACAGGACCATCTCAGTGAATCCTAGGATCAGCGATCATCGTACAATAATTTCAGAAACAAGGTGGTAAAGTTCAGTCCGTTAGTTGGGCTTTTCACAAACCAACCTCCTCCTGTCACCCACCAGATCAACTTCCATTCTATTCCTTCCTCGGGTTTGTCATCTCGCTTGCCCCTGAGATCATCTAATTCCCCAACGATTACAGAGTCCCTCGTTGTGACAGTTGAAGTCTCCAAACTTCCCCACAGTCCCTTAAAATCGAAATCCCACTGTCACTGCTTACCCTCACCCCTTCTCTGAGTGAAGTCACTACACCCTGGCATTCCTAGAGGGTCCCCCTCAGAAGACAGTCTGCTCCCTGACTCTCAGCTTACACCTCCAAAACTACCATATTAAACTATGGACCATTTCCATAATAAAATTTCCCCTAACTGTGTGACCATTTCCACATTAAACTGTGTGACCATTTCCACATTAAAGTGCCCCTTAATTGTATGGCCATTTTCTCTGCTTCAACAAGACCTCTGTCTCTCCAAGACCAAGAACCAGACATGAGTTCACCTCAATACAGAAAACACCCTGGAATGACCCTTCACTACCCTTGGTCTGACTGCAGTACACCCACTAGACTGAGGTGGAATCCAAGAGCCTCTATCTAGACTGACTTTAGCACTGCCTTGGCCATTTTTGTTTCCTGTCCTTCATTGCCGACCGCCATTCCATGTTCTTCATCCAGAAGTATTCCTTTGCCATTCCTTCAGTCCCTTCAGCAGAAGTAGCCCCTGTCGCCTGATCCAGTGGGCTTTGAGACAGCCCAAGAAAATGGTCCATTTTCCTCCCACTGGTAACTGGACTTGGAGAAGTTGCATCACAATTGACCGTAAGTATCATTTAAATCCATACCACAAGAAGGACAACACAGTAAGTATTTATCCCAAAAGTCAAGGAAGAAGTGCCAGTTACCAGGTACATGACTGCTATTTGCTTTTGGGTGTCTAAAGCTTCTCGATTGGGTAGACGTTTATTGGGGAGGTGAACTTTGTTTCAGTGACTTGTATTTTTAATGAGATGCAGGCGATAAAATACCTCAACACTTGTTGGTGGCGTTGTTGATCTGCCACCTGAGGGGGTGATCTTACTCACTGAAGTTTATCTCAATGGTGAGAGTCAGCTTCGACCTGTCACCCAATGAAGTTCACCCATTCTGCTGTTCTTCTCGCTATCTTCAGGAACCAGACAATCCAGCTCATAAATCCAGACAGTGATGCTAGCTGTATAAGAAAGCTCCAAGAGGATGTACAATTGAGCAGCAGCCAAAAGAAACAATCCAGCTACCAAACTGCAAGAAATTAATGATGATGTAAAATAAGGTAGGCTCTTTCTGTCAATCAGCCAATCCTCTATTCAAGCCTCTATCCTCTACCCCTAATCCCCTGGAACCTAACTTTCTGCCATTTTTTATGTGGCACCTTGTCAAATGCTTTCTGGAAGTCTGGATATACCACGTCCAACTGGAACCTGATTACCCACCTTGCTGGTTACATCCTCAAAGAATACAGCGAGTTTGTCAAGCTTGACTTACCCTTCATGAAACCATACTGACACTGGTGAATTGAAGATAACAAGGTGTAGAGCTGGATGAACACAGCAGGTCAAGCAGCATCAGAGGAGCAGGAAAGCTGACGTTTCGGGCCTAGACACTT
>NC_063333.1:133614437-133663979 GCF_021869965.1 Rhincodon typus
CACTGGTGAATTGAACTTTGTTTTTCCAAATGTTCAGTTATCTCCTCCATTAGGATTGACTCTTGCAATTTCCTCAATACAGAGCTCAAACTGCCTGGTCTATAGTTTCCCAATTTTTGTCTATCTCATTTTTCTGAACAACTGTGACATGTTAGCATATTTCCAATCCACTAGTACATTTCTAAAAAAAGGGAATTTTGAAATATCATAATTAATGTGCCCACCATCTTTGCTGCCACCTCCTTTAATACCCCAGGCCCCAGGGACTTATCTGCCTTTAATCCTATTAGTTTAATACCTCTTAGTAATTATAGTCATTTCACCAAGTTCCTCTGTACTAACTGCAATTTTTGAGAAGAAATCATTACCTTCCACTATGAAAAGAAAGACAAAATATTGGTTTAGTGACTCTGCCATTTCTAAGTTTCCCATTATTACCTCACCATTTTCAACCTCTAAAGGGCCAACGTTTCACTGGTCTCTTCCTTTTTATATACGTATAGAAGCTTTTGGTGTCAGTGCTTATGGTTATGAAATGCTGGCATCAAATCCATTTCGCACATTGATTTGCATCATGAGCTGTCTAATCTATGTATTGTTAGATAGGACAGTGGAAGTTCATTTATCAAAATGACACTTACTGCTGGAAATGCGTGAGCATTTCAAGCCACACTTTTGATCTTTATATGGCCACTCAGCCTTTAACAAACAGGTGCTCTATGGCTTAATTTAGCCCTTACCACATATTTCAGACACTGGAAATAAGAAAATGCAAATGCATTAAAAAGGCACTCTGAGATATAAGAGGTAAGCAATTTAATTCCTTACAATATATTACACAATGGTGCCATTACTGATCATTAGGTGCATTGTGAACTATTTGAGTCTGCTGCTGAAAGCAGAAAAGAATTTTATCGCATCAGTTTAACCTTCTGCTCTTTTGCTATGGATCAAATTAACTGTAGTTAATCTTACTCTGCACATTTTATTCAATTTCCCTCTTGTTGCCAGCATTGAACTTTTGCAGGGCTATGGTCTCAAAAGCACCATATCCCATCCAATATGTTACCTATGATAGTCATTATAACAGCACAAGCCTCAATATTGAATGTCAAGGTCCATTCAGATGTGGTGCCCATGAAATTCATATCTATTTATCTGATCTCCATCCAATTTTAAAATAACTGCACTTAGAAGTCACTGGATTGTGAGCAAGAGCGGCAACTCTGAAGGACACTGGGGTCATTTAACATTCCTGCTGGTACTGGCTTGACATCAACCAGTATAAAACAGACCAGAGATCAGTTGTGGAATTTTCCTGGCCCACCTGAATTAACAGTTCTTTATATACTCAGGGAATGAGTCAAAGAACCTTTCCTTTCCTGGTGGTTAATGTTCAGGTGCTGAACTATGCTTAGTGGAGTTGTGAGCTGGTCGAGTATGTTGATTTACCAACAGCAGCAAATGGTACTGCTACTTATTTGAAAATTGCACATTGGCACATAACAATAATTGAAAGCACATAATGACCAGCAATTGAGTATAAGATCATGATGCCCACCAAGCAGAAAATCATCTTCAAGATGCCCCAATAAAGTACACCATGGTCATTAGAATCAAGTCAACAGATTTGAGAAAGAGAACAAGGATGAAGTGAGAACTTCATGATGGTACACATTTATTTTTTTACTATGAAAGAGGGATCAGAATGCAAGCAGAATATTAATTATGAATGGAAAGTAATTATTCACTTGGGCCCCTGTAAATCTCAAGACTGATTTTCTTTGTAAATTGAGTGATGGATCTTTGGAAGGATGAGACAATCAATTGCCTCTCATTTGATCTATCCTCAATATGTTGGCCCCAATTAAGTTCCTCACGCTGTGCAACCCTGACCTGATCACAGTTTATTCCACTTGCCATATGTTTGACACCACCCCTCCCAACACCAAATCTCCCTACTCACCTTCCTTTGTGCCTTGGACCATAATCAATTCCTTCCTCATCCCAGTTGGTCACCCATTCCCCGCACCACAGTTAATTTCTTCCGTTCAGGATAACTTGAGTATTGCAACTGGATTCTATCAGTATTGCAGTGTGTCATCTCCCATTGTGTATCCAGTAACAGAAGAAACGATAGAAATTGATTTCTTTTTGGAGCTCTCACCATATCATGTGCAGTTGATTGAACTTTTCAAGGTGACCCTTCAATATTTAGGTTTGAAGGTAATGCTCAAAAATATTCAACTTTGCCACAGTTATGAAACAAATATTCATTTTAAAACACCATACCCAAAAGCGATGGTCTCCACAGATGTGATATGGACAAGTAAAAAAGCACTTGCATTTTTTTGATCTACCCACAGCCTGTATCAACTCTGGGCACCAGGAACTCATTGATGCTACTCATTGTATCCAGTGATGTGGAGGTGCCGGTGTTGGATGAGGGTGGAAAAGGTCAGAGGGCACACAATACCAGGTTATAGTCCAACAAGTTTATTTGAAATCACAAGCTTTCAGAGTACTGCTCCTTCATCAGGTGAAGTGTCCAGTGATAGTCATACAGATGCCATGGTCAAATCATGTCCTGTTGTATATTTCACTGCATCCAATTACAATGATTTACTTAGAACTGCTTTATGGCCATTAATAACAGTGAACAATTCTGGCCATGAATATAATATATATGCTCATTTACTGTCCATAATTAGTACCATTGAAGTGTGTAATCCAGTGAAATAATAATTCAACAGAAAGTGGCTGTGAGTTTTATAAAAAGACATCTTTTATTCATAGAATCCCTACAGTATGGAAACAGACCCTTCGGCCCAACAAGTCCGCACAGACTGTCAGACCATCCCACCCAGACCCATCCCCCTACAACCCACCTAATCTACACATCCCTGAACACTATGGGCAATTTAGCATGTCCAATCCACCTGGCCTGCACATCTTTGGACTGTGAGAGGAAACCGGAGCATCCGGAGGAAACCCACGCAGACATGGGGAGAATGTGCAAATTCCACTCAGACAGCGGCCCAAGGGTGAAATGAAACCTGGGTCCCTGGTGCTGTGAGGCAGCAGTGATAACCACTGAGCCACCATGCTGCCCCATTTGCTGCCCCATAACATATTCTGGTACGTTATTCACAATTAGGTGCAATATTTCACTCACTCATTCTCATACGCACAAAGTTTATATGCAGGTGAAATTAATATGCTTTTAAAAGTTATCAGGATCTAAAAATTTACGGGTTTTGTGTTACAGTGGCAGTGACCCTACCTCTGAGCCAGGAGGCTTGGGTTCAAATTCCACCTCCTCCAGAGGTGTGTGTAAAAATATCTTTGAACACGTTAACTAGAAAATACAAAAAATATAAGCATCTGAGAAGGGGCTCTTGTGATGTATTGGTAATATTCCTGCCTCTGGGCTTGTAGAGCTGTGGTCAAGTCCGAGCTGCTCCAGGGGTGTATAATATGTCTCTGGGCAGGCTGATTAGAAAATACCTATAAGTATATGAGAAGGGCTCTTGTGGTGCAGTGGTAGTGTCTCTATCACTAAGCCAAGAGACCTGTGCTCAAGTCTATACCTGCCCCAGAGGTAACACCTCAGAACAAGTTGATTAACAATATCCATAAATACCTGAGTCTCTGATTCAGAATCTCTGATCTCCCAGGTGGCAGGCCTGTAGTTTCTTAAATGGTTTTGATAATTTAATTGAAGTGAGTGTTTTGTTAAATGGGGAGCTCTCA
This sequence comes from Rhincodon typus, assembly GCF_021869965.1. NCBI lineage: Eukaryota > Metazoa > Chordata > Chondrichthyes > Orectolobiformes > Rhincodontidae > Rhincodon > Rhincodon typus. The sequence goes on from NC_063333.1 coordinate 133,618,191, forward strand.
GCAGCCAACTTCATTCATTGGACGTGGTCATCACTGACAAGTCTACCCATCTGTAATTTTTCAGAAAGTGATGGTGAGTTATCTTCTTGACTCAATAAAATCCATCTGCAGTAGATACATCCACAGTGCCGGTAAGGAGGGAGTTCCTGAATTTTAACCTAGTGACAGTGAACGAACGGTGATTATAGTTCCAGATCAGGAAGGTGTGTGGCTTGGAGGAGAATTTGCAAGTAGTGACATTCTCACACACCTACTCTCCTTCGATGTGATGCTTGTCATGGGTTTGGAAGGTGTTGTCTAAGGAGACTTGGTGAGTTAAAAACCCAAAGAACTGCGGACGCTAGAAATCAGAAACAAAAACAGAAATGCCTGGAAAAGCACAGCAGGTCTGGCAGCGTCTGTGGAAAGAAAACAGAGTTAACATTACAGGTCCAGTCACCCTTCCTCAGAATACAGGCTCGGTGAGCTGTTTTTTGTGGTAAAATTTCTCAGGGAAACATGATGTTGGTACAAGGGGAGTCCTTCTCCATAGCTAATAGAGTGTCCTGTTTTCAAGGTATTGTTATTCATCGGCTGCTTGATAGCTTGCAGCTAGTTCATGATCTGGCTTTCTGATCACTGGACTATTAGTTCAATTTCTGGTCGTAATTCCAGCAAAAGGCACCTAGCTATTCCATTAAACCGATCAAATAAATACGGTTGTCTAAGTGTGGCACTTGTTAAAAATTCAAAGTGTTTTCAAATAAGGGAAGTGTTGTGTATGTTTAATACATTTCCTTTTGTGGGTTAACCCTTTCTGGGTTTGAGACTGAGCGTGCCTTCCTTTTTGAATGGTCTATTTAATCATTTAATCCCCTTTCAATAGTTTAGGGAAGGGCACCGAATCATATCAGTCTGGAGTGTTCCTTTATAAGACAAATAAAAACAGAAAATGCCAAAGAAACTGTGGGAGAGGAACAGAGTTACTGTTTCATGTCCAATGTGGCACTTTTGGAATGTTCCTTTGCTCTATCTTAAGACAGTCGAGTTGTTCAAATCCACAAAAGAAACTGAGTGACGCTTGGGTGGCCAGATTTTACACACTTTCTTTTTAGCCCAGTTTTAATAAATAAAAAATTTGTTTGAAATTCAGAAGAGGAAATGCCATTGCTGTGTGTAACATTCTTATGGATAGGAGGGGTTGGCACAGGGTGGACCACCTGGTGGTTTGTACCAAGGTAACAGCGGGCTGATCAGTTCAGGGGACAGGAGAGCATTATTGGTCTCCCAAGCTGCCAAAGCCTCATGGACTGTGACAGCTGAAGGATAAACAATGCATTTCTTTCTTTCTTTTATTTTAAATCGCCTGTGTCATTCTTGCAATCAGATAAATGCTGTCTGATCTTGAGTGGTAGGAAATGAGGCCTCTGATTTCCGAACCGCTGCACCACAGCTTCAACAATGCTGAACATTAACATTATCGACAGCATCAACAGCGTTTCAGCCATAGAGTCAGAACAGAAGTGATTGCTATTTCTATTAAGTAGCACAGGGCTGATCTGAATTACAATTCCTTTCGTCCAACTGAATGTTTCTGTTGTTTCCAGACACAGGCTTCAGTCTTAAAATGGATCACCGATGAAGAGATATAGACCATTCAATCTATTACTGCTCTTTCTAGGTTAAGTCCCAAACAGTTCCATATATAGCAGTCTTCAGACACAGGTGCACAAATGGACATAAAAGAGTTGCCTTACATATCAGTCGGGGTAATGCACAAGAAGGACTCGAAATAATTTCTTCATTAGCAGCCCCATAACATTGCAAGCTGTTCTCTCTCATCACTACCATCACCAATTCTGGTCCTTCGTCAAATCCTCCCTGAGGAGGAAATTTTATCAGAATAACACTGACAGCCAGCCCTCAAAGATCAAATGGTCTCAACCTCTGATGACTCTTGGGATGCTTGGAGAAGGTGAGGCACAAAATTTCCTCCCTCACTGATCTATCACTTGACAAAATCTGCTGACCTTTAGACCTTAATTATCTGAAGCGAAGTCTACAATTTCTCTAATGCCCCATTCCACTAGCTGTTTGAGATCACTTGAAAGAAAAGGGTCAGCACAGTGGCTCAGTGGTTAGCACTTCTGCCTCACAGCGCCAGGGACCTGGGTTTGATTCCAGACTCAGGTGACTGTCTGTGTGGAGTTTGCACATTCTGCGTGGGTTTCCTTTGGGTGCTCTGGTTTCCTCTCACAGTCCAAAGATGTGCAGGCTAGGTGGATTGGACATGCTAAATTGCCCGTAGTGTTCAGGGATGGGTTATATATAGGGAAATGGTTTTTGGGGGGGATGGTTGGTGTGGACTTGTTGGGCCAAAGAGCCTGTTTCCACACTGTAGGGATTCTATGATCTATGATTAAAATCTACCTCATATTTAAGCAGGTTGTACAATTACTATCTCTCAGTGCTTATAGGACTGTTTGTTTTCTGCACTTTGCCCTGAAATAGATTTACATTTTGTCAGAATTTTTAAGACTCATCCTTTCTTTGTTCCCCACAAATTATAAGTGACCTGCTGGGTGCTTCCAGCACTTTTTGTTTCTAATTGAAATCCAATTATATTTTACACAAACAAACTTCCTCTGTGCTACTAGTTTTGATGTAAAGCAATGATCTAACACATCTCTATGTGTGGCACAGTGGTACAGAAGTTACCATTGCTGCCTCATAGCACCAGGGACCTGGGTTTGATTCCAGCCTTGGGTGGCTGTTTCTCTGGAGTTTGTTCTCCCCGTGTCTGTGTGGGTTTCCACCAGGTACTCTGGTTTCTTCCCACAGTCCAAAGGTGTGCAGGTTAGGTGGATTTGCCATGCTAAATTGCCAAGTGGTGTCCAGGGATGTGCAGATTAGATAGTTATGTGGATTAGCTGTGGGATTAAGGGGATAGGCTTGGGGTTTGGGTCTGGATGGGACGCTCTTAAGTGGGTCAGTGAGCATTGATGGGCCAAATGGCCTCTTTCTACACTGTAGGGATTCTATGAAAAAGTATTTGTGACAACACCTGTTAATAAGCATGCCCTTTACATACCACCAAATAAACAACCCGTTTCAAAGCTCCTTTCTTACATTGCCAGATCAAATTTACAACAAATGTGGCAAAACATCCAGGCTATATGCCTAACGCTCCTTCTATTTCACTTCTACCTTCTCTTGGTTTTCCAGCTCTGGCTGGCCATATTCCTGGAGGCCTCATCACATGACTTGCTGCTTCCATGGAGCCCGTCCTCACACATCTTTGTTAGAGGAGATGTGAGGGAAAGTTTTTTTAACCCAGAGGATGGGGGTGAACTGGAAGTCACTGTCTGTAATGCTGGTAGAGGCAGAAACCTTCATAGCATTAAAAAACGTATTTAGATATACACTTACAATGCCAAGTCATGCATGGCTATGGGTCAGGTCCAGAAAAGTGAAATTGGAATAGTTAGGTGGCTGGTTTTGACTGGTACAGACATGATGAGCCAAAGGACCTTTTCCTGTGCTGTAGACCTCTTTGACTCAATCTGCCATTGGTTGCTTGTCATATCCACTTCAGGATGCACCATTTTCCTGCACCAATGGGAAAGCAAACAGACTCTTCATTTTCCAATTGTAATTCTTGTCTGCCAGACAGACAAACATTCCCGCTTTCCCACGCATTCCCCCTCACCCCCACAACACCCACGCTGAGTTTGATCGCAGGTGGGTAATTGTTCAGTTAGGAGGGTGGCAATTAGGGAACTTTCTTGCGGATTGCCTTCCTGCCCCTGCCACAAGCTGAGGCCCAAATGCCCATTTAAATGCCACCTATAGTCACAGAGTGGTGGGCAAGGTAGACCTGCCATGCAGGGAGTCAGGTTTGCTTACAGAGTTCTGGGGGAGGGTTTGAGGGTCTATCAAAGGCACCCAGTGCCAGCTTTAAGGGCAAGATACTGGGAAGGAGAGGGGGAAAGATTAGTACTGGCTTCTCTGGATGCTTGCATTTCTGGAAGCTACCACTGCTTTCCTGATAATGCTGCTAAGCAATTTAAAACAGGTAGCCTCTGATTATTCAGAAGCTTTTGGATGGCAATACTTCTGCTCACTGGGTCCTTGCTAACGAGGCCAACCACTGATTAGCACTCAAGGCAGTTGGCTATCCCGAAAATAGGTGGCACGGATCTTTCTAGCTGATGGGCAAAATCCCCCATTGCCTGTGTCAAATCCCACCCTCTTTTTCTTTACTTGTTGTAAAAATATTGAATAAAGTGTTAAGAATGCATTTATTTTTAAACAAAAGCACAGTTCTTCTAATGCCTAAAAAATTGGTAGTTTCTTCGAAATCAGGAATTACGCACAAGGTAGACAAATGGTAAATCTGAACAGGAACACTTTATTAACGATGTTCACTCCTCCACAGCCTTTTCTTGAGTGCACACAACCTCCAACCCTTGAGGTCATCTCACCAGCTTTCTTAAACGCACAGCACTTCCAACTACATACATACATAACAACGCCCTTATGATTTTTCTCCATGGTGGTTCACGCCACTGTCCTTGTAGTTCGTACTTTAGTGCTATGATTAGCCTTGTACATTTCAAGACCCCAGTATCAACCTAGTGAGCTGGCAATCTGACCTCTCACCAATGTACCTGAACAGAAAAATAGAGTTATTTTAGGTTGCGTCCTTACACACATTATGGTTTTTCAGGTCAGGATATAGACAGTGTATTGTTGCATCAGCATTCTGTAACTGCACTTTTATTTGAAATGAACTGTATCCTAAAAGGATTTTATAACACTTCACACAATATTGCATTACTAATTGGTATTTAATTGCTGGCCCATACTATTACAGATGCACCAGTATTTAATCCACATTGCAATAAAATTCTGCTGCACTCAATTCAGGAAACAATGAGGTAAACTGGTACAATGTAAAGTGTGTAGCGTTTCTGTTTAAGGCAATTAATCAGGTCTAATATCTGAAATGAAAGTAAATGCTTTAGTCGGGGTACAGACGAGGCTCTTGGCAATAAAAAAGTGATGAACATGTGCTATGAGGCAGAGACCAGAACAAGCTGTTGCATATAATACTCAGATTGATTACTTATAGATTTTAGCATGGCTTGTTTTTATCTCCCACTCTGACCCATTATAAATATTCAGGCAGTGCAGCCCATTTTCTACTCAAGTCATTTCAGGGTAATTGATAACTTAATCACTCACTCGAAAACCAACAAAACCAGTTGAGTGAACGTGGATCTTCTGAAAGCTGTTTCAACCAGTGCCAAGTGTCGCCAGGCAGACAGGAAGAAGTTGCTTGTGAAGATCCAAGCTGGATAGGCAGACATTGTGCAACAATAAGAACATTCTCAATCAGCACACACACAAAATGTTAATCCAGAGTGGCTCCACACGGCCTAAGGGATTGATACGCTGTATTAAGAGCATTTTGTGATAATTTGAATGAACTCCATGCATGAATGAAATGCAGCTTGATTGGAAAGCCAGCAAGAAACCTTATTCTCAGATCAATCAAATTGTTGCTATCCCATTAACAGCAGTGTTTGCCTTAACTGACTGCGCTGTTTCAGTAAGTAACAAGGCATTAATCATTCTCAGCCTTATCACTGATAAACATCTATTTCAATATTTTTTATTCATTTACAGGATGTGGGTCTCACTGGCCAGGCTAGCATTTATTACCCATCCCTAATTGCATTATGTGTCAACCACATTGCTGTGGATCTGGAGTCACATGTAGGCCAGACCAGGTAAGGATGGCAAGTTTCCTTCCCTAAAGGTTTTAGGAATGACAATCATCAATGGATTCATGGTCATCACTAGACTTCTAATTCCAAATATTTATTGAATTCAAATTCCACCATCTGCCTTGGTAGGATTTGAACCCAGGTCCCCAGAATATTACCAGGATTTCTGGATTAATAGTCTAGCAATAATACCACTAGGCCATCACCTCTCCATGTTAGTATGTTGTTCTGCAGGGAATTATACACAGTAAATTTTCTGTAATGCGTCACAAACCTACATAACTTTTTAGGAGGGAAGGAGGCAATAAACTCAGTGAAGGTGGTGCAGAGGTGCTAAGTTTGCAACTAACTACAGACTGCAAGAGCAATATTCCCCCCTCAGGGAGGAGACATGAGGCTGGATTCATTCCATCCACGCACTGCGCAAGCCACTCCCTCCATCAACTGATAGTTCATCCATATAACGGAGGTGGACATGAAGGATAAGGACAGGTGGCAAGGGTCACTCATGGTGTACCATAGACTCCAGAATGAAGGCTCCCACTGCAGGACTTGGCTGAGATTGAGGGGCTAACAGGAGTGAGTGGAGATAAAAGTTAGTGTCTTTCCCACTACTCCCATGGCCTACTGCCACCTTCCAAGGAATAGCAACAGGAGAAAGCGCTGGGCAGACTACACTACCAGAGATTTCCATGGCTGTCACCCATGAATCACAGCTAGATAACATTAACAAATTAACTAATGAGTACAGTAAGGCTAACAGAAAGTTCTGCCTCAATTTACCATTTAAGCAGGAGATAAGATGTTCATCAGTTGCTCAGTATGCTTTGCCAATTTAAACTTTTCAACTTTCTAAAGTTAAGCCTTCAACTAATTTTCAGAGTGGGGCTTCAACTGAGCAGTCAGTATGCTGAAACCAACAAACAGAATGCTGGAGAAACTCAGCAGGTCTGGCAGCATCTGTGGGGAGAGAAACAGAGTTAACATTCTGAATTTGGTATGACTCTTCTTCAGAACTGAATCAGGTCATACCAGACTCGAAACGCTAACTCTGTTTCTCTCCCTACAGATGCTGCCAGACCTGCAGAGTTGTCCAGTGATAACAGAGCATGGAGATGGATGAACACAGCAGGCCAGGCAGCATCAGAGGAGCAGGAAAGCTAATGTTTCGGATCGGGACGCTTCATCAGCGTTTTCTCTGTTTGTTTCAGATTTCCAGCGTCCGCAGTATTTCAGTTTTAGTCCACATGCTGATTCAGGGATGACAGTGCTGTCTGCTGAAGGAGAAGAGGAACAGTGATGGCAAACTGATAAACCCCATTGCAGAAGCCTTGCTGATTTCTGACTGACTGTGGCTGTGTTGGGAATATCATTATTTTGACTGCAATGCTACCAACTGTAGTCAGGTTAACAGACCGCCTCAAGACTCTTTCACACCAGAAATGACAAATCTATCTGAATGTAATTGTCTCATTAAATTGTTTGGAGGTCAACATTACTGATTCGTTGCCAAAAACAAAGAGAAAAGAGCCCCATTGATTATCACTTGTATATTGATTGTGAAGCATAAAATGCATTGCAATTTAACTTGTATTGGTGACTGTTTGAAACCTGAGATAAAAGACCATTTTGAATTTAGAGGTGTTTCACCATAGTTTGTTCTTATGAAGGCTTTCCATTAATCACTTTGTTTTGTTTTTGCTGAACAATAGTGAATTGGAAACCATCATTCAAATTAACCAGAGTTAAATGAGGATAACAAGCGCAATCACATCCTCTTATGACAAATCTCAACTGAGCTGAACAAAAATTCCCCTCTGGCCGTGGGTGGCATTGATCAGCTGAAGGCAAATCTTGAATAATTCAGGAAGCACATTGATGTTCCTGCTTCTAAAAAAAACGTTGGAAAGTTCTGCCAGTTGTCAGACAAAAAAGTAATTGGGCCAGGCAACTATAGTGTCATGCTGTGTCTATTCATTCACGAAATCTGCATTGAAAATAAGAAGGCACCACAGCTCACGTCCCTTCTGCAGTTAGACTAAAAATGAGATAGTCAAAGATCAAACCCAATGACTTCCTTACCAGAAAACTCAAAATAAATGTGTAAAGACAATATTATTTTATTTTCTGTTCTTTAAGTGGTGGGCTAAAATGGAAAAAAGGAGTGTTTTAAAATCAGTGGTTGTGGAAGGAATGGCTGCACTTGTAAAAGCAAGTTACTTAAACTCATCAGAGATAGTAGGAACTGCAGATGCTGGAGAATCTGAGATAACAAGGTGTAGAGCTGGATGAACACAGCAGGCCAAGAAGCATCATAGGAGCAGGAAGGCTGACGTTTCGGGCCTAGACCCTTCATCAGAAATGGGGGAGGGGAGGGGGGTTCTGAAATAAATAGGGAGAGAGGGGAAGGCGGATAGAAGATGGATAGAGGAGAAGGTAGGTGGAGAGGAAACAGACAGGTCAGAAAGACAGGGATGGAGCCAGTAAAGGTGAGTGTAGGTGGGGAGGTAGGGAGGGGATAGGATCAGTCCAGGGAGGACGGACAGGTCAAGGGGGCGGGATGAGCTTCGTAGGTAGGAGATGGGGGTGGGGCTTGAGGTGGGAGGAGGGGATAGGTGGGAGGAAGAACAGGTTGGGGAGGCGGGGACGAGCTGGGCTGGTTTTGGGATGCGGCAGGGGGAGGGGAGATTTTGAAGCTTGTGAAATCCACATTGATACCATTGGGCTGCAGGGTTCCCAAGCGGAATATGAGTTGCTGTTCCTGCAACCTTCGGGTGGCATCATTGTGGCACTGCAGGAGGCCCAGGATGGACATGTCGTCTGAGGATTGGGAGGGGGAGTTGAAATGGTTCGCGACTGGGATGTGTAGTTGTTTATTGCGAACCGAGCGTAGGTGTTCTGCAAAGCGGTCCCCAAGCCTCCGCTTGGTTTCCCCAATGTAGAGGAAGCCACACCGGGTACAGCGGGTGCAGTATACCACATTGGCAGATGTGCAGGTGAACATCTGCTTGATGTGGAAAGTCTTCTTGGGGCCTGGGATGGGGGTGAGGGAGGAGGTATGGGGGCAGGTGTAGCACTTCCTGCGGTTGCAGGGAAAAGTGCCAGGTGTGGTGGGGCTGGAGGGGAGTGTGGAGCGGACAAGGGAGTCACGGAGAGAGTGGTCCATCCGGAAAGCAGATAAGGGTGGGGAGGGAAAAATGTCTTTGGTGGTGGGGTCGGATTGCAGATGGCGGAAGTGTCGGAGGATGATGCGTTGGATCTGGAGGTTTGTGCGGTGGTACGTGAGGACAACCCTCCAGCCCTGGCAATATCCTCACAAATCTGTTCTGAACCCTTTCAAGTTTCACTACATCCTTCCTTTAGCAGGGAGACCAGAAATGAACGTGGTATTCCAAATGTGGCCTAGCCAATGTCCTGTACAACCGCAACATGACCTTCCAATCCTTTACTGAATTCACTAACTAATAAAGGCAAGCATACCAAAAATTTTTGGTCAACTTGATTTCAAAAGGCAGGACGTTGCACGCTTTCATTAGATCATCAATTTCAGAAACATAAAAACGTAGGAAGTTGGAACAGGAGTAGGACTTTTGGACCTTCAAGCCTGCTTTGCTAATCAATATGATGACAGCTGATCATCCACCTCAGACCCCATCCCAATTTCTCTCCTGTGCCCTTGCATCCCTTTAGACCTGAAGAATAATATTAAAAGTCTTTGAAAACATTCAATGTTTTAGCCTCAACTGCTTTCTGTGGCAGAGAGTTCACAGTTTCACCACTGTCTGGGTGAAGAAATTTCTCCTCATCTCAGTCCAAAGTGGCATACCTCATATCCTTAGACTGTAACCCCCTGGTTCTAGTCAGTGTGAACATCCTTCCTGCATTTACCCCTGTCATGTCCTGTTAGAATCTCTGGTATTTCTGCTCCCATTCCTTTCTGTTTCATTCTGAGAACAGACTAGTCCAGCATGACAGTTAAGTGGGGTCAGAAGATGAAAGGTCATAATGGTCTGCTTGTCATAGATACGCAGAATTTGTAATGACTCCAAGAGGAGTGAGTTTTGAGAGTCAAGTCACTTTCCCAAGTGGGTCTTAACAACCGTATGGTGCAGAAATAGGTTGAAACATAAATGAATTAGTATTTGTCCACAAACTTTACAGTTATTCTCTTAACAAAGCCTGTCTATCTCTTCGTAGGTTACGTGGAACAATCCCTCTTCCGTACCTACACTGGCCCTAAACCCCACCTCTTCCTCCGTTACATTGATGACTGTATTGGCGCTGCCTCGTGCTCCCACGAGGAGCTCAAACAGTTCACCAACACCTTCCACCCCAACCTTAAGTTCACCTGGACCATCTCCAATACCTCTCTCTCCTTCCTGGACCTCTCTGTCTCCATCTCTGGCAACCACCTAGAAACCGATATCCATTTCAAGCCCACCGACTTCCACAGCTACCTAGAATACACCTCCTCCCACCCACCTTCCTGCAAAAATGCCATCTCCTATTCCCACTTCCTTCGCCTCCGCCGCGTCTGCTCCCAGGATGAGGCATTCCACTCCCGTACATCTCAGATGTCCTCATTTTTCAAGGACCGCAACATCCTCCCCTCAGTGGTCGAGAACGCCCTCAACCGTGTCTCCCACATTTCCCGCAACTCATCCCTCACACCCCCTCCCCGCAATAACAACCAAAACAGAATCCCCCTCGTCCTCACATACCACCCCACCAACCTCCGGATCCAATGCATCATCCTCCGACACTTCCGCCATCTGCAATCCGACCACACCACCAAAGACATTTTTCCCTCCCCACCCTTATCTGCTTTCCGGAGGGACCACTCTCTCCGTGACTCCCTTGTCCACTCCACAATCCCCTCCAGCCCCACCACACCTGGCACTTTTCCCTGCAACCGCAGGAAGTGCTACACCTGCCCCTACACCTCCTCCCTCACCCCCTTCCCAGGCCCCAAGAAGACTTTCCACATCAAGCAGATGTTCACCTGCACATCTGATAATGTGGTATACTGCATCCGCTGTACCCATTGTGGCCTCCTCTACATCGGGGAAACCAAACGGAGGCTTGGGGACCGCTTTGCAGAACACCGACGCTCGGTTCGCAATAAACAACTGCACCTCCCAGTCGCGAACCATTTCAATTCCTCCTCCCATTCCTCAGACGACATGTCCATCCTGGGTCTCCTGCAGTGCCACAACGATGCTACCCGAAGGTTGCAGGAACAGCAACTCATATTCCGCTTGGGAACCCTGCAGCCCAATGGTATCAATGTGGACTTCACAAGCTTCAAAATCACCCCTCTCCCTACCGCATCCCAAAACCAGCCCAGCTCATCCCCACCTCCCTAACCTGTCCTTCCTCCCACCTATCCCCTCCTCCCACCTCAAGCCCCACCCCCATCTCCTACCTACGAAGCTCATCCCGCCCCCTTGACCTGTCTGTCCTCCCTGGACTGACCTATCCCCTCCCTACCTCCCCACCTACACTCACCTTTACTGGCTCCATCCCCGCCTCTTTGACCTGTCTGTCTCCTCTCCACCTATCTTCTCCTCTATTTATTTTCTATCTGCCTCCCCCTGTCTCCCTATTTATTTCAGAACCTCCTTCACCTCCCCCATTTCTGAAGAAGGGTCTAGGCCTGAAACGTCAGCCTTCCTGCTCCTCTGATGCTGCTTGGCCTGCTGTGTTCATCCAGCTGCATATTTGTTCACTTGTGTTTCCACCAGTAGCCAGGAAAGTCAATTGAGTCCACAGTTAGATCAGCCACAAGCTTATGGAACGTTGGAGCAGACTCAAGCAGCTGAATGGATTAAAACTTGTATTCTCTCTATCTGCTTGTTTTTTTCACCAGTCTTTTTGTGCATCTGTCTAACTGTACACTTTTCTAGCCATCTGTCTTTCTATCCACTTGACATTCTGTTCCCCTGCCTTTCAATCCAGCATTTTTTTTGAGAACCTGTCATTAATTTTCAAGCATCTTTGTACTCAACTGGTTTTCCACCTGCCTGCCCATCTGTCTATCTGTCTTTTTGATCGCCAGCCTTTCCGTATACCTGCCAACTAGTCTGTCTATTCCTTAATGACTTGCCTTTGTGATGAAACGTAATCAATCTAAAAAGTCAGAGTTTTCTTCTCTGCACAGATGCTGCCTGATTGACTGGATATTTCCAGCATTTTCTCTTTTATGTCTTTCTGCCAATTTTTCTGTAATTTCTTCAAAACAAATGAAGAAAAAGCAATACCAAAGAGTAGGTGACAGGAATCTATTGATTGTTATGACCTTAATCCCTCTATAATGCAAATAAATGCGGCTCTGTTGACAGGTGTAATCGTGTGCGCAGTGTAGGAAACTCTTCCAAGCCACAGCCTTCTCATTAAGCAAATGTGACATTCAAATTCAATTCTTGTATTGATAAATTTAAGGATTCATCTCACAGGTGGAAAACATGCACTTTGTTTTATGTTCAAGATTCAAATTCTCTCTTAATGTGATAAATCAAAATGGCTACAGATCGATGTTTATCCCTTGTGGTGGGTTCATTTTGAAATTTTGTCCTTAAAGGAAGAACACGTTACTGTAAGTAAAGCATTTATTGATGTCTGTGTTGCATGAATGATTTTGGTTTTAGATATGCCTTCACATTATGTTTGCATTTTTACAAAGCTAAAAGATTTTGACTACAGACTGTGTTCTGAGATTCACTTCACTGCCAATACGGCATTAATGTATCCCTCACTTCTAACTGCAGAGAATATAGACTCAAACTGAATTACCATTTCAGATTGACCAAATTTTGCAATGCAATCTTGCATTTCTATAGTGCCTGTGTAAATTCCAAATATGATTCAGTGGCAGCGCTCTCATCTCTGAGCTAGAAGACCATAAGTTAGAGTCCAACTTCCAAGTCTTGAATGCACTATCTAAGCCAACAATCATGTTTCAGCACTGAAGGAATGTTGCATTGTCAGATGTGCAGCAAGGAGTCAATGTAATGCTATCAGAAGCTGTATCTGTAAAAAATGCAAAAGATGCAGTGGTACCATTTGACAAAAAAAAGAGTTTGATTCTTTTCGTGTTGGAAAATATTTATTCTTCTGTGCAGTTCATTAAAACCAGATTATTGTATCATTTATCTCATTGCTGCCTTTAGGAGCTTTATGAGTGTTAATCGGCTATAAAGCACTTTTGAATATCCTTAGATTGTGAAAGGTACTACAGGCATCCTGACCCAGGGCTCTATTCTGAGCTATAGTAATAATTAGAGTATTGATTAAAAACAACTGTCACTCTCCAAGATGGACATTCACTGAAAAGTCTGAAAAGAATGGGAAGTGCTGTTAGTGTGTTGTCTTAGTGAGTCACTGTAACTATTGGAGATGGATGAAAGGAACTGACCTCTCAAAGGCTAGCAATGATACAAAATGCATTCAGACATATGATTGTAGCTTAGCATTTTGCTTAATTTTATGTTCCTAAATAAATAGAATGAAAAAAAAATCAGTTTCATTCCATTTCAGTCAGCAACTTAAAAGGTCACTTTGCATAAGGAATAGATTTTCTCCTCACAACTAAAATGGAGAGATCTTAAGCTCAGTGATGCAGTTAGACAAACTAGGACAGGCTCTAAAGGTCATGATGAGTGTCAAATTTGAAAAATAAAGAAAAACTGGTTTCTATTTACTTTTTCTCTGGGTCCAAATATACATTTAACAAGGTCCAGGGAGTTTATATTCTTTCTAGAAAAGAGGATAAGTCCTGAATTGTGCCTTGTAAAGAGAATTAAATGAGAAAATATCCTACATGCCTGGAAAGCTAGATTGTTTTTTCACTGTCAAGCAAATCCTACAAAAGCCATCCATCTGGAAGGATGAATGGAAATAGGTTCCATTTGCAAATTTTAATTAGTTCCGAACTATCGGTTCAAAGCTAAAGTTTCAAATCCTATATAGTTCTTATTCGGAGTTTAACATTAGAAAGCCAATTTGCAAAATATGTCATCAGCGGCATGGTTGCTCAGTGGTTAGCACTACCGCCTCACAGCACCAGGAATCCAGGTTCAATTCCACCCTTGGACGACTGTCTGTGTGGAATTTGCACATTCTCCCAGTGCCAGCATGGGTTTTCTTCGGGTCCTCCACAGTCCAAAGATGTGCATGTTTAGGTGGATTGGCCATGCTAAGTTGCCCATTGTGTTGACTGATGTGTAGATTAGGTAGGTTATAGGGGGCTGGGTCTGGGTGGGATGCTCTGTGGATCGGTATGGACTTGTTGGGCCGAAACGGCCTGTTTCCACACTGTAGGGATTCTACGATAACTCAACTGAAAGCATATGACTAAAGTCTCATCATTCATTAAATCACACGACATAGGGTGGGTGTAGGTGTGGGTGGGAGGGTTAATGGGCTGAATGGCCTCTTTCTGCACTGTAGTATTTCTAATTGTGTGAAATATTTTTGCACACTTTACTTCTGAGAACTTACTTTCTTGACTTTACATGTGATTACTTCATATGTAGGAAGTTTTATGCATCTGACCACTGTCTGTGACATGGTTACTGTCTATGTTGGTTTTGATTGGGTCTCAGATGAGGAGTAGGATGACCAGCATCATCAACAGCACAAGTGTGAACACAGCAATAGCAGCAACAAGTAGTATTCTCTTCACACAGCTGCAATCCTACAAGTTAGAAGGTTTGAGGAGTAAAAGGGTTGAGGAGAAAGGTGCAACTCACAGTAAGCAAAGGTGCTTCCACGATAGGTGGTGTACAGGCAGAAAATCATCTTCCTGGACATATCTGAGCACTAGTGTCTCAGGCGTGTCAGGTTCTCCAGCCAGGCTGCGTTAGGCATGTCTGGCTTTCTGGAAGAAAGCATGCTGCCAAATTGATTAGGTAGCAACACTTTATAAGATGTCTATCAAAACCACCACTGCCCTCAACTTCTTTGCCGCTCATTCATTTAATAGGCATGCCAGTGAAAGTTGCAGAATTTCACAACTGCTTCCATTCTGTTTCCATTCTGCTTCCATTGCCATTATGCTTTCATTCTATGGCAGTCCATCTTCCTTCAACTCTGCTACTTGAAGTAGATTTACCAGGTGGCTGTTGGAGACAAGTGTTCACTACTTAGACCATGCCAGTGGCATCCCTGAGAATCCAAGCAATAGAGTCCTGGTCTACTACAGGCCTGAATTCTTGTGGATGAGTCATTGACTGTGCAATTGGCATGCTGAGGATGCCAAAGTCCTGAAGTTACCCATCAGTATGCTCCAGCCAGGATCTCCAAAAAGGTCATTGCACAATAATACAGGGCAGTGAGGTTTGAGCCTTCAGGACACAGAGCTTCTTTGGAGGAAGAGGACCATCATATGTCCAGACGTCTGCAACATTACATATTGCCTGCTGGGAAGCTTTCATCATGACAAAGTACAATTGAGTTACCCTAGTGGACTTATCTAGAAGCCAAATGCTAAATTGACTCCCTATCCACTTTTCACAAGCTCAGAGTAATTCTATCGTCAGCTAATCATGTCTTTCTCCACCCATGGCGAACGTTAGAATCCTAGAGTCATACAGAAGGAAACAGATTCATCGGTCCAACTCGTCCATGCTGACCAGGTTTCCCAAACTAAGCTAATCCCATTTGCCTGTGGTTTGGCCCATATCCCTCTGACCTTTCCTGAACATGTACCCATCCAAATGCCTTTTAAATGTTGTCACTGTACCTGCATTTACCACTTCCTCTGGCAGTTCATTCCATACATGCACCACCCTCTGTGTGAAAAGGTTGACCCTCTAAATCTTTTCCCTCTCACCTTAGACCTATGCCCTCTAGTTTTGAACTCCTGTACCATGGGGAAAAGACTTTGCTAACCACTTAATCTATGCCCCTCATGATTTTATAAACCTTTATAAAATCACTATATAATCACCCCGCAACCTCCTAAGCTCCCAGGAAAAAAGTCCCAACCTATTCAGCCTCTCCTTACAATTCAAACCCTCCAGTCCAAGTAACATAGATTTGTTCCTGGATCAGGGAACCAGAGTTGACATAGTTCTAAGATCCAAAAACCCAGCCCAGCAGGAAGTAAGCCAGAACTTAGGACTTTTCTTCTGGTAAGGTGTTGGGCAGCATTGAGTGGCATCGGTTTGTTACATTCATTGGTCAAGGTTTTTGGTATTTAAAGTGTACTTACCCAGAAACAGTAAGGTGCTTGCCAGGTCCAGAAGTAGGCCTGGTGGAAAACCCACCTCAGTGTGCTGGCTCTTTATCTGATTTTTTTTGTGTGATAGAACAAGAAATAAAGCCCACCATCCTTCAATTTTTATGTTATCTGAGTCACACATACTTCTCATGCCCCATTCATGCCAGCCCATGACAAACTATGCTCTTTTCTTTCCGGGCATGTTCCCCCATGCCAACCTATGCCCCTTCACCACCGTCTGATGAGCCTGTCATAGCTTTCAGGTCAACCCATTCCCCTCTAACTGATGCCAGTGATCTTTTTTAATCTCCATGCCATGACCTCTCCTGGTCCTTCCTCTACTCGATGCTAACCTATTCCCTTTACCCATCATATCTCCCATGTCATTCTATGAAAGCTTCACCTACTCCAACCTGTTGCCAAATAATTTTCTTCTTAATTCATGCATGGGATGTGGGCATCACTGGCTAGGCAGCATTTATTGCCAAGTGGGCAGTTAAGAGTCAACCACATTGCTGTGGGTCTGGAATCACAGCCAGGCCAGACCAGGTAAGGATGGCAGATTTACTTCCCTGAAGGATATTAGTGAACCAGATGGGTTTTTTTCTGACAATGGTTTCATAATTATCGTAAGACTCCTTATTCTAGATTCTTTATTGAATTCGATTTGACCATCTGTGGGATTTGAACCTAAGTCCCCAGAACATTTCCTGCCTCTCCAGATTATTAGTCGAGCGATAATACCACAAGGCCTTGCCACCTCATTTCCCTCACGCATTTTATCTTACCCTTAAACTTTTCCAACTCATGCAGTATCCATGAGTGTCATTCGTAATAAAAAATCATTCACTGTATTTGACTTCCGATAGTCTTTGATAAAAAACAAGCATTCAAATTTATGGTGTAGAGCTGTAGAGTGTAGGTAGGGAGTCGGGATGTTTCAACTCCCGGACATCCCAGATGTCCTCGTTTTTCAAGGACGCAATTTCCCCTCCACAGTGGTCGAAAATGCCCTCAACCGCATCTCTCGCCTTTCCCACACCTCAGCCCTCACACCCCCTCCCCGCAATAACAACAAAAACAGAATTCCCCTTGTCCTCACGGATCACCCCATCAACTTCCGTATTCAACGCATCATTCTCTGTCACTTCCACCACCTGCAATCTGATCCCACTACCAAAGACATTTTTCCCTCCCCACCCTTATCTGCATTCCGGAGGGACCGCTCTCTCTGTGACTCCCTCGTCTGCTCCACACTCCCCACTAGCCCCACCACCCCTGGGACTTTTCCCTGCAACCACAGGAAGTGCTACACCTGCCTCTACACTTCCCCCCTCACCTCCATCCCAGGCCCCAGAAAAACGTTCCACATTAAACAGATGTTCACCTGCACATCCGCTAACGTGGTATACTGTATCCGCTGTTCCCAATGTGGCCTCCTCTACATCGGAAAAACCAAGCGGAGGCTTGGAGACCACTTTTTGGAACACCTACACTGGGTTCATGGCAAACGACAACACCTCCCCGTCGTGAACCACTTCAAAAGTCCCCCTCCCACTCCTTGGATGACATGCCCATCCTGGACCTCCTCCATTGCCACAACGATGCCACTCGAAGGCTGGAGGAACAGCACCTCATATTCCGCTTGGGAAACCTGCAGCCCAATGGTCTCAATGTGGACTTTGCAAGCTTCAAAATCTCCCCATCCCTGGTCTCATCCCAAGGCCAGCCCATCTCGTCCCCGCCTCCTTGACCGGTCCATCTTCTCCCACCTATCCGCTCCTCCCACCTCACTGACCAACCCCCGCCCCCACTTCCTACCTACTAGCCTCATCCCCGCCTCCTTGACCTGTCCATCTTCCCTCCCACCTACCTGCCCCTCCCTCCTCACTGACCAACCCCCATCCCAACTCACTACCTACACTCACCTTTACTGGCTTCATCCCCGCCTCCTTGACCTGTCCGTCTTCTCTCCACCTATCTGCTCCTCTATGCACCTTCTATCATCGCCTCCCCCTCTCTTTATTTATTTCAGAGCTCCCTTCCCCTCTCACATTTCTGAAGAAGGGTCCAGACCCAAAACGTCAGCTTTCCTGCTCCTCTGATGCTGCTTGGCCTGCTGTGTTCATTCAGCTCTACACCTTGTTATCTCAGACTCCAGCATCGGTAGTTCCTACTATCTCTCATTCAAATTTATATGTCCACTTCAAAGAGTCTTTAATCACTAGGAACTGTAATCAAACTGAAATAGCAGACAGCTGACCACAATAATGAAAGGTTGTAAAATCAGTTATTCAACACTGATCCAGTAATGGTAGTGCTCAGGGGCAACTTTTTTACACAGAGGGTCGTTTGTGTATGGAATGAACTTTCAGAGGAAATGGTGGACGGGGGTACAATTACAACATTTAAAAGGCACTTGGATGAGTAGATGAATAGGAAAGGTTTGGAGGTATATGGGTCAGGAACAGGCAGGTAGGACTAGTTTAGTTTGGGATTGTGGTCTGCATGGACTGGTTGGACCAAAGAGTCTGTTTCCATGCTGTCAGACTCTATGCCTCTATAACAGACAGAATGAAATAGCATGTTGTGATTCTGTTTAAACACTCCAGACATGTTACTTCAAATATTTAAAGGGCAGGGATTTTAAATGCCATGCTAGATTGGCAGTTGCTTTTGACAGTTCCTTTCAACAGGTGCATTTGACCATTTGTGTTTAACAATTCTCTTGATAATTCCGACAAATTTATCCACTTCTTATGGACGCATATGTCTACTTTTGACAATTTCATACAGCACTGTATTTTCCCTAAATGAGAGTTTACCTTTCTCAAAGGGAAGCCTACCTCACAGAAAGGTGTCCGGGCACTATATGCAGAGAAGTACCTTATTTCTCCAAAAAGGCACTCTACCTGTCTAAGTAACTCAGCAATGTTTACTTTTGCCTCCAATTGGTATAACTGACACAGTTTGTACTTTGTAATCCTAGCTAATGAAAATCCACTATTGCTGGAGACAGTTGTTGTTTTATATAGGAAGCTGATTCCATGTGCAATTTGAAACACAATCCTCCCTTGCAATGGTATGTATCAAGTGCCGTGTTTGTGGGCAGCACTGCCAAATCCTTGTCTCTGGAATCAGTTGCAAAATTTTTGGTCATATGTATCTTGTCTTAACAATTCCTCACAAATGAAAAAGCCACTTATCAGGTAGCAGATGGAAATGGGCAAGCTGGGAGCTTGGTGAAAATGAATATCTAAATTGCATCTCTACTCTTCACTTTTCCTTCCAAAATGTTACCTTTTACCTTTCTCTGCATTAAATTTTATATGCCTTGTGTATGCTCAATCATTCAGATCTCTCATGTTGCCAGCCTTTTAATTGTACAATAAATAGGAAAAGAATTCCCCTCCTAAATGAGTCAAAAATCAATGTATTCAGCTAAAAGCGTTGGTCTTTGAAATTAGTTTGTGGGAAATTATACTAGCAGCACTGAATATGTTCATCTGAAGTTCCTGTCCATTACTTTGGGCTAATGCCTCTGGTAAAATAAAATTGGCAGTATTTTTAGGTAAGCCTGTTAAGTACTTATCTGCTAGTGTCTTACAGCTTGATTTCAAGCCTAATTTTGATGCAAGTTCTGACAACTTCTGTTGTCACGTTTATCAAATGTGTGGATTTGATTATACCAATGCAGACAATTGTTGTAAATACACATCATCCAAACTTAAATGTGTAGAAAAAAGTACAGTACCATAATCATTAACTACAGAACTTAATGTCTTCAGATTTGTATCATGTGTGCAACCACCTTGCTGTTACTGATTCTATCAAGAACAGACTCTTCAGCTAATGATGGACCCACGTCGTAAAAGAATAGGGAAGTGCGAGGTTGTTGACTTGCTCACCGATCTGGCTGGTTATAGCAAGCCAGCAACCTCACCCTGAGCTACAAATGTTCGCAAGAACCTTAAATAAGGAAATGTAACAGAAGAGATAATTTGTCTCATAAACCCACATAAAGTTGTCAGAACTTCCATAGAAATTAGGCTTGAAATCAAGCTGTAGGACACTAGCAGATAAGTACTTAACAGGCTTACTAAAAATACTGCCAATTTTATTTTAACAGAGGCATTAAATGCTTCATAATGGATATGACTCCTTTCAGTGATGTCTACAAGACATGTCCTTCCATGCATGTCTATATGACTGTTGTAAACTAACATGTATATATGATAATACATGTAATCAAGCTCCAATAAATTGCAAGTCTTCTTCATATCATACTACATATATTTCATTGTTACAGCCACCTGAAGGGATCAGTGATTGCCATATGTAATTTAAATATGAAATATATGCACATACAATATGCAAGAGCAAATTCAAAAATAATGTTAAATACAAATAGAAAATTAAGAGATGTCCACTACAAGGAAATGAAATAAAGGTATATGCCAAATAGGTTCATACAAATATCATCCAGGTGATGTCCACTTTTCCATGGACAAACATATCCATCTGTACAGCATATTGTCAATCTTAGTCCTGCATACATTTTTGTCAACTTTGCCTATTATGAATTCTCATGTCCACATTTATAATGGAAAATGTCCATGCAAAGTAATCACACTTCAATTACAGCCTCCTACCATTTGGGATGCCATGACATCTCCATTGGCAGAAGAGTGTTACACATGGATCAGGTGTGCAATTCAGAAGGTGCAAAATTGCAGAGTTCAGATTTTCCTGAGCTCACATTAAATAGGATGAATGTGGACATAAAACTGTATTTTAGAAAATGTTGACAGGAAATTGGTGCAGACATAAGAAATAATAATACAGTATACATTTAAATATTCACTGACAGTAAAATACAACCTTCATCCAGCTTGATAAGGCACGCCTATTTTAATTTCTGTCTTTATTTATATTCAGGATTTCATAAGATATGAAATATCTGTTTCAATGAAACAGATCCTCCAGGCCAACTTGCTGTGTATGCTTCACTGACCCTCTTCACACCTTTCATCATCATCGTCCTCTATTTCTTTCTCCATCAATTTTTAACTTATACTCTACTGATACATATTTGTATTATTCACTTCAACCAATCCCTGTGGTAGCAAGTCCACTTTCTTCTTTATTTGGATGCAAACATTTCATCAAACTTTCCTACTGGATTTCCAGGTCACTATGCATTAATGCTGTTCCCCACAAGTGAAAACATTCTCTCTGTATTCACTTCATTAGGATCTTTGTAATTTTAAATAACTTATTTGGCTTCACTCACCATTCATTAAGAGAGAAAAAAAAAAGACCTAGTTTGTTCATGATATGTACGACCTTGCTTTTCTGGTATTATCCTTGTAAATCTTCTCTCCTACTTATTAAGTACCCCATATCTTTCCTTTTACAGAATGGCCACAAGAACTGCATGCAGTATTTTAGATTAACCTCGTAAAGTTCAGATGAAACACTTTGAAAGGACAGTATCAATACTCTAATACATAAAGTGTGTGTGCATGATCATCTACATTTTTTTTTTAAAAATCAATCGACCTTTGCAACATGCTGGAACTTCAGATGCATCACATGTGGACATCACTGTTTATTGCCTTTCACATGTACCCTCAGTCCAAATGCAACAATATAATAATTCCTTAAACCACAAACTTCAATGGAAATTTGCCTGGGACATCTATCCTGTGCATTATGTTGGTTATGTCAGTATAGCATAGCTGTGCATATAAAATGAATTGGCAAAAGGACAGATAAGGAGAACACATCAATTCATTGGCAGGACCTCATACTGATTATCAATGAGCCTTTCTATATCAGTCCTCTCTCCATATTTGGACATCAATCTGACAGTGCACACTTCAATAAAATCAATATTCTGCAATTTCAAGGGAGCCAAAATAGCTGATTGTTTCACACCATACGAATATTATTGGAAGGAACAATCAGCACCAGGATTCACTTTCACTCGATGGATTTAATTAACAATGTTTGCGTCTGGAAATAATCATAATCTGATTTGCCCTAATTCTAGTAATATTTGATGTTGTTCAAGTGTGAATGCATGGTGTTGAAAGTCAATGTAACATATTCTCCATTGTGTCAAAAGGGAAGGTTGCCAATCAGCACTGTCATTTTATTGATGTTACACCTTACAGACATAATTTAGACTGCAAATGTAATATTTCCAGACTCAGATTCGTCTAATAGCAAATTGTCATTATTTATGACCTTCATTAGAATGCATTCTTTTTCCATATGTTGTCTGAGGCAAATTATGTTCCACTATCGAGACTTTCTAAATTGATACTTTTACAACTTGGAAGAGAAAGTTCAGAACAAGATCAATCTTCTATATCGCTTGCAGTATTTACCACGTAGACTGATTCAAGTAGGACGTACTCATAAATTGGAATCTATTTGCCATAATTAGCTAGTAGATTAAGTAGATGGTTGCATGGTTGCACCATTGGAAAGGGTGAAAGAAATTGAACTCACAGAAGAATATTTTTGAATGTTTCCTGAATTCATTGGAATTTCTTGAGGAACAGTTTCTTCGGTTCCATAGTCGCTGCAGCCAGTAGTGACTGGGCAGAATACTGATCAAAATGAATAATATAAATAGCAAGGTCTATGATTCTGTGTCGACTTGATGGCTATATTATTAATTCAGTTCAT
Source organism: Rhincodon typus (assembly GCF_021869965.1). NCBI lineage: Eukaryota > Metazoa > Chordata > Chondrichthyes > Orectolobiformes > Rhincodontidae > Rhincodon > Rhincodon typus. Next base: position 133,640,883 of record NC_063333.1, read on the forward strand.
GTTCTGCTGAAGTACAATAGCAATAACAGGATTTATGAATTAAGCTGCACCCTGTCCTCTGACTTCCAGTTACAACCATAAATTATACATATCTAATCCCTATTCTATGCACGTTCTCCACATTAATACTTGAATTATGTTCAATGCGACCCCAACTAAAAATCTGAAATTTAGAATAAAAGGTTCTATGCTTATTTAACAACTGAACAAAGTTAAGGTCACACACGGACCTAGAAAAAAAATTCCACCAGAGATACTAAACACAAACAGTTGAACCATAGAAGGGCCATGAACTGTCTGCATTTTTTCTCAACTGTAGGACTAGCAGGTATTGTTTTACATGAGCTTGACGTCAACTGGGATAGCTGCTTGATAACAAGATATCTGGAATGACATGTACTGCATGGATTTAGCCTCTTTGTCAGATATCTGATTGCCATTGTCACTGTGATTATATAGGAGATTTTCACTTGACAGTCAAGCAAATTTCACCCAATGAAAAAATGATCTGAAGCTATTTTCAACTGCAGTGTTTGGATCTTAAGAGACAAAAAAAATCAAAGAGTTGATCCTTTTCTGAACATTTCATTGTCTTGAAGTGCGATAAAGTCGAAAGATTTTTGACAGCATGAGAACAAGGCATTGGAACTACGCTCATTAACAATGTCACTGAGACATTTGTTTTATATGGGAAGAGCATGGGACTTTGCTCAACCATTGTGTATTACTCTGTAGAATATTAGTTCAGTAAAGATTTATAAAAATTGAAAGAAAATTATCCAGGAATGTATTTCAGGCAAGATCAATTCCCTCTTTTGAAATGTAAATTAACCCTAGACGTTTGATTTGAGAAGAGTGCAAAGAAAGTGAGAGTCATACAGAACATGAGGAGGCCATTCAGTCAATGGTGACCATTCTGGGAGTCTGAAAAAAAACTATCCAACTTTTCTGCTCTTTCATATTACAAAGTGATTCATTGCCATTTCAAGTAAAACATTAAGTTAATTCATATCACTTCCTTATTCAATCTTTAAATATTTCAGATCCATTATCCCAACAACCTTTAAAGGTCTTCTGCACATTCTACAATTTTAAATATTCATTCAAAAGTCAATAGATAACTTGATTTTGTAGTGCCACAAAATAGCTAAGTGTCAAACTAGTGCTAATGTACTGGATGTGCAATTCTGGTCCCACATCCTTTAAAATAGACGGATCTGAATGTTTGCTACCACAGTAGGTCATCATCGTCATTGGTAATAACTTGCTGATGAGTACGATTGCCCACCGAGGAAATTCTGTGTCACTGGTCATGGGTTCTGTGAGTCCATATGTGGCTGATGAGCCTATTCCTAGAGACACATCTCCAATCATACATTTGGCAGGCATTTTCAAAAGGTGAAATTTATCCTTTGCCTTGAGATCATTGGCATTCCTTTCACCAGTTCCTTTGCTGTATTGTCTCCTGTGTCCGTTCATGCAGGGGTTTTCCCCAAGTCAGTTTCTTCTGAATGAGCATCTCCCATGAGTTGACATCAATGTTGCGTTCCTTGAGGAATGCCTTCAGGGAGTTTATGAAATGTTTCCTTTGTCCTCCTCTCGTTCTTGTGCTTTCCTTGAGCTGGGCAAAGAAGATTTGTTTTGGCCATCAGAACTCAGGCATCCTAAGAACGTGACCAGCCCAGAGGAGTTGATTTTGGATGATCATGGCCTCGATGCTGGTACTGTTGGTTGCTTCAAGGACACTAATGTTAGTGAGCCTGTACTCTATACTGAAGAATGGGTCTCAGCTTCAACTCAAGAAGCCTCAAATCCTTTACCTTTACGACAGCAAGGAGCAAAAGAAGGGACACTTCCTGGTTCACCCTATCTGCTTTGGAAAAATTCCCCAAAATGTCACAATCTTCCCTCCAGGCAACAGGAATGGGGCACAGACAGGTCCACGTCTGTAGAAGCAGTGTACATGTGGTCGCAAGGGCTGCTAAGGGCCTAGCTGACCTGTTTATAAGGTCCATCTCAGTTCTCCAGGACTTTTTCCCATTTGTGTTATAAAACTTTGGTCCCTCTGGACTTTACCCCTCAGCAATCCATCACCACCATCATCCAATCTCACCCATGACCCTTTAAAAACCCATGCCAACCTCGTGGTAGGAGAGGAACATTGACACATACCTGACTGAAAAGTTTGCACTTTGCCATCACTGTTAGCCTGTTTTATCATTACTGCCTGGAAGATTTTCCAGTGTTACTGTTACGTATGACAGGTTCACATGGATCTCTCCTGGAACACTACCAAGTAGTCTGACATGAAGATTATCATTTTCTGTTCTGGAAAACTCTCTCTGATAAGTTTTAGAACCTTTCACACTTGGTTCCTGTAATCCAACACAAATGGTGGACTCATTGGGTACGTTGCTGGTAGAGATCAGCAGAAAATGTGGTCCCTTAACCCAGTCATGGGGGTACTCTTGGCAGTGTGCCCTGATCATTGTTTTCATTGTTCTGGCTCCCCTTGCAACTGCAGGCCATACAGTGAAGTCATTGGATAGGTCAGGCCCAGGTTACCCATGACTTCCTAGAATTGCTTTGAAATGAAGTTTAATCTGACTAATCTAAAGTACTAATCTGATTTAGTGGGTAGGCCATACCTAGTAAAGAGTTAGATCAATTCCCTCACCAGTGTTTTGACAGACAGGGGGGATGATAGCCCAGTGGTATTATCGCTGGACTGTTAATCCAGAGACCCAAATAATGTCCTGGGGACCGTGGTTTGAATCCCGCCACGGCAGATGGTGGAATTTGAATTCAATAAATATCTGGAATTAGCAGTCTAATGATGGCCATGAATCCATTGTCAATTGTCGGAAAAACCCATCTGGTTCACTAATGTCCTTTAGGGAAAGAAACTGCCATCCTTACCTGGTCTGGCCTACATGTGACTCCAGACCCACAGGAATGTGGTTGACTCTTAACTGCCTTCTGGGCAATTAGGGATGGGCAATAAATTTTGCCTAGCCAGCAACGCCCTCATCCCGTGAATGGATAAAAAAAAGATACGTTTTTCAGGAGAACAGCTTTTACTAAGTAAGTAGTCACGTACATAATAGCTCCCTTTTGCTTTCAGCACATTTCACTAACATCTTGATCAATGGCTCCCCAGATAGGACGTAGGTTTAATTGCAGGTTTGGGTTTTCCTGCAAATTGGATGATATGGCAAGTTCTGCAAAACCTCAGTAAATCCCTATGGAATTATGGACAGTAAAACTGTTGGCTGGTGAGGGCTTGGCCCACGCATATGCAAAATGCCCAGCAGTCCAAATATTGTGAGCAAGCCGTCGTGTTGCCTTGGTGACACCACTGCCTATTGGATCATTGCCTACTCCTCATTTGCAAGTCTGCGATGGGGTCCTCCTTTTGCTCATCAGCACTTCACTTTTAACTTGCCTTAGTTTCCGTGTGTGCAGTCTGAGCTAGTGTTTTTAACAGTGGGTCAGCTTGCTGAGTTGCTATAAAGGAGGATCTGTTTATTACTACCGCAGCCTCCACTGACAGAGCTTCTCAGGCCATTAGCACCCAGTCAGGAAAAAAATCCAGGCACTTTCTCTGGTAACTGTTCAGTCTCCACCCCCTCAGTGGACTTCTTAGAGACCAGTAGAGATCATTGCCAAGAAAGAGGTCAACCCTGTGCACACACAAACTGGGGTCGAGCCCTGTTTTCGCTGGTCCTGACACAACATTGCACTTTAGGTGCACCCAGTAAAAGGGAACAGGCATGTTCGCTTCTTCAGTCCTCTTTACCAGCCACCTTGGCACCTGCTCTCTGATGGGGAGGTCATAAATTTTTTTCCCAGCAGATGAGTCTGTCCAGCCCCTGTATTCCTCAATATCATTACATGTACGCTCGCCTCACCCTGGAGAAACGTGACCATTCTTCCTTTGAATATAAAATCCTGGTAACTCTCAAGGATTTATTTAACAGTCTCAAAAGTCTGGCTTGCCAGTTTCTTTGAATGACTCCTATTCTCTGGATGGGGCACATGCATTTTGATAAACCCCACTGTAGCAGCTGGCCTGCACATATCCTATGTTCCGGCAGTTAAGAAACTGAGGCATCTTGCTCTCAATTTTCACCTCTGCACTCCACTTTCTGTCCTGAGGATGGCCTGCCAATATTTCTCACTCTTCCATGGGCTGCTGAGTTTCCCAGTACTTTCACCATCTTTTTCACTTCCACTTTATGGGATTGACTAAGAGAGGGTCTTCAGGAACAGGGACTTAAGGATCAGCTCATAATCACCAGTCAGTACGGCTGTTTGCCTGTCCACTGGGAGCCTCTTCTTCCTCTTGGTGTGTTCTTATTCAGAAGGATATACTTCACAAAAATTGTTTCGCAGAGGGATTTTCACAAGTAGCTTTGGCTTTTAGTGCCCCCACACACTGTTCAAAATCAAGGTGCTGAAGCCTTTATAAATTCCAGGTAATCTGGTCAGACTGTGTCCTCAGTAAACTGAGGATGCGGAATTTCTGAAGAGATGCCTCAGGGTCTAACTGGTGCACACTTAAGATAGTCCTTTTAACTGCATCCTTGTCAGTGGTACACACCTCAGGCAAGATGAAGTAAAGCTTGTTTGTTTTCACTGTAAGCTTCCTCTGCAGCAGTATGGACCAATATTGCACTGGTCCACTTTTACTGCTGTGCTAACCACTCAAAGTAAATTTTAAAAAGAAAAGCCTCCACCTCTGGTTCATCAAACTTGAGGATTAAATGAGCAAATATGGTTGCCCCTGCCCTTACACCTGAGCTAATGATGACTTCAAGGTGCAACATAGGATTATTTCTTGAGCTATTTAAATTTAATCTCATGTTTCTTCCCTCTGCCCTGAAATGCTTTCTCTTCGCTCTGTGCTTTTTCCCTCTCTTTCCTCTTTCTCTCTTTCTCTTTCCTTTTGTTTTTTCTAGAAAGTCAACCGTTCCAATTTAAATCTCACCGTCACTATAGTATCCATTATATTATCTCAATTTCCATCTGTGGCTTGTTGGTTCCTCATTTAAAAATTTTAGGTTTCAGGCATGTCTCACCAAATCTTTAAAATTTCCAAAGGACAGAACTATTAAATCCTCAACGTTCACCTGGTCTAAGGTCATCTGGTCAACATCTGGTGTGTGAAATCTAATCCCAAACATCAGCTCATTCCCATTCAACAAAATAAATTCAGTTTTAATACCCTGGGAATTTGTTAATATCTGACAAGAGGCCTTCAAGTATCAGTTAATTCTCAACTTAAGAACCTCCTAACGTCTAAGGGTGGGGTCGCCTCCAAATAAACTACTGAGTGTTGGATTGGTAAGTGGCTGTAAAATTCATCCCATGATCTGATAATACCTAAATACTCTCCATCACCAACAACACTGAAGAAACTTGTTGCTCGCATCCAGTGAAAAACAGCCCTTGATTGATTGGCACTCCATCCACCACTTTAGCCAATCAACCCCTTTACCATTGGTGCACAGTGGTAGCAGCATGTACCATCTATATGATGCACTGCTGTAAGTTGACAATTAACTTCTCTCATGAGACAAGTGGAGGCACTTGACCACATTCCTCACTTGTGCTTGTGGATGGCAACAAGCATGGGAAGGCTTGATTTGAGAGGTTAGCCATCTTAAGACCAAACGTGAACATTATCCAGATCTTGTTCCATGCAAACATGGATTAATTTCCAGTCTGAGGAGTCACAAGAATTATTAAACGTTGTGTAATCATCAGCAAACCTTCCTGCTTTAGACGCTATGACATTGTGATGGATGGAAGGTCTTTGATGATGCAGATCAAGATAGTTTGCCCTAGAACCCTACCATCAGTAACTCTGGCAGTAACATCCTGAGGCTAAAATATTTGACCTCCAACAACCACAACAGACTTCCTTTCAATTAGGTATAATCCCAGCCAATGAACATTCACCCCCAGTTTGCATTGACTTTAATTTTATTACGATTCCTTGGCGCCACAGTCGGTCAAATCTTACATTGTTGTCAAAGGCTTTGACTTCATCGTATTTCTGGATGTCAGCTCTTTTGCATACATTTGGAGCAAGGGTGTAATGCGGCCTGGGACAAAGTGGCATTGACAGTACCCAAATTAAGCATCGGTAAAAAAGTTCTTGGTGAGTAAAGACTACTTGAGACTGTTGTTGATAACCCCTTCCATTTCTTTGATGATTAGGTGCAGTTTGAGCAGCTGGGTGAACCCGAAACGTCAGCTTTCCTGCTTGGCCTGCTGTGTTCATCCAGCTCTACACCTTGTTATCTCTGGGTGAATTGCTGGATTGGAATTGTCCTGCTCTTTATGAACAGGGCATACCTGAATAATTTTCCAATTTGTCAGGCAGGTATCAGAGGTTCTGGAACATCCTAGATGGTGCTCAAGTAGTGCTCAAGGACACTTCTACAAGATTCCATCTGCAATGTTCTTGGGGCCCATATTGTTTGCTGCATCTCAGCAGCATCCAATTATCAAAAGGAGTCAATCAAATCAGCTGTAGACTGGCATCTGTGTTAATGGAGACCTCAGTAGTCAGCCTAAAATGATCATTCTAGCTGAAGATGTTTGTAAACTGGTCGTTTTGACTGGCATACTGGGTTTTACCATCATTCAGGATGTTGTTTAACTGTCCATCTCTATTCACAACTGAAAATAGTAGGCAGATAGAACATTGATTTGATCTGTGGATTGTGGGATCACTTAGTTCTGTCTATCACATGCTTTGTTTGTTCTCCTTCTCTACACTTAATCTAGTTTGTCTTCAGAATCGTAGCAATTTATATTGACAGATTTATCAATGCAGTCACGTCAAGGGTCAGAGTCCCTCTCTCAAGAGAAGGAAGAGTTGTGTTTCTGGTGCTATGGGAAGACGACAGAAAAGTGGAAAACGCCTCTTCTGATGAACTGAACATGAATTTTCATACAAAAATAGGAGAATGAGACTGAACTTTGACTTCCAATTTCAGCTGCAATCCACCCCAATTTCTACAAAAGAGGTTAAAGCAGGATGCAAAATATCGCATTCAAGAATCCTCAACTCCTCAGCCTCCTGGGTATCTGAAAGAGATGCAAAAGGCAGACCATCTATAATGCGATGATGCCAGGAATCAACAAAGTGCTGTATTTTTTGTCTGATCTGAAATACTTCAATTCACAAGATAGTCTCCCAGGATTCAAATTATGTCCCTAGGTTTCAGCATTATTCATCGTGGGATGTTTAAAGATTGATGTAGCCAAATCAGAAACAACCTCTTGCCTTTGACGAGATAACTTACAGTCATGTCTGGGCACTGTATTATGTTTGTGTAAATTGGTTTTTGATCTGGTATGTTCGAAAAAAAGATTAGAATTTGCATCTCCTGGAGCTATGAAGATTGATTGGTACTGTAGGCAATATTCTGTTAAAGAATCATAGAGGTCCAACAGGGTGGAAGCAGGCCATTCAGCCCATCGAGTCCACATCGACCCTCTGAAGAGCATCCTACCCAGACCCACTCCATCCCTGTAATCCTGCATTTCCCATGGCTAATCCACCTAATATGCACATCCCTGGACACCACACTTAACCTGCACATCTTCGGACTGTGGAAGGAAACTGGAGCACCCGGAGGAAACCTACACAGACTTGGGGAGAATGTGCAAACTCTACACAGATATCCACCTGAGGGTGGAATCAAACCTGCGTCTCTGGTGCTGTGAGGCAACAGCGCTTACCACTGAGCCACCGTGCCACAACAGAAAGATGTTGGAATTTGGGACAAAATGGTATCACCAGATTTTCTGGACTCAAGTGTTGTATATTAGATTTTGGATCCATGCAGAGATGACACTACTTGCCATCTGTGTAAAAGATTTTATTTACAATGGTCTACTCCATTCTTCAGCTCTGTCTTCCAATACTTTCGACTGTTTCTTTACTTTTCTCTATGTCCACACCAAGGCTTTATGAACCAAGCACAGTGAGCATCAACAGGAAACAGACTCATATAATCAAATACACAGAACAATTAAATACAAAGCAAATTCCAGATGATGGCATGGAGATCTATTCTGATCACTCCCCATCGTATCACAGGGATTTGAGTGAGGCATTTGGTGTGAGTGCAGGATCCCTGCCATCCTGTCAGTTCTATTACTCATCTTTCTGTTAGACCCATCAGTATCTACATCTGCAGAGGACAGACTTAATTCTGATAAACCCCAATCAGGACAACATTTGACTTCAAAGTAAGGGCTCTAAGAAGCTTATTGCTATGGTTGTACCAGCAGCACAGGGTGACAGCGATATATCTAAGTTTGTGTACTCATTTGTACTTGATCAAAGATTCCAGCTTCTCAGCAGGGATACACTAAGTTAAGGCAAGCTTGCATTACTGGCTCGTATTATTTAACTAACCTGATTCCTAAGAATTGAGAAAGCATGCAACAAATTAAAGCAAAGCAACTAACTCCGTTTCTTTGGTGCATTGACTGAGACCTTTATCATGGTTTCAATTCATGCAGAATGAATTATTTCCTGGCTTTGGACAAGTAGCTCTTGAGGTAATACTTTTCAAAGACAACTAGGGATAATTTTTACCTTATTTTCCCAAGTGCAAAGCGAAACCATAGGAAAGCAATGCTCTAACTCTGTGAAGAACTAAGAAATTAATGCCTTGCATAGCATTTCAGATGTTTTTGTTCTCTAAGTAATTAAGATTATCACACATTCTGTATTGTATGATGAGAAATTGAGAAAATCAGGACAGAAATCTACTCACTAAAGCAAAATGTTGACGGGAGCAGAAGTGGAGGATCCAGCCTCAAAGAGCTAATTGTTAATTACAACTCATTTGCATAAGTACAGAATAAATCTGTCAGTGCATTGAAGAGACCCAGCATGCACAGTTTATGTATTACAGCTATTGTAATGCACACTTGATTTTATTACTGCTCAGAAAGTTGTGAGTCACTGTTTCAAGAATATAGAATAAGAGAACAGGAAATAAAATCAAATTTTCTCGACATTCCAGTTATCACCGTAAGTCCATCAATATTATTAACATGTCAATTACCTAAAGGAATAGAATGCTGTTCATAAGGCCATAAATCATAGAAGTAGGCCATTCAGTCCGAAACATTGCTGTGCAATTCAATGAGTTCATGGCTGATTTTATCTAATAGCTGATCTTGATGATGTTACGGGGAGCACTACAAGTATGATTCACTCTCAATTGATGGACAGATTGGGACACAAATTTTCCAGGATAAGATCTGTCCCAGGCTGGAAAAGATATGGCTCCTTGAACCTGAGTAGAACCAGTATAATTCAGGTCTAGCGTGGGTGGAGGCTGGGGAAAATGGAAGAGCGTGTCTAGGAATACTAGGAGGAAGTTGATTCTCATTGAGTTTCCTCTCCAAGAACAATTGGGATGGGAAGAATTTACTACAACCCTGAATGACATAGTCTGTGGTGACAAATCTAGGACGTTCACAGGAGAAGTACAGCAAGGCCTTTCTTGTTGTCAGGAGCAACAAGTCACATTTTCCAACATAGTTCCTTACAGCGAGAAGAGATTCTTAATAGTTTGACAAGGCTGTGGCCCTAAGAGGTGTGTTTTGTCCTGTTTCTTTTAAGGAGAGTTTAGGTGACAGGTGCCAAGCAGTGTACGAGAAGATAAACAACTTGTCAGGCATGAGGGCTTTTTTTAATGTTGGAACAATAGAAGCAGCCTGAATGGGTGTGGTCAAGCTCTCACAGATCAAGGATTTTTAGCTAACTTTCAGCAGTTGCTGTTGTGGGCATGAAGAAGTGGAAGCTATTTTTCCCTCTCTTAATTACAGCCAAAATGTGGGGGCTGTATTCCTAGACTGCTGGATTGCATGTGAGACAAAATCTGTTTTCTGAATTTGCCTTTTTGACAAAGGGTGTGTTTATGAGATATTACTGCATTAGAACAGTTAATTAGTAATAGTTACTGTATCTATTACTCTGTTAAGTTTTCCAATAGAGTTAAGTTGTTCCAAGTTCATCTTTCTTTGTTGTATTTTAACTATAGTGTTTGAATAAATTGTGCCTTGCTTAACATCAAGTAGTTTGACCAGTTGAATTGCATCTGGAACACAGTACGTTACATTTGCCTTTAAAATAAGAAAAAGTTAGGGTCTAGGCTACCTTCTTAATATGTTTTGAGGGGGTCTGGTCTAGTCTGTTAGTCTAGTGAACGGCAAGGTACCTAATTACAGGGATTATTGTTCCATATCACATCATTAAACTGAATCTCACCTCATATTATGCAAGTTCCCCGTACTACCAAATAGAAACTTGACACCAAGCATTCCCAACATGAAATTCAGAGTGAGTGCTAGGCAACTCATGCTCACTGCTTGCTCCTCTGCACCTCGATCTTGAACACCCAGCACCTACATCTCAGTGCATGATCCAGGGCAGCAACTGCATGCTCTCCACATGCATGAACCTTGGCATTCAATTTGTGCCAGGCTATCTGCACAATCATTGCACATCTCTGATCCACTTCAAGTACATTTCTGCACTTCCCTGCTGCTCTCTGGAGTGCACTGGCATCTCTCATTGGATTGCTGCTGCAAGAACACTTTGCACACGGGGCCAGGCTCCCAGCTCACAGACTGGACAAGGCAGCATCTGGTAGCGCTCACTCACCTTGCAGCTACTTGGATGCTCACAGCAGCTCTGCCTTGCCCTGCTTCGCTGTTTAGCACAGACACCAAGCCTGTCACAAAGCTTGTTATGATTGTTGGTAGTCACCAATAGTGGCAATAGACATGTTGCAGCATAGCAGCGCACTACGTCAGTCTTATAGCCAATTCTTCAGCAGCTGACATGGCAGACACACTGCATGTGCTCTGACTAAAAGGCTATGTCTCAAAGCCTCACAGCGCCAGGGACCCAGGTTCGATTCCAACCTTGGGTCACTGTCTGTGTGGAGGTTCCACATTCTCCCCGTGTCTGCGTGGGTTTCTGCTGGGTGCTCCGATTTCCTCCCACAGTCCAAAGATGTGCAGGTTAGTTGGATTGGCCATGTTAAATTACCCATAGTGTTCAGGGATGAGCAGGTTGCGTTGATAGCCATGATAAATGGGGGTTATGGCAATAGTGTGGGGGTGGTGGTTAGGACTGGGTGGGATGCTGTTCAGGGGGCCAGTGGTGACTTGATGGTCCCTTTATGACTGTAGGGATTCCATGATTCTATTCAATAATCCTAAGTCAGAGGGGAGAAGAACTTGATCACATCAAGGGAGACACATTTAGTCAGAGGTCCCAGAATTATAAATCAAGGCGACTTCCAATATCGGCCTAAGGACTCGGGCACAGTCAGTCAGCTACTTGGGGCAGCCAGGGTCAGCACCTTCTCATCGTAGTGGGAGAGGGATCAAATGTTGGACATCCCCACCAACACCTGTCTTAGTTCTTTCTGCCCTAAAGTACTTCTCAAGGGCAACTACAGATGAGTAATAAATACTGTCCTAGACAGTGATTTTCATATTCTCTTAACTGAATAAATATGTTAATGTCTGCCATCCTTATTCAATCTGACCCACAGGTGACATAGTTGTGAGGTTAACTCTTTAACTCTTAAATGCCAAACTATTTAGTTCAAGTTGAAAGAAGGAGGATGTGTTCATAACATGGCCATACAGTCTTGTTATTAAACAGTTACTCCTCTCAACATAGTCGAAAGTTAGGTTGTTAAAATGGGAGAGAATCCTGGTTTAGCCATATGCAGTACTTGGCCAAGCATAACCATGTGTCAAAACAGAAGTCCATGATCCCTAATGTTCTTTAAGGGCATGGTAACCGATGAAAGAGAGGTAACATCTTGCAGAAAATTTCATGTCAACAGGGACATTCCTTTTGGGTTAGCTCCTGTGTTCTCCATCTAGTGTAAGTCAAACAGCACAATAATGTTAGACCATAGTGCACTGACTCTTTGCTCTCTTGCAGGAATATAATGGATTTGCCTTTTATTCCCAGTGTCCAGGATCAGGTTAAATGTATAAACGATAGATCCCATGCTTTACGTAGTCACAAGGTACCTTCCCCTCTTTGCACCATCCCCCATCATGGATCCACAAATGAGTTACATCTTACTTGCAAGAGATTAATTATTTATATAACATACATTTGTCTATAATAATTCAAACAACTAGATTAATAATCCAGAAAATTGAAGTCCAAATTTCACTATGCCAGTTTGAACATTTGAATTTAAGTTTGAAAATAGTTTAGTATGAATTAAAGCAGCTGCAAAGCATTTGATTATTCTAAAACCCAACCGGTTTGCTAAAGCAGGAAGAGATATTGGTATAGCTGGTTGTTGGCTGGATGACTGGTTTGCAATGCAAAGTGACCGCCAACAGCGTGGGTTCATTTCCCACACTGACTGAGGTTACCATGAAGATCCCACCTATTCAACTTCTCCTATCACCTGAGGCGTGGTGACCCTCATGTTAAACAACCGCTAAGTCATCTCGGTCTGAGGGGAGAGCAATTCTATGATCCTGTGAGGCTATGGTGACTTTACCTAGAGGCATATTATAACGTGTAATCCAAAGCCTCAGCTAATGTATAGGGACCAGAGTTCGACTCTCACTATGGTTGTGGTGAAATTAGAATTAGATAAAGTCCCATCAGGAATAAAAGTTATTCTAACGGTAACCGTGCACTGGCCGTTGGTTGTCATTAAACCCATCTGGTTTATTAATATGATTTAGAGAAGAAAATACATCCCCACATTTGACTACAGATCCATAGCAATCAAAGAACCCTCTGAAATGGCACACAGAACCAATCAGTTCAAGGACAATTAGGGATGACAGCAAATACTGGCTGCCATATGCCATATGAGAATAATGACCAAAAAGGAAGAAACAGGAAGCAGACCCTAGCTGGTCTGGTATATATATGACTCCAGTCCCATGCCAATTGTCAACTCTTAACTGCCTTCTTAAGTGGCTTCACAAGATTTTCATATAAAACTACTGCCCAGGTGGTCCATCACCTTTTCAGTACAATTAGGAAAAAAGCAATAAACGTTGGTCTTATTGTATCGATTTACAAACCCAAGATTTTTATAATGTAATTTTGGTGTGTGAGTGGAGTCATACATGTGCCCATTGAGAACAAGGGAAACAGCAGCTCTGATTTTCCTGTTATTGCTTATTCCTCACAGAAAGTCACTAATATTGAAAATGTGTCTCTGCTTCATTTACTATTGTGTGATGAAACTAGATGAGTGATGAAATGGAATTTCAGTTACATGCTTAATGTAGCAGTGCATGGTATTGTGAGGTGCATCTTCAATGGCCTCTGGAAGGCCTTTATGATGCCAAGGTTAAGTCGACCATGTTGTTTACTGTCTGTGATGTTCAGCAGTGCGGATTGTTAACTCTGCCTTAGGTTTTTTATGTTTAATATGCTCATTGAAATTTTTCTTTCCAATGTTGAAAGTAATACCCAAAGGAAAATGCATCCCATATCTGTTTTTAAAAATCTTAAGTCCACATTAATTATGAAGCTTAATTTACTGTACAAAGCACTGTTGCAAGATACAAATTTTCCAGTCCAGCTGATCAGGAGACTAGATTGATAAACTGTATAAATTAACATTTGTATTTGTTGCTAATCTGTTCACCTGTTTTGATTGATGTGGGAGAGGCATGAAATTATAAATGGTTAAAAGATTGACTTTGATCCATTTATCCTTCTGTTTGGACCTTTATGTCCTTCCAATTTTATGATGTAAAATTATCCCCATTGATCTGTTCAAAACAATACATTTATATTGTACAGTAAAACATTGTAAAATATTTCAAAACATCAAGTTATATAATTCTTTTAAACTATTCAATGCTGTCTTTTTCAGTCACTGTTGATGATTTGCGTACATCTGCAATATTTTAATTATCAGTTTCACACTTCCCATTTAATCTGTAGGATGAAGTATAATAAAATCGCTTTTGTGCATTTCTTTTATTAGCTTTAATGTTCATAAAACAAAGGCTGGTTATGTTGGGAAAGGTCCATTTATCATTTACAGTTCCAATTCAGATGAAAGAAATATGATGTTAGTAGTTAAATACAAGTTGTTGTTGTGGCCACAGTGAGCCATAATGTGAGTCATCTGCAAGTTCCTACTAACAGTTTTAATTTATTCCTTGTCTAGAATTGCAGAGTGTTGCAGTGCACAAACTGGCTATGAATTAATTACAAAAGCACCAAGTCACAATATCTTAATTCACAGTTGCTATCTTTAACAAACATGCACATAATAAGAGTAGAATAACTGATAGGCCCATTCTCAAGTGAACCAATATTGTGAGAAAACTTTTTTTTCCTTTCGGTCTCTTTTATTCTTTGAAATCCATTTCCTTTTTCTCCTTTCTCTACCTGATTTAACTCTTATGCACCCTCATTTTCCAAACTTCCTCTATTTGTTCTGAACCCTTCAAACTCTGAGAATGGGGAGCTAATTTCATGAGGTCTGAGATTTACCATTTCCTTCACTTTGTCACCATCATTTCACATTTGCAGCAAATCGTATGAGCTTTTATTTTTCTGAGCTGAAGTTTATATTTAACCAGCAGTGCAGGCAGTCCAGCAAAATTTGGTCTATTACTTATTCATTAACTGATGTCAATTCTAGACAGATTTTAAGTAGGTTGGTGGGAAGATAAGTGGAAATTAATTCACTGATGCAAGAACAAGATCACGATGTTTTCAGTTTCAAACATATCTCTAGGCAGAAAGTAGCATAAAAGGGGGTGAATCTAGTGTAACATTAAACACAACCATTGCTACAAGCAGATGGCCATCTTTGGTTTTGGGGTATCTTATGCTAATATCTCACCCAGGAAGAGGGAGATTCTGGCGCACACTTTCCTTATCTGGCCAAAATGAGCATTCTTCTCCTCCTGGCCCCACAATTGCAGAAACAGAAATATTTACCCCTTCTCAACCTCTTCAAGGGGCTGTCTCAGGCTGACTTAGTGGGAAAGTTCCTTGGGCCCCAATTAAAATTCCCATCAAATTAGTTGTAAGTGGTTGGGAGGAAGTTCATGCGAAGCATAAATCTCAATATGAACTTGTTGTACCAAATGTCTTGTTTCTACGATATCAAGGTGTGAATTTCTCAGAAGGAGGGACTTTCAATTCACCAAGTTTTGTGATGCTCATAAGCAGGCTAAAATAAAACATCTTCTGGGCCTGTCAATAAAAACAAAAACAGGCTTCAGGGTAATTGGTGTCAGACAAAGAGTATCTCCCACAGAGGATTGCATGGTTTGATACCAAGAGAAATTTCCACACTGGTCCATTCAAATGAAACAATAATCATATTGGTGCTGAAAGTAAATGGAGGCTGGTGCAATGTTTTCAAAAGTTTAATGTGAGCATCATGTCAGAATGCAGAGTATTAGAGCTGGAGCAGGCTGGATCAGTGGAAAACAAGTTCACGCCTTCAATCCCTTACAGAATAAGTCACAGTTTTAATCATGGCAACATGGGAAGAAAGATCTCAATCCCCAGCTCTTTTTAGGAAGGGAAGACCAAACAGTTGATCTGGACCAATTCCATTTTTTTCGTGGTTGAACGGATGACTGATCAATGATTTAGAACAGATCTCTAACTCATTCTCTCATTAGGAATGTGATATGATGCTGTCCTGAGACAAACAGAAATGGAAACTTGGACGACTGAAACAAAGAAATTGGCAATCGATGAGTAAGAGGGAATTTTAATTGGGGCCCAAGGAACTTTCCTGCAAAGCCAGCCTGAGGCAGTCCCTTGAAGAGGATGAAAATATGCTGCTTTTGGTTGCTAACATGATTTGAAGGTCAACACTCAGGCCTGGAATTTCTTATCTCACTGATCAATTCCCAGGCTGCATCCCGCAAATTGAAGACTGAAAATCAACGTCATCCGAAATGGTAGTTTTGTTTCCCATACGTGGGACAAGGAGCATTTGAAATGTCCATCTCAGTCAGGTTGATGTTTCATGTTGACACTGGTTTGGGGAGTGTCAATCCTCCAGAGCATTCTAAGATTCTGCTGCCTGTGATGTGCCTGTTAATACACGTTCAAAATGGCTGCACAGGGCAGCCTGTTACATGTTGGGGAATCATGAAAAAGAAGATGCTGAATTTCTGTTTTCTTATCTTCTTCGCTTACATTTAGATTCTCGTGAAATTAATTCATATTCCAACCTGCATCCCCCTCACCACCCTTCAGTGTCGCCTCATCATGACCAACACCAATGGTTTTCCCAAAGGGAAGACTCCTGTTTGTCATATTTGGAAGAAGGATCCATACAGTGGTCAGGCTGCACAGGATGTAGCTTGTCCAGAAGGTTTAAAATATTTTGCTTTCTGAAGACTATTTGTCAGGATGAATTGCTTTTGCTTACAGGGAGCTATGCGTTTAGACTGCCAGTGAGACTACAACAGGGATATGAGAGCAGTTTATAAATGGATGCTACCTCAGCAATAGCTGTTCATAGTAAAGCATCAATGAAAACATTCATAGAATCCCTACAGTGCAAAAAGAGGCCATTCAGCCCATCGGGTCTGCACCGACACTCTGAAGAGCATCCCACCCACACCCACCCCATCCTTGTAACCCATATGGGATTGTTACAATGGCTAACCCACACTTTCCTGGACACTATGGGCAATTTTGTTTTTTTAAGCATGGCCAATGCATCTAACCTGCACATCTTTGGACTGTGGGAAGAAACCAGAGCACCCAGAGGAAACTGGCAAAGACACAGGGAGAATTTGCAAACTCGACACAGACAGTCATCCAGGGTTCATGTGGACACAATTACAAAATATATCATGCTGGCAGAGCTGGTATCTGAAAATATACCATGTTGGAGTAGATGGGCACCACTGTTTATAAGTGGTAGGTTTCTGAAGGAAACTATAGCTCAACAAAAGCCACAAGAGAAGAAATTCCAGTCAGAAAACGGTGACTGTGTCTTTAAATATTAATCAAACTTAAAAGCACACAGACCTTGTCGCTTCTGTGAAAGTAGCAGCCAACGTTAAAAAGGCTACAGGACAAGTAACAGTACTGAAACTATCTTAGAAGCTCAAATCAACTACAAATTGTTAATAATAATGTAAAATTTGTGAATACCATAGTCTCACCAGAACAACAAGAAGAAAAATCCAAATCATAAACTTGGGATAAAGCAATCAATAACAGACACCCAAACAGAGAAAAGACACATACAGCAAGGGTGAAAATTCTTAAATTTAAAGGAAGATTCAAGGCCACAAAGCTAAAAGAAGGCATAAATCATTATACTTAGTAAACCAGTATCATTATAATTGTAAGAAATTGTAGGGAAAAGCTGTGAAAAATATCTTTGGAAGAAAAGCACACTCAATAATTGTTAAGTCAACCTCATGAATTCAGTAAATAAAATGAAAAAGTCAAAGGCGAAAGAAAACTTATTTAAAAATCATTTTTTGTCATGCAATCAAAAAAAAACTTAAATACGTGAATACAGTGCAATGTCATTTTTTGCAAACTGAAAAGGTGTGAATCCCATGACGAAGAAGCAGAAAGGTCATGAATCATACATATTGTTAAAATTAGCACAAAGCCCAAGAAGAAGAAGGGGGAAAAAAGTATTTATTAACTTTCTTTTACTCCGTTTTGGAAAGCAACAGAAATATACTTTTCTTCATTTTAAAGCACTTCAACTGTCTAGAAACACTTGAAAATATTTTATTCATCACAAACAGGAGTGGAATTCTGAAACATTTAGAAAGTTTTTAATTTCAATTGACTGTTAGGAAAGAAAATTTCAAAAAGGAAAATAAGATAATAGAGATTTTTTTAAAAAGTCATTAAAATAACAAAGCTTTTGGAGTTCAAAGGTCTGCTTGCCAGATCAGACATGTCAGGTCCCAAACTGAATTGTGGCTTTATAGATCCTACTTTATTGTTTGATTTTAACAAGGTGGGCTTTTACTGAAACATGAGCACGCGATGTTGCAGATTTCAGTCTAAAAATAAAACAGAAGTTTATTGCACAGAAAATTGAAGATAAAATCAAATAAACTAAATAATCTACATATTATACAAATTTAAAGAGTTCAGAGCACATAGTAAGATACAATCCCATTAATCTTAAAAACCACCCTTTACAGTATTCACACCTGAGACAATCCTTTCAATTTCACATTTAATAAACTTAGTTTAACTATGGTTTAAATTGTTGAAAATTTAATGTCTTCTTTCTGGAGCTTTCATTTAATTGAACTTAGACTTTCTCAGTTTCAAATAACCCCTTCAGAGTTTTAACCAAACAGCTCTGGTCTGCGACTTTTAAACCAAATTCTTACACTGAGGTAGTTTCTTTCTCAGGAATAACTGCTTTATACATCCAGTTTCACCGAAGTCTTCTGCTAAACTGAAACCCATATGTTTTAAAGCTTTTTTCCCCAAGCTACGAGTGTCTCTCTAAACACACCACAAAAATTCCAAAAGCATCTATCTGAAAGCCTAAAGCACTCCACTGTTTACTTTGTTCACTGAGGCTGAGGGGTGACCTTATAGAGATTTATATGGAAGCTGAAGGTTGATCTTGTAGAGGTCTATAAAATCATGAGGGGCATGGATAGAGTCATTAGCCAAGGTCTTTTTTCTAGGATGGGGGAGTCAAAAAATAGAGGTTTAAGGTGAGAGGGAAGGATTTGAAAAGAACCCGAAGGGTAACTTTTTCCACGCAGAGTGTGGTGCATGTATGGACTGAGCTGCAGAGGAAGTGGTGGAGGAGGGTACAAATACAACACTTAAAGACATTTGGATAGCTACATGAATAGGAAGGGTTGAGACAGATATAGGCCAAGTGATGGCGAATGGGCTACATCAGATTAGGACAACTGCTCAGCTCAGATGAGTTGAACCAAAGGTTTTGTTTCCATGATGTATGGCTCTATGACTTGTGGAATCTCCCAATGTTATCAGAATTCTGATTATTCTCCAAGATTATCTCTCTCAGCCTGATTTATTTTTAAATATCATCATAACTGCAGAAATAACTACTTGCTAATTATTAAACCCATTCAGACATATATAAAACTTATATGCTAACAGTTAAAAATTCATAAATCTACATTACTTGTTGTTAAAATACATACAAATTGTGCACCTTATATCACAACACCATGTACCATGTGGAACAGTTATACATCAGCAAAAATCAACACCGCATCTGAGCAGGAAATAGCGCTTTTCTCGTAACTTCTACAATATGTTGCAAAATCTCGACCAGCTCATAAACTAAATACCAAGGATCAATGTAACTGCTCAACCAGACAAAGACTTCATAGGTCTCAGAAGAATATTTGCTGAACTTAAGAGAATGTACCTTTTATGCAAGGTCAATTACCTTGGCGAGGGTTAAGAGTAGAGTTAGGGTTAGGACTAGGGTTGGGGTGAGGGTGAAGGTTGAGGTGAGGGTTAGGGTTAGGGTTAGGGTAACTTTTCACCACTGAGATCAGAAGATGCTGCTGATTTCACAAGTTTTGAGGAATTGTTCAATTGCATTCTAACCACAGTGAATTTTTCATAATCTATTCATCAGACACCCTTAAAAACATCAACACCAGGAGTTAAGATTAGACTTTAGATTAAATCAGATAATTTAGATAAAACAAAGAGATCACAATATAACATAGTTAGCTTTGCTGTGCACAAGTAAACCTGATAACGTGACAATGTTATCCAAACAAATATGTGAGAATGGAAGGATCGTATGTGCACCTATCCCATTGCAATGCCATAAGGAGAAAAATGCTTATTTCAGAAACATAACTACCTTCTATAACACTGATTTGAGCAAACTCCAGGGGAGACACACTTTCAGCAGTAACATCATTTTAAGAAAAATGACCTCTACAAAGGTCATTTGGGAAATCCAAGATCCACCAAGATTCTAATTTAGCAACAAACTGAACCTGAATGTTTTGTCTTCAAGTTACAGACTACACAAAGACTTTGTGTAGGCATCCTCCCTTATGTGCTAACAGTAATTTTGCCAAATACCAATAAGAAGGATTTGTGGCAATGAATCTACCTGTGGAATCCCAGATGTTTCAGGTGGATATGACTCTAACAGCTGGTAATGGAAATATAAGAAGTTAAAAATTGCTTATTGGCCTATAAGAAGCTAAAATGGGCTTAATTAAAAATATGGGCACCTTCATTTACCCACCCTCACGATTGTTCTCTTCCCAGCCTTGCAAACTTCAGCAGGGTTGTTGCGATGTACAGTGTTAGCACCATCTACTCCATGGCCCACCTCTATGTTGCTCTGTTGTATGTTTATGGTGTGATCTCCAAAGTGATATTGCTGCCGTCTATGGGACTTTCTGCAAGAGTGCTTTACTTGAAGTGTCATTGATGATGTACATATTCTTTGCACTCCAGATCAGAGTTCTGCTACTTTTCAGCTCTCTCTACTTAATCTTGTGACTTTGATATCATCACAACACTATCATCATCGTTATCATTGTGTACGTTTCTGATGTCAATCTCATTACTCGACAAATATCGACTCCATTTGCCTCACAAACATCTGGCCCCAGATCTCTGCTTACTGACCAGATGGCCGCATTTATGTGGCAGGAATAGAGATTCACAATTTCTTTTAACTACACCAAAAGTATGCCATTCTCAATCTTATGCACAATATATTCAGCGTGCAGATTAGTTTGATGCTGCAATTTCAAACCTCTTGTGGTTTGTTTGGGCATGACTGAGTAAACCAATATATGTTTTTGATGTAACCTTTCCATCACAGAGCTGATCATACACATGTGACCCCAGTGAATCAGAAACTCTGGACGAATTTCTCTGTGAGAAGAGTCTCTGAAACAAACAACACAGTACAGAATAATGTAAAAAGTAATTTATTCCATAGTATTTGCAATTCTGATTATCTGTGCCTCACTTTCCACATTGCAACCGTTCCACAGCATAGAATATGTTAGGTTACTTCTGCATATAAGCAGTTCTGAAGGAAATGGATGCAGAGCAGAAAAAGGCTATGGGAAAAAGGCTAGATCTCAATTGGAGATAGCAAGAACTGCCGATGCTGGAGTCAGAGACAACACAGTGTGGAGCTGGAGGAATGCAGCAGGCCAGGCAGCATCAGAGGAGCAGGAAAGTCAATGTATCAGGTCGGGACCCTTCTTCAGAAATGGAAAGGGGGAAGGGAGCTGGGAAATAAATAGAGAGAGGAGGGGTGGGGCTGGGGAAGGTAGGTGGGATAGTGATGGGTGAATGCAGGTAGGGAGTGGTGGGAATTGGTCTGTAGGATGGGTGGGGTGGATAGGTGGGAGAGAAGATGGACAGGTTGTGTCAGGTCAAGGAGCCGGGGATGAGAGGGAGGGTTGGTCATGGGATGAGGCCTGGGGTGGGGAAATTTTAAAACTGGTGAATTCCATGTTTAGGCTTACAGCCCTGTCCATCTTCTCTCCCACCTATCGGACCCATCCATCCCACTGACCAAGCCCCACCACTCCCTACCTGCATTCACCTATCACCATACCATCTACCTTCCCCAGCCCCACCCCTCCTCTCTCTATTTATTTCCCAGCTCCCTTCCCACTCCCCCATTTCTGAAGGGTCCCGACCCGAAACATCAACTTTCCTGCTCCTCTGATTCTGTCTGGCCTATTGTGTTTCTCCAGCTCCATACTGTATTGTTTCTTGATCTAAAATGGATCAAATTACAGTCGTTAATAGCATTGAACTTCAATCAAGCTGGAAACTTTATTTTTTTTCTTATTCATTCACACAGTGTTTGAAAGAGAAAAAGAAATCAGCATTTCAAATGATCAAAAGTGTTGAGAGCACATCAGTGTCAGCTATAGCTGATATATTGACTAGCTCTCACCTCTAAGTAAGATGATTGCTCATTCATGCCCCTATTACAGAATCTTGAAAATATATTCCAGGCTGACAATTCAGCATCGTGTTCAGATAGACCAGTGTTGTTGGGGGTTCCATCTTTCAGAGAAGACTTTAAACCAAGGGTCCTATCTGATTTGTCAGGTGGATGCTAAAGATCCATTCCACTTGGAAGAACAGCAAGGAAGTCCTCTTCAGCATCCCGACTAACCTGTTTTTGGGTTTTGCTGGATAAAATTAACTATTCATCACCACATTGCTGTATGTAGCACTTGCTGTACACATATTGTTTGTCATGTTTCCAAAATGAAATAACTGCACAGAGGCCAGTATCCCATCACCAAGTCATCCTTCATTTACTTGTCCGCTGTACACAGGCTGTGATCAGCCAGCTGAGGGTCAGTCCCCTGAACTGAGGAGATTCTAAATCCCCTGTTTATATTGATCAGCCAGGGCTTCCCGATTGGCCCAGGTAAACAACCCCAATTAAGTATTTCATAGTCAATGGATCCACCTGGTTCCAATCACTACACAACATTACAAAAGTGACTATATTTCTGTGCTTTAAACGACCCGAGAACATACAAGCCAATATTATTCTGTTCTCTCACTTAATCAATTAAGGACATTTTCCCAAGGTAGCATAATGTATAATGAGTGTAAAATATTAACAGAAAGTTCTCAACTATTGGCCAAGATATATTACTCTGGAAGTCACAAAAGAATAATTAGCCAAGTCATAAAGTCAAGTCACCATAGTCCCAGGGAGAGATTCAGTGGAGTGAGGTGGCTGCTGCTGGTTTAATCTGAGGGTTGCCACGCCTCAGGCGAAAGGTGAGGTTGAGAAGGTGGTACTTTTGTAGTAACCTCAGCCGGTCATAAAATTCTGCAAACACCTGGCCAAAAAAGTGATTGAATATCAATAATGGGCCAGTCTTTCCTGGAACAGTGAACTGAGGATAACACTATAGTCCAAACCCGATCTCCAAGAGTGATCTGCTGATCAGATGTTCTCCAAATCAGGGATAACAAGGTGTTGAGCTGGATGAACACAGCAGGCCAAGCAGCATCAGAGGAGCAGGAAAGCTGACATTTCGGGCCTACAC